>NC_045696.1:94628240-94938433 GCF_009834535.1 Camelus ferus
TCCCTGGTTGATGGTGATCAGTCCTTAGGTGCCAAAAGGTCTGGGGGCTACGTGCTCATGATCATTTAGTAGTTGAGTCCTTCCATTCGGTGGTGGTTTTTAGCATCAAGAAAACTCAGGAAATAAGCATGAGCTACTATTATCTGGGTACTTCAGAGAGGAGCTACAGCAGAGATTATGGGGGAGGGGTCTGTCCCGGGAAGGCCTCACCGGGTCCTGCTCAGTTACAATTTCCCCGTTTTCTTTGATCCTCCTCAGTCTTGAGGAGAACAGGTGTTGGACAAGAAGGGGAATGATATTTTGGATACAGAGGTTAATCATAAACTCAGCAGGGGAACTCAGTTTCAATCTCCAGTCCTGTTTCATCCTTCCCCAGATCTCTCAGGGGTTGGGGTGATGACCGCTCTGGCTACTTCCTGCTGAAACGGGGCATAGTCCTGCCTTGATCTGGGGAATGGGCACCGAGTTGTAAACACTCCCAAGGTCCAGGTCCTGGATCCGAGTCTTGTATGATTAAGATCTCATTCCCTGAGGAATTCAGGAAAATAAGCCTGAAAACCAGTCTGGGCCTGGCACTTTGGGGAGACTTGCAGCCAGGTAGCCAGTTGTCTAGTCTCATCTGAGTAGCTTTTAACTTTTGATGTGGTATTAGCAACACATAACAAGAGCTACTGACCACTACACGTCTCCTTTTTTTTTTCTTTTGCTAACATCTGATTTAAAGCAACTTTATTCTCCAAAATTAATTACAAGAGAAGACCTTGAGGTCACATGGTTACAGCTACCATGTGCCAGCAGACACTACTTTGAGAGTGGCTGGTGGCCTTCTGAGTATGACACAGCTCAGAAAACTAGACTTCTCAACAATCCAGGAACGTGTCTGAAACCACGTCCACAACAGCCACCTAGTTTTACCTTGGGTGTATGAGCCACAACTACTCCATTTTGACTTTCAAATACATTTCCCTCAGTTAGGCCAAAGCAAATGTACAATGTATGTCCAAAAGGCCATAAAAGAGGCTACTTTGGTCAGTAAAGTTTAAGTCAAACCACGCAGAAGCCAGAATGACCTCCCCATACCTCAATATATGCAGATTTTTTCATCATTTCCTTTTTTGATTACAAATCTTTCAATAGACAGCATTGATAATCAAAATATCTGTCCCTCAATGTTAGGCCTCCTTTATATTTGTCTAGTTATCCATGTTGGGGGAAGTCAGGTATCCTGGACGGGCACAGAGGTACGTTAATGGGGAAACACTTCACAGACCATACATTTGATCACTTATACCCAACTGTTACGCAAGCACATGTGCTTCAGCTGTAGACTTAAAGCAAGCATTTTTATACATCATGAGTAGTTATACTCTGACAACTCCATTGGCAAATGTTCTTTCTATCCTAAACTTTGGGGGCAACACTGATATGGAGATAAATATTTGGTAAATAATTCAATTTAAAAATATAGATCAAAAGCCAGTAATGCTTCAGACAACCAAACGTTATATCCATATTCATCAGTTCACTCACTTTTATGCAATCAATCCTTTTTAGCAACAGTTTTATGAAATCAGTTTTCATTAGACTTTTTAAATATCCTACCCAGCTCAGCAGCATGATTTAAAAGAAACCTGCATTTGTCAAAAAGTCCCTTTTATAAATCCTCTTGATTTATAAAATCCCACAAAGCATCAGCTCAACTGTCTATGACAAAAGACTTAAAAAGGCAAGATAAAAGATCCGATTAAAACGTTTTTGACAAAGAAGCTTAATCAAGTTGCTGTGACATACAGCATTCCAAGATAACAACCAGAACCATGACTGACAGTGCCACACCAGGACATACCAAACTTTCAGAAATGCTGTATAATTTCTAGAAAGTCCACATCAACCTTTATTCATACCATACAATCTAAGGAGGCTTACTCATTTGACGATGCAGAATTCAACATACCAACCAATCCTAGTTAAGTATTTTTTTCTGAAGCATCCTAAAGTTAGCTGAAGTCAAAAGAACATTATTTAGAATTTGATGGGAAGTTTGTCAAAAATATCAAAAAGTTTCATATGATCTGTTATCAGAAGTGCTCTAAGTAAACTTGTTCTCTTAACAAAGAGGAACCGCATCTAGTCCTCTAGCAGCCTACTTTTAATAACAAAATCCACTTACCTAATTAAGTGGAATCTGATCTCAGCCCAACCATGCACAAAACTCCTTTTCTAGGGCTCCCTTTCTACAAACTTTCCACAAACTTCTGTATCCATATTAGTTCTCCTCTTATATTTTTCCCCATCTAGAGGCAACCAACTCCAGGACCACATCATTTTCTTCTCCCTTAACAAAATGCAATTCCATTCCTCATACTGTTTTTACTCAAAACATATATCCTACTTGTGCACTGAAATGTTTCCTTTTATTATTTTCAGTTGCTTTAATGACATTTAAATTAGAAACTTCAACTATTAAATACCTTAATTTCTAGTGAAAACCAAGAAATAAACAATTATGAACTTATACATCAGCATTCTGTAGATTGGCAAACATAAATACCAATAATAATTTCTAAACTCATAGTTTTTGTAGAAAACATCTCAGTGTGGCACCAAATATATGTAATAATAGTCCTAGACACCTTTAAACAGTTACTCTGTAAAGGGAAGCCAATGTTCAGTAAATAATGTTTTGTTATCTTATTTGTTTGGTAATAACCTGACTATTCAATAAACTTCCATCATTTAACTTAATTTAGCACAACTCTAAAATTTCAAGTTACCAAATATTTAGAGATCATTTTTAAGTAAACATTCCTGAAACAAAATTATTTCTAAAGCGTTCACCCAAAAACTCTTCTCATTTGTATATAATTTACTTACAAGAATTTCCTAATTTTCTTTCTGCTAACAAATCTGCAACAGAAACATGAACTTATTAACCTTCAGTAAACCTACAATAAAAGACGTCTGTATTGATTATACCAACAAGCTTAAGCTAGCTTTAATATCAGATATCAATTCAATATTGAATATTTCCTAGATCACATGAACCTGAAATTTTTTCTGTCTAGCTTCTTTTATACTTAGAAGTATTGATTTGTAAGCACTTACTTTTAAGTCAGTTAAATAAAGCTCATTCACAAGTTAATTTTTTACATAAAGACAGACAAAACCATAGATCTCAAATTTTCCACTTAATTACCAAAAAAATTTTTTTTTCCTTGAGAGCTCAGGTAGATCATTTAAATCTCAAAGGCACAGGAAGAGAAATGCAAATTCCACCTCTAACTGCTTTTACAAAACTCAACCATCTTGGCTATTTTCAGGGATTTTTTTTCCAGTTCCTAAATATCTAGTAGACAATAATATACATATCATTCACTCGCATTCACATGCTCACTGCCAGCAAAACAGAACAGGATTTGGACTCAGATACAAACACACAAACACAAACATACCCAAGATAAAAGGCAAATTACAAAAGGCCCCCTTTGATGTAACAGCAGAGCCATCATGGGCCATTGTTCTCCAGATCTCAGGGGAGTACTGAGCCCACACAGTGTGACAATAAAAAATACCATTTTCTTTTATTTATGGGAGCATAGCTGAAGACCTCCGAATTTTGCAAAATAAACCCTAGAAATACTATAAGATGGAACAGAGCCCTGACTATCTATACTTAATTATTCAGCCAATGTTAATCAAATACCAAGCAAGCAATAATTTAAAACGGTCTCTCAGAGTCACAGTTCCCTAGCCCCAAAAGGGAGATTCCCAACCAGTCCCCCATCAATCCAAAAGGGGAGAACCCCAACCAGTGCCCATCAGAGTGAAGCTGAATGAAGGGCCAAGGCTAGAAAGGGAAAATCCCTGCCAAGGCTCCCCGCAGGTGACACCAATGCAATGCCCCGGTGCCATCACATGTGAGTCCTGTTACTCCCCAAAGATGCCTCAACCGGCCAGTGTAGGTACTAACACCCACACGTACAAACAACAAACATGGTCCCACAAACAAAAGTTCTCCCTAAAGAGAACGAAGTGGCTCCCAATGAGCCCAGAACATCTCCCTTCCCAGAAGGGAATGAGCTCAGGCGGAGCGGGCAGAATTTTCCCATCCTGGGCAAACCAGAGTGGCTCACCCCAAAATGACACACACAAAAGTACAAACAACAAATAAGGTATGGTTGCACAATCAGAGGGGGTGTAGAACCACAGTTCTACTTCCACTCCCAAACGGAGGCCTCCAAACAAAGTGGCCCAGCTCTGGAAAGTGAACAGATGCATGGTGGCTCACAGTGAGCCCAGAGCAGCTCTTTTCCCACAAGGGAATGAGCCCAGATGACGCGGAAAGATTTCCCAGCCTGAGCAAGCTGGAGCCACTCACCCCAGGTGACTCCGAATGTGGACCACAGCTCCGGACGTTTCTGGGCTCCAAGTAGCCTGATGGCACAGCAGCTCTGGATGTTCCTGGGCTCCGAACAGCCTGGCGCTGTGGGACGGCCGGAGCCTGTCAGAGTCCCTTCCAGTTCCCAGGAGCAGAGTGAGCCCCGGCAGCTGCTGGGACTGAGGAAAGGGGCTGCCCCCGGCGGGGGTCAGCTTACCCCGGCGCACAGACTCCTAGGCGGGCTTTATCAAAGTTGTTACTGAGAGCTAGCTCATGGACCCACAGTGGCTGGGCCCTACGCACAGCGAGGCCAAACAAAGTGAAACATCAGAGTTCAGAGCTGAGAAAGGTTTATTGCAGGACTTTGCAGGGCTGAGCAAGGAGGGCAAGCAGCTACTGCCCAGGAAAAAAAAAAAAAAGCCTCTGAATTCCCCAAGGAGTTTCAGCTGAGCCTTTTTAAAGTCCAGTGGAGGGAGGGGCATCCCAGGGTATGTGATCAGCTGTGCACAATTCTCTGATTGATTGATGGTGCTCAAGACAGGTGCCAGAAGGTCTGAGGGCTACATGCTCATGATAAACAAGTAGTTAATTTTTTTCCATTTGGTGGTGGTTTTTAGCACCTGTAAAACTCAGGAAACATGCATGAGGTACATTATCTGAGTACTTCAGAGAAGAGCTACAGCAGAGGTTATGGGGAGGGCTCTGTCCCAGGAAGTCCCCATAGGTCCTGCTCAGTTACAAAATCACTTATTTTTCTTTTCATAAATATTCTATAGACTCTATTTACATAATTGCACTTTTTTGAAATAATGTGGTATGTATTGCTATGCTAACGCCCTAAACATCTTTCTAAAACAATGTTAGATCATTAACATGAACTTATGTTAAAAGAAAAGTTAAACATAACCTTGAATCTATGTTGGGGACTTTTTCTGCTTGCCTGGCATCTCTCTAGAGCACCACTCCTCTCCAATTCTCAATCCATGTCCTTCTGGTTTGATAACCTCAAACCTGAATCTAGGGGAAGCCTGTGAGAATTCTAGAGCCAAGTAGCAGTAGCCACAATGGGTAATTGGGACTGAGCCAATTAGAATGAGTTCCAGTTGTGGGCTGGAGTTATCCAGAACATCTAAAGTAGCAGGATATGCTACCCTGCCCAAGAGTAAAGCCCATAAGAAGCATGCGATGCTGACCACCGGAGAAAGGGAAATTCAGTCCTGTATCGTCTGAGGCTCTGGATCCATCACTGCCCAAATTCAAGTAACTTCTGAATTTTTTAGTTGCACAAGAAAATAATTCTCTTTTGTGTTTTAAGGGGCTTTGAGCTAGTTTCTGCTGCTTGCAAGGAAGAATGCCCTCATTAATATAATCCATTACTCTAGCAAATTAAAGAAAAAAATGTTTATACTCAACATGGGTGAGACTGAGAAATCTGATGCTCCACATACACCAGGGGATGGTAAATAATTTTAAAGGTTTGGAAAGCAGTATGAATATAAAAAATATTTTAATATTTTGTTTAAGAATAGCATATGACAGGTGAATAATTATTAATTGCAGTTATATATGACCTCAAAGTATTAAATGCAACCTAAGTCTTACCTGTAGGGCAATGACTAAGTACATGATAGTATGTCAATATATTATGCAAACTTTAAATTACAAAAATTATGCAAAAAAGAAATTCATGCTGCAATATTAAGTGAAAGGGATCAAAAAATTGCACTTATTGTAATAATATCAGCTATATAAAGTGATATATAGAGACAAGCAATTCTCAACCCTGATTGCACGTTAGAATCTCCTGGGAAGTGTTAGAAATGTAAAAAAAGTTGATACCTTCGAATTTCTGATTTAATTGGGCTAGGATAGAGCCTGGTTCTCGGGAGTTTTCTAAAGCTCCCTAGGTGCTTTTGGTGGGCAACCATTAGCAAAAGCTTTAGGATTGGGGGGGGGAGAAAAATAAGCCCCTCACAACAAGTCAAGAATTATTTCATTTTTATACATTCACTTATTCACAACTTGAAATATTCACATAATCGAGGGTTCTTCTTTGTGTTGACATTTCTCATCCATGGTTAAACCTCAAAGCAGTTCAGGTTTTGATCATTTTTCTGGTGACTAAAACAAAATAGCAGGTTAATTATGTCCTGGAATAGAACAGGTCAGAAAGGAAGGATTGGGGGGCATCTTTTTAGGTATGAATTAATTCATGAATACAACAAAATCTGGAGTATCTCGGTCTCCTGTTTTAATAATTTTAATGGTTCTGCTATTACATTTGCAAATTGAATTGTTTTCAATAGGCATCTTACAGCGTGAATCACAGAGGCATACATGCGTTCTGCCTCACTCCTGCCTCACTCTTTTGTTGGACCCTCCTCCTCTCAAAGTTGGAGAAACCCAGGCAGGGTTCAGACCTCAGCTCTCCACACACACACTGCCTAGCTGACCCATGCAAATGACTGGCAACGATCTGTCTCTAGCCTGACCTCTTTCCTAAACTGCATATATCCGGTTGCCTCCTCAAAAATCTCCACTTAAATGTCTAATAAGCATCTTAACCTGAACCAAAACCAAACTCTTAATTTTTGCACCCAAATTTGCTTCTCCTCCAATGCCCCACTTCTCACCACTCACCTATCTGAAGCAAACCTCAGTATCATCCTTGACTCTCAGTCTCAACCCACATCCAGTTCATCAGCCCATCCCGTTGGCTCTACCATATATCTTGGGCTCAACTCACTTCCCATCAACTTCAATTTATTCCAAGCCATCAGGAACTAATAGCCATCCTGCTTTTACTCTTACCCTCATTGTCTAAATTAGGTCATTTCTTTCCCTAGCTCACAAGCCTCCAATAGCTTTCTATCATAATCAAAACAAAACTGCTGTCTTCACCCCTGCTGACCAGGCTCTGAGTGATCTGGGGTCTGACTAACTCTCTGACTTCCTCTCTCATGCTCTCCCATGTCTCACTGAGCCCCAAGCTCACAAGCTTCCTCACAGGTACCAAAACCTGTCCTAGCCTGAGCGCCTTTTCTCTGGCTGCTCCTTCTGCCTGAATTTCTCTAACCCCAGATCACTGCATGGCTCAATACTCCCCACCCTCACTTCTCTCCAGTGTCTCCTCAGAGAGGCCTTTCCTGAAAACCTATCTAAAACACTTCTCACCGCCCACATCACTCACTATCCCTTTAAGAGGCTTAATTTTTCTCCATAGCACTTCTCACTACCTGATGTTATGAATGTATCTGCTCTTGTCTGTACTCCCCATAATCTCCATGAAGTCAGGGACTGGATGAGTTTTATTCACTGCTGTAAGCTTTAAAACCGTCCCTGGCACATAGTAGGCAGTGAATAAATGTCTGTGGAATTACTGAATGAATCCATCAATGAGGAAACAGTAAGTCAGTGAACATACATATTCTTTTTTTTTTAGAGCAGTTTCAGGTTCACAGCAAAATTGAGCAGAAGATAATGAGATTTCCCATTAACCACTACATATGCACAGTCCTCCCTGGTACCAACATCTGGTACCAAATTGGTACATTTGTTACAATCAATGACTCTGCACTGACCTATCCTCATCATCCCAAGCCCACAGTATACAGGGTTCACTCTTGGTTGTGTATATTCTATGGCAGGACTAGGAAGGATTAAATTGGTGATATTCTCTGGCCAGCTTGAAAGCAATGTCCGGCAACTCTCACTACCATTGCTTGTAATTTTGGTGACAATCACTAGTTCAGGCCACTTTATTAACTTTCTAATTCATCTCTGTGCCTCTAGGTGACCTTCTTGAACCCACCCTCCTCAATGCTTCTTACATAAACCTGAGTTTCAAATTCTTTTACTCTTATGTTGGCTGGTTATGTAGGTAAAGACAACAAACAAGGAAATTGTGTTATTTAAACTTGGAAATTCCCATTCTAATTGTGGCTCTTATTTGTATTCTGGCCCTAAACAAGCCCATATTAGTTTACTAGGGCTGCCATAAAAAAGTACCTTGGACTAGGTGGATTAACAGAAGTTTATTTTCTCACAGTTCTGGAGGCTAGAATTCTGAGATCAAGCACTGGTTTCTTCTGAGACCTCTCTCCTTGGCTTGTAGATGTGTCTTCACATGGTCTTTGGTCTGCACAGGTTTGTGTCCTAATTTCCTTTTCTTATCAGTCAAATTACATTAAAGCCCACCCTAATGACCTCATTTTAACTTAATTACCTTTATAAAGACCTTATCTTCAAATAAAGTAACATTCTCAAATACTGGGAGTTAAGACTGCAACGTATGAATTTTGAGGAACACAATTCAGCCCATAACAATGCCTACTTTTCCAGAGAGCTGGCATAAATTACTGAAAACTAAATATATGAACCCTATCATAATTATAAGTCATAGCCTAATGAATTAGACTTTTTGGAAATAACACAATTATTTATACCCAAATGTGTGTTAAAAGAAGTTTTCCGCAAATTAAATATAACAGAATCCCAAGTCACAACTTAACTTTGAGGATGAAAAATAGAATAGATAAATGAATCCTTTATAATGACTTTTCTATTCCACATAGATGAAACGATATTTTTAAAAAAGAGAGTTCATTTGCAATCTCTCAGTGAAGGTATGGCCAAGTGCCAAACAAACAAAAAATTTTGGAGTGAAATGGTATTTAAAAGTTAACTTATGATCCAATCATCCCACTCCTAGGCATATATATGGAAGGAACTTTAATTTGAAAAGATACATGCACCCCAACATTCCTAACAACACTACTTACAATAGCCAAGACATGGAAACAACCTAAATGTCCATTGACAGATGACTGGATAAAGAAGATGTGGTATATTTATACAATGGGATACTACTCAGAGCCATAAAAAGGAATAAAATAATGCCATTCGCAGCAACATGGATGGACCTGGAGATGGTCATTCTAAATGAAGTAATCCAGAAAGAGAAAGAAAAATAGCATATAATATCACTCATATGTTAAATCAAAAAAAAAAAAAAAAAAAAGACACAAATGAACTTATTTATAAAGCAGAAACAGACTCACAGACATAGAAAACAAACCAGGGGGGTCAGGGGGTGCAAAGGGATAAATGGGGAGTTTGAGATTAGCAGATACTAACTACTATATATAAAATGGATACACAAATTTCTTCTGTACAGCACTGGGAACTATATTCAACATCTTGTAGTAACCTATAATGAAAAAGCATATGAAAATGAATATATGTATGTATATGTATGACTGAAACATTATGCTGTACACCAGACAACATTGTAAACTGACTATACTTCAATTAAAAAAAATTTTTTAAGTTAATTTAAACAGCAGTAACTTAAATTGAATAAAATTTGAAAATGCAATGCATAAACTTGATAGTACTAAGGCCACTAATTCAAATTAAAAATCTAGGTTAGTTTAATAAATGTGTCACTTTAAAAAAAAATTAACATCATTATTTTCTAAACCCAAGATCAGCATTTTCATTTTGCTATTATCATCTGCCAATTTGCAGACAGACTGGTCCCTGAATCTATTTCTGTATCAGAGCAGACCTGGGAAATAATAGAACACAAGTAATTTATAAAAGTTATGGGTTATATATTTCACTCCTGGATTCCAAGATTTGTTCTTTTAATATTTAATTTTTTAATGGAAATGTTTGGAGAAAAAAAACAATTCAAAATAGATACTATAAACTTTAGAATAGGTTTATCCACAGTTAAATTTGTTTAAGAGCTATACTTAAATAAGTGATTGGGTAGGAAATCATTTAAAAATAAAAACAGACTGTAGCACCACCTGCTCTCCTAGTAAATCATTTCTCCTATAGCATTAAAGGACAGAGATCATCTGTTACGCATTTCCTTGATTTTAGTGATTAGTACAAGATGTAAGTAATAAATCAAATTTTCCTTACAGCTTTACCTTCTGGCACTACAAAAAAAATTGATAAAACTCCATAATGTTTAAAGCACAGTGACATTGATGTGAATCAAAGTTTTAAGAATTTTTGAATGAAAATTTTAAATGCTGTAAAAATTATTGATGTATAGTTTAATCTGTTTGCAACCAATAGCCAAAGAGATGAATTCTGAAGTGCCAAGCCTGAGTTATTCACCATAAAACGCCTTGTTTAATGTTTCTTTAATGAAATCAAATCGTTAAGATAATGAAAATAAAGAGAAAGGTCAAGTCACTGAGGATAAGCCACTTAACCTTCTATCTTACTGCATATAACAGCACAGAGTAAGAAACCAATCTTCATAAATTGAATTTATTTCATATTCCTAATGCTTATGAATAAATCATCTTCTGTAATTAAATAATGTGTGCTGCCTCTCTGAAAACCCTCCTATCAGTTGTTAGGGTTGGTTTGTGTTTTCCGGATTTGATATATATCTGCTGGCCTCTCCCCGTGGAGTCCGAGCGGAGTGCTGTACCCCTCGGCGCTCCCTGAATCTGAGTAGCCGAGAAACAAAGGGAGAAGGAGAAGCTAATAAAGACTCCAGCAGTAAAACAGCTCGAGATCATGCTCTCCATTCCTTAAAGTAGCCTGAAATTACATTTTATTTCTCACAAAAGAAAGCAACAGGTAATGTCGCTGTACTGTTATTAACGCCCTCCCACACGCTCCATTTTTCCAGAAATCTAATTCAGATGCGGAACTTGTGGGTGCGTGGACACGCACTGCCATCGGCACACAACAAAAAGCCCCTTTTACGTGTCTTTTGCTCCAAATAATTTTTTTCTATTTCTGAAATATAACTGTCCTCAGATTTGCAAATTTTAAAATATATTTGTGGAGGGAGGTAGAGCACATGCTTAGCATGCATGAGGTCCTGGGTTCAATCCCCAGCACCTCCCTTAAAAAAAAATCAATCAGTCAATCTATCTGTCTATCTGTCTATCTATCATCCATCTCTATCTATAGATATTAAATAATATATATTTGAAAGGAGGGAATTCAGAGTAACAGCCCCTACTACCTTTTAGCATTATGCTTAAAGCACATTTAAAACTCATCCTCATCCTTCTGGAATTTTGCTGATTTTCACCTGAGAAGTACATATAAATTTGAGGCTTTTCTTTTACTCCAGTTTTGTTCTATGTTCGTCTGAAGCCAAATGGGGATGGTTCAAGCCTGTTTTGGGTAACTAAAGTAAATCAAAAAGAAAAGGTAAGCGTTTTATTTTCTCCAGATAAAACTTAGCCCGCTTCTCATTGTTTTCTGCACAATAAGACATTTCAAGCTAAAAAGCAACTTTCACTGTGGTCATATATCCTATAAGAGCAGTTCTCTGCAGTTTTACTGCAGGAACACTTATAATGATGATGCTCTCGCTAGAGACAGACTCCCAAGCACAATCCCTAGAACGCTCTTACCCCATTCCTTTTTTCTCTTCTCAAGAGAACCCATCAGAATGCAAGTGAATAAGAAGGGCTAACCATGAATAGACTCTGTTTTGTAAAGCAAACAAAGTAACCATTGCTCAAACTTTCATAATGTAATTACTATTGGTAAATAGTTACGTGTGATACATGGATGTATTACAACCCTGTGGTGGGGAATTATGTTTAGATTTTTTTTTTTAAATAAAATTTTCCTGGGTATATTCAATTTAAAAAACAGACCCCACTGTTCCTGTTAAATATACCGAAAATTTTTTACTTGTATTTTAAAGCTACTAAAAACAATTTTCCCATTAAAAAAGAAAAAACTGAGAAAATACAGTCAGTTTTATATCCCAGTATCTGAGACTACAATAGCCATCTCATTGTTTTGTTCCAGGTTGTCTACCATTTCCACAACAATCTTTCAAAATTATCTGACTTTGACACCAATTATTTAAAAATCTGAAATGCTTGAATGGGTGGCGTTAAGATGAATGCTTTATAAGCTCCTTCCTGTTACTCTTTCAAACCTAAAGCATAAGTCACTGAAGCCATCCTCTGATTAAAACGCTGCATATTACAGTTTGATTCAACAGAAGAATAAATGAAAAGCTCCCTTCAATAAGATGTCTCCATCACATTTACCAACATATACCCAAGGTATGTAATTAAAAAATTAAGACTTTTATCTTTTAACTCTCGCTAAGGAAGCCCTTTTGTTAATGTTAGCTAGGCACCCAAATTTTCATTTTTAGTAGTTTGTGTTTGCAGCATTTACAATCGGAAACTTCTGAAATAACTGTTGCAAATTAATTGACCCCACTTAATCCTACAGCAAAGTAGGTACTAAGAAATATAAAACTAATCCCTAAGCAGTGAATTAACTTTCAACAAAAAGCCAGAATAGGGGCATCTTACCTAAGTGAACAGGAGACAAACATAATGCTCCTTCAGTGAGGATGGTGACACCACTGGACAGTCTACAAACTAATGAGGGAATGAAGAAGAAAAGCATTCCAGATTAAGATGTCTGGTGGTGAGTGAACACCTGTAACTTGCTGACCAATGTTTACTAGGCTGCATTCTCCTTTCTCCCCTTCACAGCCACATGATGATGCGTGATTGCTTTATATTTGCAATAGACCTGACTTCGGGGAAAATATTCTGGCCACACTTTGAACCATGATTATTTGAATAAGAGTTCTATCTATGAGTGTGTGGGAAAGTTTCTGGGAAAAAAGAAATTAGAGAAATGCCTTCTTGGACAAGTGATTTGTATGCTTCAAATGCTATGTTAAAGTTCAAGTTAAATAATTCTTTTATAAATTAATTTATAGGTAAATTAATTGAGTCATCATTTTTTTTTTTTTTTAGCTATAACCCCAACATGGTGGCAGGGCTTTACAAAAGGCTTTATTCAGTTGGAGTAGTTAGATATTAAATGGAGATGAACAGAATGGAGGATTCAATGGGAAAATATTAAGTCTCTTCACCAAACATAGTACAAACAGTAGTCTCTAAGTATTCTGGGCGGGGCTTGGTTCCAGGACCTCCTCAGATACCAAAATCCTTGTTTTTGTTTTTCTGCATGGAGGTACTGGGGATTGAAACCAGGACCTTGCTCATGCTAAGCACACGCTCTACCTCTGAGCTATACCCTCCTCCCGAAATCCTTGGATATGCATATAATTTATAGTTGGCCCTCCATGTATGAGGTTCCTCTGTAAAGGCAGTTTCTCCGTGTCCTTGGTCCCAGCTCCTCCGATTCAACCAAGGATTGTTTAATATTTCGGTATTTGCTGTTCAAAGAAATCCATGTGGATTATCCTTAGAAAGTACTGAAGAGGAAACCCGTAGAAACAAACTATTATGCAAAGGTTAGCTGTAGCATAATAGTTTCATTTGAGAAATTAGACTTGAAATGAATCTATTTATACATTAATGCTAGCATTGTTTTTATGCTGAATATTTATTAGTCTCATTATTTAAAAAACTGCACAATAAAATCATGAAAAAAATGCAACTTCTTCATAACTAGAAATATATATTAACTATATCCAGAGCAGAGACTCAGAAACAGCATTGACAGTTGCCTCTAATGAACTACAGACATTTGGATTCGAATTTTGTAAACAATGATTATGATGGTCAAAAAATGAAAAAAGAAAAAGATTAAAATGTCTTTCATTAACAGAATGAAAATACAGAATAGGAAAACCAAAAGTACAATAATCACAACATACCAACTATTTAATATTAGAATGTAATATAACCTACCTTTTTTCTTCAGCGGTAACAACCTGAGTCACAGTTGTATTCCTTGTAGAAACATTTGAAACTAGTTGGCATTTCAGGAGCAGCAGCAGTATAGGAGGCACGCACATGAGAGTAAGAACATGATCTTTGAAGACAGAGAGCAGATATATTAGAAAATCACCTCAGTGACATTTTTTCCTGGACCGCCCCATAAATTACTTAACTTCTCTGGGTTTGTGAAAGAAGGAATGTTAGCCTACATGTAGGAGTGTTCTGAAGCTTATATGAGACTGTGTACCTGGCACAGAGGAGTTGCTAAACAAGCCATTGCGGTTGATCGTTGCAGCTGATAGACAGAGGTGTTTGCGAATCAGCCAGAAATTCAACAGAAGCACAGGGGGCCATCCAGAATTTAAGTGGCATATAAAATAACACTTCCACCAATAAAAAACAGATTTATATATGTTAGGAGAAATGAACACAGATTTACATAACTCATTAAAAATACAGACTTATCTATACTACTAAGAGAGACTTAATTCAATCACAAACATTCAAGTCACTAAACTCTAAATATTGGAACTATCAAAATCTTTTTAAATATGCCTTCAAACAGAATGCAAAATTCATTTTTTTAGTGTTCTTTCAATAAGCAAACATTTTTCCATGGGAATGTAATAAGCTGTATTGGTCAGGCCATAAAAATTAAGCTATTATGGAAAAGTTATTTTTAAATATAACTTCCTTAATTACAAACACATTAAAAATTTAGAATCTAAATTTTTAGAGTTTTTGTAAATTATTAATGAAAACAACTATAGCTCTACTGGCTTAAATTGTGTTGTGAGTAATGATCAAAATCCTACCTGCAGCTTTTAAAAAGAACTGTAAATTTTCCCTGATGCTTATTATCTTTATGTATATCACCACATGGATATGTATAGTATAACCTAAAATAACTTAATCTTATCTGGAAGGCCTACAATTTAATTATAAATCGAATGCAAAAAAATGCCATTCTTTCCCTGGCACTCCAGGTTTCCCTAGTTCCTATTATTCCCTCAAATATATATTTTATTAAGAGGGAAAAAAGTACATTGAACAGTTCAACTGACATTGAACTGTGTCATATTTAATTGATATCCAGACTCTTAAAACATATCATTATAAAATAAATTTAGTTTGAAAATCACTCTCATAATATTCATAAAATGGAAGCCGATTTTGAGTGACACGAAATTTCTAAGTGCTGACATTCACTTGTAAAAGAGAACTGAAGAATTCAGGGTAGTCAAAATGAATCATTAGGAATTAGACACATTTTCAAACTTCTTAATTTAAAAGAGATGCCAACTTTTCAATTTTAGTATCTTGTTTCCATTATTGAAAAAATACATAATACCTCCTCCTAAGTCCAAATGCTTTACCTTGAGAAACAATTATTTTTTAATGCTTTTTTCATAATCTTTTTTTCTGCAATGAAACCCTTGAACTCTAGAGACATTATTTTATCTTGAGAAGTTGCCTGCATGTGAATCAAAAAAGATAGGAAAGAGAACAAGACACATAGCTATAAAACTCAGTTATGTGTTGCACTGTACACACCTCAGATGCTCTAAGTGAGGTCCATGGCCAGCAGCTTCTGCGTCATCACAGAGCTTGTCAGAATCTCAGAATCTCAGACCTACTCAGTGAGAACCTGCATTTTAGTAATATCTGAGAGTGATTTGCATACATATTAAATTTTTATCTGTGATGGTAAAACAATCTAATACACTGCTTTTAGAAACATCCAATTCTTAGATCTTATCAATAATGAAGTTAAGTTGATTCAGTGATGAAGTTACTCTATGTACATACTAAAAACTAGGAAATCAGAGCTGAAAGTCACTTTAGAACTGTAATTTCCCATGAAACTCCACTTCTAGGAGAAGTAGTTGGGGGGAGAAAAGTCTATTCCAGATGTTCTATCCTGAAGCTGTCTCTTCGCTATCACTCAGCCTTCACTTTTTCTTTTTTGAGCCCAAAAAGCCAATTTCAGGAAACAGTCAATTACATTAGAAAAAAGCTTTCTACCAAAGTGAGATTATTAAAGACATTAAACTCTTAATTAAGAAAGAGATCACACAATTATTTGGCTTTATTTCACGGAGGAAGAAACAACTGTGTGCTATTTCTTACCACACCATACAGGTATACTAAGTAAACTTTGTCATGTAATTCTAAGAATACTATGTTTAGGGACAAAATAAACCAGTTGTTCTCAGTATGAAAGCAATAGATGGTCATCCAAATTCCTCAAGAAAGTTATACTGAGTTTTTATCTCCTTTTAAAGAGTAGATGATTACTTGAAGTTCTAGAGAATCAGAAATAGTTCAAACAGAGCTCCACAGGAAGTAGGAAATAAGGCTCATCATGTCCTACCCAAGAGAATCTGAACAGCTGTTCTTTAATTTGGGAGGCTGGCTGATGACTGTGACAAGTGATGCCTAAGACTTAACTGCGTTGGAGTCGGAACATTTTTTATTCCCTATTTGACGAAATGGAAGAGAGGAGAGATTAACTACAGGGAAGAGAGATGTGGAGACAGAGATAGCCCCCCCCCTCCATCCTTTATGTAGTAACATTGATTCGGTGGTAGGAAATTAGTGTATACACATACACACACACACACACACATACACACAGAAACAACTGTCTAAAGCATGCTCTCATCCTTTTGTAGCCCATTCATCACAATGGGATTGAGCAAATCATCCCTCCAATTGCCACAAGATTCACCCACTTCATGCTAAGACACCTTGTGGCTGCTATGCCCCACCTTCATTTCTAGTCCTTCCTCAGTGCTAACCTTGAGGTCATCAAAACAGTTTTCTTACAAGACTCGATTTAAAATGGAGGCAATTAAAAAGTGATTTTGAAATTTTCTGAGGAAGTCCTAACGCAGTTCAGAGTATATCATTTTCATCCACGCCTGATTTTTCCACATTGTCACTTAAAACACAATTACATGATTTGTGCTGAGGGGTCTGAGTTTTTCCTATAATCGTTCAAGAATGCAAAGTAGATTAATTAAATTGGGGGGGGGGGAATTTATCTTTATTACCAGTTAAAAGGAGATTAATATATTTTCTCTAATTTACAGAATTAGAGAACTTAATCATGGCTTTATGATAAAGCACACACGCTTCTGAAAAAGTGAATTAACAGCAAAGAACGCATAGTGCATTATCTCCATTCATTGTCTCCCAGTACATATTTTAACTCCTTCCTCTCAATGAAGACGATAACGTTTTTTGTTAGCTCCACAAGCAGTCATCAAACAGCTACTACACAGAAAAGTGTTTTTGCAATTTGTCCTGAGAAGCCCATTTTATCAGGAAGATAATATTAGTAAGTTTTAGAATTGCCTTTTTAAAATGGTATTGTAATTCAAATGTTATTTGAATATACAGATCGGATCTCCATGCACAAAATAGAAGGCTTGGTGGTTCAGAACTGGGATTGTAGATGTCACGAACATGGGCTGATTCTGGAATGAGAAATTAAAATACAATATAAACAAGAGCCAGATGAAACATCAGCAAGTTATCAATTCTTTACTCCTGCAGTTGTTTTTAGAATCACTGTGAGGTTAAGCCAACATCCTCTTTTCAAGGCGTGTCCCAAAAGCAGTCTGCAGCGGAGGTTATGCTGAACTGGGAGTTGGCAACCTGGTTTTATGTCCATCTTAGCCATTAGCTAACTTTGTTGGGCAAATCACACTTCTGGGCTCCAGCATTATCAGCTTTAACTATCTCAGTGATTCTCAAGTTGAAGACAAGCAGCATCAGTACCACCTGGGAATTTGCTAGAAATGTTGCTTCCCTGCCTCCATCCTGTACCTACGGAATTAGAAACTCTGGGCTTCAGCAATATATGTTTTAACAAGCCATCCAGATGACTCTGATGCACTCTCAAGTTGGATTATATGATCTCTTAAGTTTCTTCTAGTTGTGAGGCAATTAGCAAGTAGAACCACCTATTCATGAACTTAAAGGTTTAATAAGTTAAGGATTACGTCTTACTGAGCCCCAATGCCTAAAATGTTTCAATAAATGAATGAACAATTGGGGACATCAGCTCCATGGTAAAGTAATCTCATCCCCCCACAAATTCCAATTACGACTTGTCTATGACTATTTTATGGTAAATACCACCCTTTTATTACTGTCACCCTGTTATTACTGTCATTTGGGTATATGCCTTATCTTTTCTACACAACAGGCACCATTCATAACAGATTTTCCTTCATATGTCACATAGAACAGTGGCTCTCACACTTTAAGCATGGATAAACACATCTGGAACATGCATTAAAACACATTGTTCCGCCTCACCCTTAGAGTTTCTGATAGAGTAGATCCAGGTGTCCAAATTAAAAAAAAAATTATTTAAGAAACATCCAGTCCATGATAATACAAATTCAAACCGTTACCTAGTAGTTATTTGTATTATAAAATAATTTAGCTGTTACTGAATGATTCAAAGGTGGGTCCATTAAATAGTAAGTTTTTTAAATGCATCTTAAGTATGATTTAATTTTTATACACAGTTTTCCCCCAAATCATACTCACTGCATAAATTAAGGCATACCTGTATTAGGAAAAAATCCAGTGCAGAGTAGGGCAAAGGTTTATAACACAATATACTAGTTTCCTAAAAGTTCTAAAGCTCTTTTAACTTTGCTTCCGGTAACTTTACAGAAAATTTAAGTCGCATTAACACTGTAATAGCATTGCCATTCCAAGCTATACATTTTAAGAACTGATGAATAAAAGCAGGCCACAAATTTCCATTCTACAACATTTGCCTGCAGTTGCTGCAGAACTTTGAAATACTCCAACTTTGCTGTGGTAATTGTGACCTACTTTAAGCGTTGCTGTCAAACTGACTTCCATTCCCCTTGTGACTAATTGTTCATTCATTGATTCAACTAATGCTGAGTGTTGATTCACAACAAGCTCTCCAGTAGGCACTGGGGTTAAAAGGGTGAGTCCTTGCGCTTACAGACTTACCTTCCAGTGGAGGAAATCAGTAATAAAACTCAATGTATAAACATATTAAATATATTGAAGGCACAGATGGTATCTTATTCTTGGTACAGTACTTATTTGGTGCCCAATATTTAATTGACTACATAAATGTATTCTTCATGGTTTGCAGATGGCCATGTCCTTAAAATAAAACAAGGACATAGCATCTTATAATACAGTATTCTAATCAAATAGTTTAAAAAAGTTCTGATACTTATTTTTTGAGACTCTAACTCAAGATCTATAATGTCAGTTAAGAAACTTCATTCATACATACTATACATCATGAATTTACATGCTCAATTTAATATTTTTTTTCTGATTCAAAACATAGTAAAATATTATGGCTGAAATCCTAAGTAAATCCTTCTTCTATTACTTGGCAATCCACCGATTCTCAGTCTGTGGAGTCTACAAACACAGCATCACTCCCCACCTTCCTCTACCTTCTATTCCTGGAAACCAAACACTTAATCTAAGGAAAGATGAAAGTTAATTAGAGTTATATTGCATATATTATCCATGGCATGAAGCAGGGAGTTATATAAGAGAGGTAAATTATGGTTGCTATGGGAATCATAATTTAGTATTTGGGACAAAATCTTTAACTCTATTCAGGTCAACTACAATTTTTTAAAGAATAATACCAAGAGAAAAATACTCTGAAAGATCAATTTTTAAAATACATTTATAGAGATTTCATTTTTGCTCCAAAATGCACATAAAGAATCGCCAAGAAAATACCTGTTTCACAAACTCGAATAAGGGAATGAAATTTCAGTGGCACTGATACTGACAGCGATCATAAAATCACTCTTTCTTTACAGCAGTCATTATTTGATTATTTATGATAAAATATTTCACTGCTTAATGAAACCAGGCTCTATACAAAGTTTGAATTCTGATACTAAAAATGTGAAAATTAGGTTCCTGTAATCTATTTAAGTTCTGATCTGTAATACTTTAAACTCCATTTGGAATTCATTGCAGACAACAAAATCTGTTCATTTTCTCTGGCAAATGAAAGATTGTGCTCTCAATAGTCAAAGAGGGCCAGGCTTGGGAAGTAGGAAAAGAAGATAATTTAGGCGATCTGAAATTTTTTTCTCATGAAAATTGGCAGTTCTCACTGAATGGCACTGTGTTATCATTCTGATAATTTTTATCACATAATTTTTTTAAACTGCATAAAATGCTTCTAGGAGGCCAACTTTTTGTGTATTTATTTCTGGTATGTTATCTACTTTACACATTATCCCAAACTGTTAACACCAAAAAAAGCACTATAGGCCCATTGTGCGTGTATTTTTGATGCTTTACTATAGGCTGGTACAAATCAATTATAGTACTTGTAATCAAGCAGGTAAATATTTTGCCAAAATCACCACCACCATGATAAATCCAAACAACCACTGTATGACTTTTGGATAATTCACATACAAGCTTTTTTTTTTTTCTATTCATGAAATGCCACTCTTCCAAGGAAAGAGTTAAAAAGGAAAATTATTAGTAATTTTGCTACAAAACGTAAACTAGAGAGAGTTCATGATAATACTTTGACCAAATAGTCAAATGATAATTAATCAAGGAAAAGGGTGAATTTCATTTCCACTAAAAACGTTGCATTGAAAATCATTTCTAAGGTATAAAAGGTAAATGCAAATAATGACATTGCAAAACATCCTACACGATTAATTTATTTGTTTACATTTATGACACATATATTTCTTGGCTATGAGCTATAGTGATTCATAACTGAATACTTCTCTCATTATAGACTTTTTAATTAGAAAGAAAATGTAATACTCCCCAAAGCCAATGAAACCTAGAGTTAAAAATAGTTGCCGAACAGCACAGATTATAAAAGGGGGAAACAGAGAATAAGAAAAATAAGAAATTTAGATATACCAAATCTGTTTTCTCCATCTTAACTGTGATCACATTACCAATTAAATTGGACGTTTCCATTTTCAACTTAATACAAAGATAGAACAGAGAGTGAAATATCTCTGTTAACACCATCCATGCTAATACAAGATTGCTCGCAACTTCAAGAAGCAAGTTTCAGCTACCCAAATCATTCAGCTACCCAAATACACTTTCACCAAACAGTACTTTTTATTGTAAAGAATTATTTTATTTACTGCCTACCTTTCTTAGAGACTCTTCTAGCTGGTTAGAACCTTTGGATGGGCTTGGAGACTGTTCTCGTTCAGGTACAGAGCTGTCACGCCTCCTACTTACTAGGAATGTGAGATTTCCAAATGTGCCCCTGTGAAGTGTAGAATCATAATTGTCCCATCAGATAGGGTCTCTTGTTGCTTGAAGTTTTTAGAGGTATACTGCAGAGGTTTTAAGATATCTGTTTCAAATAAAACTTAAGATCAAAAACGATCGTGACTGGTTCCGAGTGAATTAAGGAGCATGGTCATTGAGTTAATTTCACATTAATGAACTTGCTGACAGGAAATACTTAATGCTGTACTTCAGGGGTTGGCAAGCACAGCGTAGGCGCTCACTAAAGACCGCTGGATTCCAGAGGAACCTCGTTACAAGGCAACCACCACTGCCTCTGCTGCCCGCTTCTTGACAGCCTGGCGGGGGGTTTGGGCACAGGTAGGTGTGTGCAATTAAACAACAGGGGTCTGCTCTGGACATACTCAAGTCATCTGCTCTAGAGGTGGCTAAGAAAAAGGAAGACAAGGGAAGGAAGGAGGAACTGTAAAAGTGAAAATAAAGAGGGATGGGAGGCATAGAACACATCCTTTCTACCCCAAAGTGAGGAGTTCAGGTGTGAAATAAGGGCCTGGATTAATGGGAAAGAGATTGAGAGGTGAAGTGGAGGAAGCTGGGTGAGGCTGAAAACCTTCCAGACGTCTCCCAGTGGAGGTTTAGGGACCCCAAACAAAGCTGCAACACTGCTGCCGTCAACATCCCTTTCGGGATTCCTCCTGTACTTCTAGGTTCCTCTACTTAGAATCAGCATGCCCCCGGGTACCCTCCGACCCCAGCCAGAGCATACCTTCCTTTTGAATCACATTCCTTCTTCTTTCAGGTAACTAAAATCACCAGGAAACCTCAGTCCCTCAAAACTGTGTTTTTCTCTTAGGTGTGACTTTAATGAGTTGAGGAAAGTGCTATTGTCCCAAGCACAACAGAGAACACTGATATTTTAAAAGAGAAGCATTCATGGCAGTGCTCCGGAGGAAGGAAAAGTCTTAACTGCTCCCAGGTTCAACCCGTCTCTGTCCTGGTTTGTGCTTTCTCCAACTGCACCCAGTCAGTTTCAGAGTAGTGGTTCTCAACTGTTAAGCAGCACCCACTCCCCCTCCTCCCCGGGAATTCGTTGGCAATGTCTGCAGACTTTTCTGGTTGTCACAACTCGGGTGGGAAGGGGTGCCACTGGCATCTAGTGGGTAGAGGCCAGGGATGCTGCTGAGCATCCTGAAACACACAGGACAGCTTCACAAACAAGAATTATCCACCCCCCCAATATTAATAGCACAGAGGTTGGACAACTCAGAGTTAAGAGTGGACTTCATTACAGTAGCGTTACCTCCTATCCCATAGGCTTCTCCACCTCTGGCCAGCAGAAGCCCTAAGCCTCAGTAAATCCTGCGTCATGGTGAATCAGACTTGGACACGAGGAAATCCTCTAGGGTTGGAAGAATGCAGGAATGAGGGTGTGGGCAGAGGAATGATTCCACCTCAGCCTGCAGTGACTCCCTTCTCAGCTCTGTCCCACTCTCCTGCCTTGGCACCCAGAGTACTGAGCCCGCCTGCGGAACACTGCCAAAATGATGGAGGAAAATATTCCATTGCCCCTACCACTATTTATGCCTCCTCAGTGATGAAATAAAAGCTGGTTTGTACAAAAATGCAGGAAAACTGTTTTGCCCTCCAGATTAGTTTTTTTCTTTTTTTATTACTGGCCCCACCTTTCAAGGTATAAAATTCTCTCAAAGAAAGGGTCTTTGGGTTATTTCTCATTTTTTTTTGGCCTCAGCAAAAGATTAATGAGGAAGAAGAGATGGTCTGGAAATATTTTCCTGCTGTTTTAAGTATATGAAAATGAATGTTCCTATGATTGAATTCATTTTTAAAAAATTTCCTTTATCATTTTAAAAAATGAAATGCAAAGGCTATACTCATACCAAAGGGTAATATCTGTTTAGTGGGTAATCTCCCCTAACTAGTAGGATCTGTTTCAGTCTGGACCTCAAACTGCGTGAAAAATGCTTTTTCCTTTACATTATTACATGGAAAACACATTTATATAGCCATTAGTTAAGCAGTTCTTAGATTTTTTTTATCAATTAACATTGATTACACTTGTGACAGAGAAAACAGTTTGCATAAAGCCAATGTGGATGAATGAAACAATATACAAAAAGACAAATAACATGTAACATGATAAGGTAAAGCTAAGATAACCAAACTCAGAGTAAAGAGCTTCCACCTCAAGCCTTTTTTTCTACTAGAGGCTGAATGATGTTGAAATCCAACTTAGAGATATATTTGCAATTCTCTTAACTAATTACAATGTAGAGTGGAAAACTATCTAAAATATGTTTTTAAAATATATCTTATTGACATGTATGTTCTTACAGAATTACGCTGGTACTAGTACAGATCTCTAGAGGGTCTTTTCTTGAAAGAGATGTAATTCAACATAATGTTAGCCTTTAGAGAGAATATTTTGAAATATTAACGTGTATAATATTAAGTAACATTAAAATATTCTGAGTTCATGACTCAACCCAGATTTTATAAATTCTCAGATGTAAAATGTGAAGGCCTTTACTTTAGCTATAAAACATACTAAGTTTGCATCTCATAAATGGTTGTATAATAATCAGATTTTTTAAAAAATTACTTATTTCAGATGAATGATTCTGCTGTCTGTAATTCTATAATTTTCCACATTTAAGAAGTATGTTATTAAATTCATGAGATAGTCTACCCCAAATAGTCACTAGAAATCATTTTGCAGACTGCAGGAGGTTAGTAACGACAGCCCCTTCACTTCGTAAGGTTTTGCAATAATTGTTATTATTAGTCCCTCTCGTAGCTTGCTGCCCAGCCTTTCTTTCTGGTTGCCTTCTTCCAATAAGCACTAAAGGCGTGAGAGCAAGAGCTTCTGTATAAGATAACTATAAGCTTAGCAAACTTAAAACATAAGCTTAATTCTTTGGCACACTCATTTTTAGGAGATTATCTTTTTTAAAAGAAAATACTCTACCCTGAATCTTCTTTACACGAGGAACCCCCAAAGACCTTACGCCAACAATCGCTTCTTTACAAATATAACCTAAATTGTCCTTTTCTTTTTTGTTTTCTCATTAAAAAAAGAAAAAAGGCAGGGAACAAATTTCGCTTTGTTTTCTCATTAAACAAAGAAAGAAGGCAGGGAACAAATTTCGTTAAGTCTTTTTTTCCATTTTCCCTTCTTCCTTTTGACATGAAAATATAAAAGTAAACGGACTTCTTAATTTCTAAATACTCAATTTTAGCTAATCTCCAAAAGTGAGTTGGAAACAGTGCAGTAGATTACAGAGTTCCACATGCAACAAACCTGTTAGTTACTTCAGCCTTATGGGATCTAGTTTTGTTTGCATATCCACACACCTTTCAAAGTAAAGTTCCAATTTTTAACAAATTTACCTACGCTATTGCCTGCCAGATGGCCCCAAAGGATTCTGTTATAATTGGTGGCACAGGTAACTGTGCTTTTCCATATACTCCTACTGTTTAATATACAATATATTCTCACAGCTTATGGTGATAAAAGCACAAAGTTGTTGCTCTCTTGCCCGGCTCCCGCCTATTTAAGGATTAGTCCTTACACCACAGCTAACAGTATGTGCTTAATAAATGCTTGAATAATTGAACAATGAATGAATCAACTACAGCAATGTTTACCAATTTCCACTGTAACCATATTCTTAAGACAACCAAGGAACAATCTCCAGCTTTTTTGGGCACCTGTATTCTCAGTGCATCAATATTCTCGTCTACTTTTAAAAAATGTTTTTGCTATATTCACACAATTACCACAAATCAACCAACCACACATTCTGAAACCTGTGATAAACTTAGGTATACATAATTTTGCCAGGTAATTCATTTAAAGTGTAAAAAATAGCAAGTTTAGTCAATTGGACAAAAAAGCATGTGCTTTCTACTTCCCTATTTTAAGAAAAATATTTCCTCAGAGATTTAAGACCAAAGGAAAAATATAAATAGCTGCTCCCTCCAATTTGCAAAACAGATTAACACTCACAGTTCCAGCAGAGTAAGATGTGTAATAAGACAAGATGTGTGGCATTGTTTTATGCTGTGCATTGTTCCAGAATGGATAACCACAGAACTACATGACACTGAATTGAATGATTCCTGGAAAGTCTGATACGAAACTGAATGTATGTATTTACACACACACCCCCCTATACATATAGACACACACATGTGCTTACTATGACCTGAAGATTTAAATTCTTAAATACAAATTCTTTTTTTAAAATCCTTGCTAGGGAGCAAAGTTAAACTTCTTGCCTTTTAATTTTGAAGTAAGAGAAGACAAACCCTTGAACCCTTTATCAAAGACATTCTTCTCAAAATTGTTTTTTTTTTTTTTGAGAAAATGTTGATTCTGATTATTTAGGCCATTCTCCTATTCTGATCATTTATTCATGTCTGTTACCTTCTGAATTAACACCAAAACCCACAACCAAACTGTTCACAGACTAATGTGACAATGGTCACTCAGCCAGCAATGTGTCTATCCCATTCATACTCCACAGTTTACAGTCTCAGCGTCACTGGTATATGTCCTCAGTGGCTATAGATTTCAGCCAAGATTGTGCCATGACTTTGTGGTAGGCAGCACTATAAAATGTGTGACATGGGTCTTAAGTCTGTATCTCTAAATATTTACGTAGCTCTTAGTGAAGTACTCATTCGGAGCTTGGGCTAGATCATTGGGTCTCAGAATGTAGTCCCTGGAACAGCTGTATCAGCATCACCTGGAAACTTGTTAGAAATGAAAATTATGAGACCACACCCAGACATACTGGGTAAGAAACTAAAGGAAGGGCCAAGACTCGTTTTCACTCCACGTGGTTTTGATACACGGTCAAGTTTGAGATACTCTGGCCCAGACGCTCCCTCAAGCCTTCTCCAACTAGCAAAATCCTACTGTCGGCAGATCAAGTGTATCTTCTAGAACTAGCACCATGTTCAATTAAATACCTTTGATTACTCCCAGTAGTCTGAGTAAAACATCATAACCAAAAATGTCACATTCTATTTGTAATACTTAAACTTTGCTACATTTTCACCAGGACGAAATTCATACTGGCAGGCTTTTCCCAATTAAGTAGACACTGTGACCAGTGTTTGAACTCATTTTAACTAACCGCGGTGATCTCCAAATTAAACCCTCATATTTGTAAGTAGGGGGCTTATTCTAGTTGTGAAAAGTAAAGAGATCCTTTTATGACAGTTAAGGTCCAGGCATTTTTTTTTACCTATTTCTTTAGACCAACTGTGACATATAGTGTTCTCTCACTTTCCCAGCCCATCTGTGAGAAATACGGGAACTTATCTCAAAGGGGGGTGCAATCACATGCTGGTGAACGCACTTATAAAACTACCTGAACAGTTCAAGTCAATGAGGCATTTTAGGATTCCTACCGACAGGAAAGGTTAACAAACCAGGCAGCATGAAACCTCACACACTGAAAGAATTCTAACCCCCAACAGACCTGGTCCTAAAATGTGATTCACTGGAGTCTACTTCAGCAGTTAACAAGGGGGACATTGTTGTACTGAAGAACCGTAACTCCCAAACATGAAAACGTTAGACTTCCCATGATACCTTCAACTTCTCTGAGGCCGTTACAAAAGGGAGAAGAAAAACAATCCTTTGAAATGACATCAAGCTTCATGACAGTCAGGGACCAAAAGGAAAAGCTGTTAAAAAACAGCAGGGGTCAAGTTTAAAAGTTAACTTTTGCTCCCCAAGATAAAGGTTCCTTTCCCACCCAGTTTTTGTTTTGACAGGTGACTGCCTTCCAGCAAACTCCTCCCTCCCCCGCCCCGCCTTCCTTTAACACTCTTAAGACAGCCCAACTTTTCTGCGGAAACAAAGGCTCTTATCTCTTCACACCGAAATACCAGAAGGGGTTCTTACTCACCAAGTAAACTGACATATTCTTAAAAACAAATGTCCCTAATTTCTCTCAACTTTGTCAAATATCGGAGAAGTCTACAAAACTCAGTACTCTTTTCCTGCTCCAGGCACACACACAAAATTGTTTTCATTGAGAATCCAGAAAGCATTTATTTTACAGTACTCAGTAAAAGCATATTAAAATCTTCTGCCTTGCCATCCCAGACCTATAAAGAATTTAGTCATGTAAGTGACTAAATCCTGTGTGAAGATGATTAATGCAACCAGCAACCAATTTCCCATTTTCAAAAATTCCCTGTCAGGAGTATACACACTTCTTAAGTTAGATACTTGGCAGCATTTTATGTCAAAAGGCTTCCAAAAAACCAAAACAAAATCAGAAGGAAGTCACTAAATGCCTCTTAAAAAAATCCTTGACGTAGTATTTGATATATGTTTTCAGAATTTTCAACACTTTAGATCTACAGGAGCAACTAAATTTACAGAAATGAAGGAATGAACCTTTGCAAAGGCATAAATTGGAATAATTTCTCCTAATTTCTATATTTAGCGTACATACACTGCCTTCCAAATGAGTTTCATACTAAACTTAAGTGGGATCATGAGTGAACAAAATGGCCCGAGGACCAAACCCAGGCAGAACTCTCCATTCCTTGTCCATGCTGGAATTCTGAGATGTCGCCTGGGCAAAGGACACAACATTTTAAGGCAAGATATGTTAACACAGCTTTAAAGAAACCTGTGGCCTGTAATTTCTTTTGGTTTCCTCTACAGAATAAATCTGTCAAAAGACGCTTCAGAAGATTTCATCTATACCTGTTGGGCCTAAGGTATATCAAGTGCTCTCGACAGCCAGTTGCACAACTTTTTTTATTTGATGGAGGTTATATTAGTAAAGCGGCCCTTAAGAAAAATAAAATACAAAATAAAAAGCTCACACTGCCTCCTGCTGTTAGTAGGAAAACTTCAGAGGTCAAAATGGTCCACAAACTGCACAGTGTAATGAGAGCAAGAGGCTTGTCTTAGTTTTTTCTTTTTCTCTTCTTTTGTAACCTAATGATCTATTTCCAAATCAAAGCCTTTAGGGTGGATACTGTCCACAACCCATACAAATGTACTGCAGGCAACACTTCTAGGTAAGACATCGGAATTGCAAATTATCTTCCCCAAGCATGCTTTTGACTGTATGTGATGTAATCTAAACAAAACAAAACAAACAAACCAGAAGGAGAAGAAGAAATAAAGAAAAGAAAAAGGAAAATTAAAAGCACTTCTTTGCCTGGCCAGGTGGATGGTTACTTTCCCACATCTTAGCAGTTAGTTTCTCCCCGTCCCTACCTGAGACAAACTGCTCCAAGGCAGCAGAACAGATTCAATATCCTATTCATCTTGTAATCACAGGGTATGGTCTTACCCCAGGGCATCCTCACCTTGACTTTTTTCCATGTTTAAGGAGTTGGGAGTAATGTCACCCAACTTGTCACTGAGACACTTCTTTCTTTAAAATTTGACAAACCACTCCTGGGGGCACCGTGCACCTACCTGCCCCTGTCCTCCTCAGCCATGATACTGTATTAAATCACTGAATATGGAAACAAAAACACAAACAATAGTTTTGGATTTGTTTCTTTAAAAATGACAACTGTATTCAAAAATCTTAAAATGAAGAGACAATGATTAAATGAGTGTCTGGAATCAAAAATTACAAGTTGTTAGAATTCTCATGGCACATCACAACAGTAAAATTTTGCTCTTGGCTTCTGGAGGAACACCCTATAACAGAATATCAAAACTTAAAAAAATAATATAAAAGGGGCGCTAAATACCTGGACATTGGAACAAAATGAAGCAAAACAAAAATAAAAACAAAAAAGAAAGGAAAAAAAAAAAAACAACCCAACCCATTGCAAGACAAGTAAAAGGCTGGAAATAATAAAGAAATTCACCAAACAACAGGCCCTATTGTCCTGGCTCCTTCAGGAAGATTACTGAAAGGAAACTGGGAAGTGGTTTGGGGGAACAGCAAATTCTGGAATCTGGTGGGAAGTTCACAGGTTGGCACCGGCTGGAACAGCTGAGTTTTGAAGGCACTCTGCAGACACAGGGGTGCTGGGGGCCCTGAATCACATTTGTGAAGTCTTTGTACTGTATTTTAAAGAGCTAGTCATCAAAACCTGTTACTGCCAACCAGTGAGAACAAAAAGCTAACTATAAACACACACACACACACACGCACGCACACACAACAGTACACACAAGAATGTGCAGATCTGTAACATTTTTTTTCACAGCTGATAAAAAAAAATACTACCGTTCTCCCCCAGACTCCCCTTTGATACAGTAGGTAAACAAAATAGATTTTTTTTTTCCACAAATATCAGCAGACACTTTCTGGCACCCCACACTGTATTGGCATCAGTGTTAACAGTCCCAGTTCAGATGTGCAATACTTCAGATTGGATACACTGTAACAAGAATCCAACTTTGCATAGACATCCTCAGAATCGCAATCAGTCACGGGGTTGCCCTTCCAAGCTGGCAGAAAAGGAACCCGATCTTAATTTCCAGTTACTCCTGGAAAACAAGGAAAAAACAAAAGTTTCTTCCTCTCCTCCTGCTCCTTCATTTGGTTCTCCGGACTTCCTTCCGTGTATTTAAAACTTGGAACTAGAAAAACGGTTGTTGACAGAAAAAAAAAAATCCCCCCCCTTTCCACCTTCTCCCCGTCCTCTTCCTCCCCCACCCCATTTTTTTCTTTCCAGGCTGAAACTTTCGCTGGCCGGTGTCAAACTGCCAGTACAGCGCCCTAACGGCTGCTTCAACGGGGAAATAATGCGTCAACCAAAATCAATGAGAAACGTACAAGCCGCAAAGAGCCACATTTCCACCGGGTCTCCGATGGTCAGGACGGGACACCCCCTCGGACACGGGGCAGAGGCAAGGGACTCGGCCATGGAGGCCAGCCGGGCTCCCAGAACACTCTGGCCAATGCAAAGTCGTCTCCAATCTCAAAGCAAGAAGAGAAATCACATTTAGAGAGTCGGGTGCGTTTGGCTTTTGTGCGCAGAGCGCGGCCGGCGCGCGGCGGCCGCGGGCGCCTCAGAGGATCACGCAGGCCGAGCAGCAGCCCTCGTCGCCGTTGGGCTGCGCCGCGTAGTTCATCTGCCGCACGATCTCGGCGAACAGCTCGTCCACCGAGGCTTTGTTTTTGGCAGACGTCTCCATGAAGGGGCAGCTCCACTCCTCGGCCAGGGCCTTGCCCTCGCCGTAGGAGACCTCGCGTTCGCCCTCCAGGTCCACCTTGTTGCCTACCAGGATCATGGGCACGCGCTCGTACCGCTTCACGCGGATGATCTGGTCCCGCATGGGCTTAATATCCTGGAAGCTCTGCTGGTTAACGAGGCTGTAGACGAGGATGAAGCCCTGGCCGTTCTTGATATACAGGTCCCGCATGGACGCGAACTGCTCCGTGCCTGCCGTGTCCAGAATCTCCAGCACCGACGGCGACGAGTCCACCTCGATCTCTTTGCGGTAGAAGTCCTCGATGGTGGGGTCGTACTTCTCGATGAAGGAGCCGGTCACGAACTGCACCGTGAGCGCGGACTTACCCACGCCGCCCGAGCCCAGCACCACCACTTTGTACTCTCTCATGGCTCCGTCGGCGCTCTCGCCGCGCCTGCCGCGGCCCCGTCGGGGCTGCGCGCCGGAGGAAGGCTGGGCTTGGTGGCTGGACTTCTCTCCTTCCTCAGATCCGCAGGAAAAACTCAGGAGAGGATGGTGGAGCAGCGCTGGGCGCGGAAATCACCGAGCGGGCGCCGGGCTGGCCAGTGGCGGCGGCGCGTCCCTAAGGCGCGGGACCGGGGCCCCGCAGCAGCCCACGGCGGCAGCGGCAGCTTGGGCGGCGGATCGGGAGGACAATGCCGGCAGCCGGTGCAAGGCGACGGCTGCAGCTTCTCGCCGCAGCAGCCCGAGAGGACGAGGAGGCGGCGGCGGCGGGCTGCGGAGGCGGCTGCTAATTGCGCGCCGGACCAGGACGCGCGTGGCATGAGTCCCTGCAGAGCGTGCGCCCACCGCCACGGCCCATCGAGCTCTCTCCCGCAGCCTCCGCGGGGCGAGGGCTTCCTACTCGCCGCGCGCAGCCCGGCCCGCCCCGCCTCGGCGAGCATGCCCAGTGCGCCGCCGCCGCCGCCGCCGCCGCCGCCGCCGGCCGCGCCAGCCGGATCCCCTACTCCTGGTTTTCCGGGGGGCCGGGAGGGGGCGGGACTAGGGGTGGAGCTCGCGATTTGAGTCCGGACTAGCGGATTCCGGAGAGGCGCGAGTCTAGGAGCTGGATGAGAAAAGTGTTGGGGTCAGTAGGCGTTTGAGATCGGCTGGGAGAGCTCCAGTGGGAGGATGGAGGCCGCCTTCTTTCGAGGCTCTGGGGTTCGTGCATAGGGGCTCCGGCTCCGCAAGAAAAGGGTGGGCGCAGCGGGCCACCCCGGGAGTGAAGTGGCCTGGGCTCTTGCTCCCCCCATTATCCAAAGCCCGTGAACTCCACTCCCTGAGCTTCTGGTGGTTGTGCGTCCTCGGGCCGTCTCCAAAGGAATTTTGGGTGAATGACTGGAGGGCGGAGCACCTTCCCCCACCCAAGGCACAGCTCTTTCTACCCAGCCTTCTCTGTCTGACTCTTTCCACACTTCATCCCCAGACAAAGAAAACAGGAACACTGGGCCTGAAACCCTGTCCCCACGAGGGAAGGGGTAGTCTCCAGCGACCGGAGCCCTCTCCCGGCTAGGGCTCGGCGGACCCCACCCACCTCCCCACTTGGCTAGGGCCAAAACCCGGAGAGCAGATCGCGTCCTGACCCAGAAGTGGCGGCGGCGCCTGCAACTAGTCGGGGCATGCTCAGTGGGCTGAGCAGGTTTTGGGGCTTGAAAGTAGGAAGCCTGTGCACCGCACACCCACACTCCAGCTCAAATTACCTCTCCCAAGCTCAGGACCCATTGGTCCCGGGGCCCAAATCGCACACCCTCGAATGTCCTCCCATTGGTTACTGCCAAGGATTTTTCAGTTTGGGCTGCTTCATTGGCTAAAAAGTAGCCTCCGCTGGTGATTGGTTATTTATAGAGATTGAGTTGAGAGGCGGAGGCACAGCTGTTCTTTCTCTGCTACTCCCCCGCCCCCTTCCTCCCACTTCCCCAACCTAGTCGTTTTGAAGCTAAGAGTGAAAAAACAAGAGGAATTTAGGCGGAGAGCTCGGAGCTAAATATAGTCCTTTGTTGGTATTTTCGAGAGAGTCTGACTTCTCAGTGCCTAGTCACGACTGTCCGTTAAAGGGAGCTGGTTACAGTTCTTGGTCCTCAAGAAACAGCAAAGTTTCCAAATTTTTTCTTTTCTTTTTTGCAGGGAAGGGGAGGGGCTAGGATGTGGAAGTGGGCCACTCTGAATTCATCTCACCCGGGGGTGGGGGTGGGGGAATGCCCAGGCTTGCCTTTAGAAAAACGTCTTTGCTTTGGGGCGGGCATTCGTTAGACTGGGCTCGGCTCACACTCAAGGGAGGTACCAGAGAGATGCCTCGACTTGCTCGAGTCTCTCCCTCCTCGCGGAGGAGAGATGTCAAGACCTGTCAAAAGACTGAGCGACGTTAGCATGAGCCCCAGGGCGAAAGGGTGGGAGGGGACCAAGCTGCGTCAACCCTGGCTCCGTATCCTGCCTTTTTTATTCGATGCCACTTCCCACTGGTTTAACCGTCCGCATCGGAGGGATAAACCAGGCCGTGTGCTAACTCTTGGTTTCAGTTCCCTAGTCCCGCGGTGACTCACGGTGACGTTTGCGAGTTAACCTTTTACGACCCCCCAGCCGTAGCTCGCAGAGTGCAAGGCTGCAGCGTGAAGTCCTGGCCAAGGGACCCGGCAGGTCTCGGGCAGCAGCCAACGCTTTGGGTAGGGTGGGTGGAGCCCATCTCTGCGCCTGGCCCCCCTATTTAGTGTAGAGAGGGGCTATCAGAGTGCTTGGCTTTAGTTATGCTAATATAATTCTCCAGAAACCTTTCAAGGCAGATTCACCTAATACAGCTGGAGAGAACCTCACCTTTACCCAGCGTTTAATGTCTGCCAGGCGTTTTATATAAGCTATCTTATTTACTCCTCATAAAAATAATTATACCTATTTTGAGGATGAGGGAACGGAGCCCTTAAGATGTTGGGTAACTGGCCTGAGGTTACACAGCTAGTGAGTGTCCACGCTAGGATCCCAACCCAAGCGTTTCGCTGCAGAATCTGGTCTTGTAACCATCAGGCAATACTACCTTCTCACCAGCAGGTTCCCAGATTTTACTCTGTTTTAGGTTGAATCCTGAGGTAGTGTGATCACACTGGCTCTTAAACCTAAGCGAGAGGGACCTCTGCCCACGGCCACCCTAGGGCTCTCATCTGACAGTGCCCCTTCCCACAGGATCAGGGAGCTTGAACCTCGAGACCATGCCCCAGTCAGCATTCTGGAATCCCCTGCCTAGTGTACCGAACCCTCTTTCAAGATCTGCTTGGACCTCTAAACTCACTCCTGAGTGCAGGTATGGGTTTTTCTTGGAGTGTGGATGGTGCTTGGACCTCAGGGCTGAAAGGTGTCCTCCTAGGCACTTTGGGCTCATCCTACGCGCAGGAAGAGGGGTCCCTTGGAGTCCACTTTCCCTTCCCTATCGGCTTCCAGCCTGGACCTTGGAAGAGTCCGAGAATTCGTGATTCACACTTGACCATCCAGGTCCTTGCAAAGAATTATTTGTCAAGGTGGGAGGATAGACCATATTTTAACAGCTTGCTATCTTGATCTATAACTGAAATACTTAGGTGAATGCTGTGTAGGCCTGTTTGTCCTCTTGCCCACAAACAGGTGTGGTTCTGAGTGTAATACAGTAGAAGATGTTTTGCCCTTACAGGCCAGGTTCCAATCTCAGGTATTGGATATCAGGTATTTTCTGTGACCTTCGGCAAGCCCCTTAGGTGTTCCTGACCTTAGTTTCCCTATCTGTAAAGTGGTGATAATAAAATCTGCCCCACCCACCTAGCCACCTGAGGAACCCTGGAGAGAATCTAATGACCAAATCCCTCGTTTTACATCAGAGCGAGCTGAGCAGAATTAGAACCCTGGTGTCCCGGTTACCTTTTGCATGGTGCCAGCCTGTCTTCAGGGATCCTAATTATCAGATCATGGATGGAAGCATGTTTTTAAGGTGGCAGTGCCCCATAAATCCATGATGATTACAACCCAGGTGGCCTGACAGCCCTATCTGGAAGATATCATCTTCAGGATTCTGGGTAGCCCTGGGAATTTTTGAATCTTGGTGGCCTCTTGGGTACCAAAGAGCTGCCACACTTTGAATACTTTCTATTATGGATTCCTTGATAGCAATTTTTTTATTACACTCAGATGGTCTCCCACAGAAAGATTTCCGCTGGGGCTTTGGGATTCAAAATGAAGTAATGAATGAAATTCCTGATGCATAAATGTTTAAAGTTAGTCACTTCCTCCTGTGAAATTTGTTAGGAGTCTTTCATGTACCTCACTTACAGTATGACTCATAATCCTGTACCATATCCAAGTATCCTGTCCCGTAATTATGTACATGTCTACATTTTGTCACCCTAAGCACCCTGTGAACTCCTTGAGTTCAGGGACCGTATCTGGTTTGTCTTTGGAGCCACCTCTGTCCCTCATAACACCTGGTGGAGTGCCTATGTAGGAGGCCCTCAATTAATTACTTATGAGTATATGAATGGCATTTTATCCCTTTTCCAAACTCTCTTTGTGATAAAAGATATATTAATTCTTGGTGAGACATAACATTTTCTGGATCCTTAGAAAAATCATACTAATGTTTCAGTCTCTCTGGGTCATAAAGATGCTGGGGTGATAAAGTCTACCCTTATATGGGTGAAAACACTAAGTCAGTGATCTCTGGGGCAGGGGGAAATACCAAAGCACCCAGTGGATAAACCCTTTCTTTGAAGAATACTTCACATTTGCAGATGACATGAAAAGGCATGTCTAGAAAACAATCTGAAGTAAAAGTTACCAGGTTAAGGAGTACTTAATCTTCGGTATTGACCACTACATAAACAATGTTCACTTGCTGGCCTTTGCTCACACCGAGAGCCACTGTGACACTGGTGCTGGGCCTTCAAAGAATTAGAGGGTTTGCTACAACATGAGTCTTTTAAGTCCTCCAGAAAGTAAGTGCCCACCTGTCCTCTTCATTTATACAAAGAAGAGGTTTATTTAATCATGTTCATACTTTTAGCTGGTGTCACCTACAGGTAAACAAATAATTCTAAAAAATTCTCCTAATTTTGAAAATATCAAGGGTAAATTGAGGGTGACCATGTATCATTATTTTGAAGGGAAGTATTGGCATAAGAGTAACTGTGCCTTGCAGCGTTCTCAGTAAATATTTACATAACTGAACATGTTATAACATAATCAGGGATCAGTAGGCTTAGGGTATTTTATTTTAAAATAGTCCCCAGTAATACCCCTTAAAAGATTTCAGAAGTCAACCAAAACACCATCATTTCATACTCTTCTTATTGTACTTTGTGCAGCCAACTTGTAGGAACAATGGCTTGTACAACTTGTAAAGAGATTTTGTATCTTTATACCTTAAAAATGTCCTAAAATCCTACCATGGTAACTAAAGAGAGACTAGTTCTATAATTTCACTGTCTGCCTCTATCACTTGTACTCTGATTGATTCCTTTCTCCTTTTTAAATGATTTTTCAAAGGAAAGTATAAGAGAGTCTTAAATTTTATATTAAATAACTTCTTAAAATCATTCCAGCTTTTTACAAACTTTTTGATAGGCCCAAACAAAGAAATAGAAGAATCAAAATAGCTATTAATCTCAAGGCTGTTTATCAGATTAGAATTGAATAGTGATCTCAACATACATATTAATACACTGTGTTATTTTTGGTAATAAAAACCACTCATGTCTCCATACAGATGGTACCATGGGCTGAAGTGTCACACACATCTAGGCTAATACCACACAGCTCCTCAGTGGATTTCAGTTCTATCAGAAACTTTCACTAATGGTTTGGCCTATTTTTGTTCTTTTACCTTATTTTTAAAAAAGAAGAAAAATTAAAAGTCTCTTCTAGGTGACCTGACCTTCTCTATTAGGACTTAGATTTGCCCGAGACCCTGTTCTGCAGAGAAGAGAACACGGGTGGCTCAGAGCGCCACTTTCATGTGATGAATGTAATCTCACGCAAGGGAAATTTCCAAGAGATTTCATTGATCCTGCTCTTCTTAGTTGAAAGCGCAATTTCACATCTTAGCCTGTTCAAGATTTGTGTCTTCAGGACCTGTGTTCCAGAGAAACAAATACAGCCAGAATGGGAGAAATGTCTTAGCTCCACTGAAAAGAATTTTTCTCTTACTTGCTTTTTTGGTCACCAACCACCAGATTAAAGGATTCCCCCCTTTCTCCTGCAGGGACAATAATCCAGCACTTCCCCTGATGCCGGGGGAAGCCTGTCACTCCTTTTGCATCAGTGGCTCCAATGAGTCCTTCAGACTTTGTGGTTTTGATGGAGACAATGAGAGTCTATGCTGAGGGAAAGGACGTTTCCTTTGTAAATTATTGTCAGCTGTGGGCTTTGGTTAAGGAATCTGCCACGGGGGGTTCTGTTTTACTGGCAGTTATACTGTCTTGTGATGGGGAGTTACAGAAAGGATCTGTGGTGGTGGCTTAGGAAGATAACCCTCAAAACTACAGAATTCAGTCTATTTAAATAATTTTATGATTCTTATATTCAATTCTGTCATGGAAGTTTGTAACTCTTCTGAAATTTTTTACCTGTTTTAAAACTTGCATGTAAAAGAAAGATCACTGTCCTATTATTCAACTATTGTAATGTGAACATATTATCCCCAAAGTAAAAAAACCAAAGCCTTTCTGGTAAGGAATTTATCTCCTTAAAAAAACCTTATTACCTTGTAGAATATAGCTGTATGGAATTAAAAAGGAGTGCTTCTGGGAAACAAATCTTTCTGTGTTTCATATAAGCTTAATATTCTAATCAAGCAGTTGGCAAACTTTTTTTAGGAAAGGTCCAGATAGTGAATATTTCAGATTTGGCAGCCCTTACACCTCCATTGCAACTATTCAGTTCTGCCCCTGTAGCCTGAAAGCAGCCATAGACAATATGGAAATAAATGGGCATGGCTGTGTTCCAGTAATCTTTACAGAAGATTCTTTACAGAAACAGGTGGTGGGCTGCCTCTGGCCCGCAGGCTCATGGTTTGCCAATCTCTAAACCATGTATTAAGAAAAGATCTTCTTTTGTTGCTGGAGGCCAGAAGTTCTTATAAGCAAAATGAACTACTAATCTGTCATTGGATATCACCATAACTTTTGACCTTAATCTATAGTAAATTATTACTCTAATAGTAAATATTTCAACAGATATGATATAATTCTATGTAATTTATGAAATATTCAGATTTCTATTTACACATGTAATATAAAATGTGTTCTCAGTAGTTAGTATCACCCATTTTTATTAGACTTCTCAACTCTTTATTATTGATTTGTAATTGTTGATTATATATTATGGTGATGTTATATAATGATAAGGATATTATCCTCTGTTAATCATATGGTTTGCAAATAACTATTAGTTTGTTATTAGTCTTTGTTTATGCTTTCTTTTTTTATTAACATTTAAAAAAATATTTCTATTTTGAACTTACTGATCTGTTTTCCTTTTTGGATTTTCTTTGCGGATTTCATGTCACAAATAGATGTCTCACAGTCCAAGACATTTTATACAACTACTGTTTTCTTCTAGCATTTTTAAGGTTGTATTTTTTATGGTTGCATGTGGCTTGTTTTCCAGCTGAAATATAATTCTGTAAATTATGCAGTAATGATTCAAGGTCAGTAAAGGTGGAGAAATCCAAGCAATAGGATGTCCACTAAATAGAAGTCATTGAGGAGAAGGCAGGGGAGGTGTCTGAAAACTCTGGTGGGAAGGCTGGGGAAGTATCTTTCTTCCTAAACAGGACAGAAAAAAAGCCAAGAGACCTGAAAACTGGAGCTGAGAAGGTGAAACTTTGAGAGAGCTCAGGCTGCAAATAACCTTCTATCTGTAAATAAAAATGGCAAGGCACCTGTGGAAAGGGAGGCCAGGTGTGGGTCTGGGAATAGGAGTAGAAATGAAACTGTTTCTAGCAGTGACTGTGCAGCACACAGCATGAAGTTGCTAAGCTGCTAAATTTGGGATACATAAATTTATGAAGATGCCAGTTCTGCTTTTTTTTTTTAATTAAGAAGGATATTGATAACTCCTCTTAAATCTGTCCAACCAGATTGTGCTAAAATTTCTGAAGGATTTTTCTCAATGCATGCACATAAATAATTAAAAAATTAACTCCACATCTCCCACCTGCCCATACCCTTAGTGAATATACACACACAGATCTGTGACTTATGTGATTAAAAATTCCATTACTAACGGGAAATTAAATGAACTCAATAAAACCCTCTTACTTATGTAGTCTCTTGAGTTTCTCTTTCTATTTTATGCTAAATTACAATAAAACCTTGGCTACCTAACCTCAGAGAATGAGTCGTTTTGAGTCGCTGAGTATTTGTCTAGGAAAGGTTGCTGTTGTATAGGATGTTCTGTCACAATAAGAAAGATAATTTATATTCTTTTCATTAGGTAAGTAGTCTATGTTTACTATAAAAATTTGGAATGTATAAAAAAGCAGAAAGAATAAAATAAAAATAACAAATTACCCCCAAACAAAACCTTAACACTTTCGTTAATATTCTTCTTGTGTTTTATCATAAAGTTATTTTTAAAAAATAGGAAACTACTTCTAGTTTTCTCATGGCTGTTTTAACCTACAGCTTAAGGCAGGCCTCTGGTATTCTGTAGACTGATCGAATAAGACAGCTATCTTAAGTACTTATTTATCGAAGAATTTTCCTCTCTTATTTAATGGGTTTTAATGGGAATATTTGTGTCTTGTATGCTCATGTTGTCCAGGAAGTTCTTTCTTGATCAAGTCCCCCAGGACAGCCTGGCTTGGGGTTGTCTGCCTGTTTGTTCTGAAGGTGGGACGTGGCATGTTCAAATTCATGACCTCTGGGGCAGCGGCACCGAGAGGCCGGTCTGCATCATTAACTAGTGAATCAAGGGCTTCAGCTGCATTCTCCCAAATGTTTTTGTCCCACTCCAGAGAGGATCTTCCTCTTTGTGGCAAGCAGTGCGGTTTGATGTGTCAGCACCACTCACAGCCAGGGCGGTGACTTCTGCATCATTAACAGGTTTGTGTTTTCTTTGTCACTTTGCACCCAGGCTCACATCTCACTTACCCAAAGTTCTTCCTGAGACTTAAAAGAAATCTGCCCCTCACTCTTTCCAAAATGTGTCCTTGCAGCATGTTTGGGAATTGACTTGTTCTCAAGGCTGCAAATTCTTTATCAGAAAAAAAAAAAAAAAAAAGATAATTTTGCTGACTTGGTTTCAGGCTGAAATGTTCTCTAAATGGTTCCCAGCATTTGATTTGAATAGAATACCAGGCATAAGCAATATTTCAAATTGTATTTTCATTGTAAGAATGAAATGGAAATTCCTGAATATTACATGCCTGATAAATCTTTCTCATTACATCTCATACGTAGTAAAATTTCCTGTCTTGAATAACACGTTTTCTATAGGCTGACCCAGGGAGTTAATATTCAGTGGCCAGGAGATAGAAATAATGTTCACAGATACCACTGTATTTCCTCTGGGTGAGCTGAATAATTGTGTGGAAAACAGAGTAGTTTTGTTATCCTGAAGTAAAGCCTCTGCTTCCGAAAAGATCCTTCATTAAATGTAAATAAAAATGGTGGGAGGAGGTTGGGTGTTATAAGACAGACGATCTTTGATTTTCCGAGCACTATTTGTACAGTGTAAGCAACAGGTTACATTCTGGGATGCTTTAGAATCATGCCATGTAATCTCCCACGTATTCAACTATCCGCCTCTTCTTATTCTGTTTAATTCAGATGAACTTTTATCAGAGTGCATGTTAAATTAGGCCAACTTTATATGACTTTAAGGTCTCAAGAATTACAGCTTGAGTGCTGCAATACAGCTAAGGTGCTGCATTCTAAGGTACAGGCAAGCCAGGGAAGGGAAGGTCCAGGACCCATAAATCGGGCCAGTAAAGGCACTGTTCTGTAAGGGACCAAGTTGCCACTGGAGAGGTAAGAGAAGAGATCATTGAGGGTCATAAATGTGATTTAAGGACAGCAGAAATCACCAGAGAGAAAGGGAGCTGCCTGTCCAATGTAGTGTCTACCCTTGGGACTATCCCAAGAAGGGCACCTAGAGGAGCCGTCTCTGGGCCACTGCAATGGCGATATGCCAGCAGCATTCCTTTCGGGCCTCCTGCTCCTGCAACATCCGATGCCAGGGCCTATACAGCTTTGGTGGCTGCAGCAGCCTGAGAGCCTGGGGTAGACCTCCGCCCACAGCAGCATGCATCCTCCTCAGCAGACAGCAGCAGAGTAACAGTCACTTTGGGCGCTGGAAGCTGCAGCTCGATGCAATCAGCTGACACAGGAGCGAAAGGAATGGTCCAACCCACAGGGCGGTCAGAGAGGCTGCTCAGGGAAAGGGCAGGGGAGACACCCCTCAGGGGTCTCAGGGCTATTTGCCAGGAATTGAGGAGGTCTGGACTTCCTGCACTGTTGTTAGAGACTAAAGCAAAATACTACTAATAAGATAAATGACCGTGATTGTCTTACTTCTCAGCTGAGTATGTAGGAATTCAGGTTACATGGAAATTGTTTAGAAATAGGTTTTTCTGAATGAGCCACAAAACTTAGAACACCCACTCTTTCCCTCAGGATTTTCTGTCTTTCTTTGTAGTGTCATCTAATGTTGCCTTATCCTACCAGAATTAGGAGTCCTTAAGGCTGCATTTAACTGGAAACCCAACTAAGGGTGGTGGGGCTAAACAAACAAAGGTTTATTCCTTACTAAACAAGAAGTCTGGATTGGAGTTCTTCTGGCCTAGGTTCAATAGCTCAGGAAAGAGACATGCAGTCCCAGAAATCAAGTCTGTTTCTGAGGCAGGAAGAAGGTGAGGATGGGAGAGTGGGCCAAGGATGCGCCAGGAGTTTTTGTTCTATCAAGAAACAAAACCTCAGGAGACTTCCAGTTAAATTTCCTTGGCCAGAGCTGCATAGAATATTCTTCTAGGTACAAGGGAGGCTGAGAAAATTTGTAATCAACTAATCTACCTTTTATAGTGGAGGAAACAAGGGAGAAATAAATGGAGAATTGTATTAGGTGAGCCAGCCCATAGTGTTTACCCCAAACACCAAAATACCCTTTAGAAACTCAGAATTTTTCAGGCAATTGAATTTTCACATAATTTTTTAATGCCTGTTCAATAAATATTGGGTGAGAGATAAGTATAACCTCTTTTCATTGAAAATCACATTAAAAAAGCTTTATTTGTTTTCATGTTTGGCAGTGTATATGATGTAAAGTTATGGTTAACCCAACCTTTTTTACACAAAAATCTGCAAAAAAAATTTTTTTGCATTGATGATTACTGATGTCCAACAGCTCATAAGAAGTAGAAAGAGTGCTGGCATTTTAGTCCGACAGACTTACTTTCAGGCTTTGGGTCAGTCTCCTTCTAGCTGTACAACTGGACAACTTATTTAATTTCTGAGGTAGCCCGTCTCCAAGATGGCTCCCACCGTTCCCATGTCCTGGCACTCACAGCCTTGAACAGTTCCCTCCCACAGCGATCAGGGTTGGTCTGTATGACCAACAGACCAGAAGTGATGGTATATCGCTTCCAAGGTTAAGTTATAAAAGACTGCAGCTTGGGTCTTGGGCTGTCTCTCTTGAATTTATCACTCTGAGAGAAGCCAGCTGCTGTATCTTTAGGACAACCAGGGGACCTTTGGGAGAGGCCCACTGACTGGGGACTGAGGTCCTTACTCCAGCTGCTGTGAGAACTGAGGCCTACAGGTAACCAAGAAGGCAAACCTGGGGGTTAACTCCCCAGCGTTGAGATGACTGCCTTCCCAGCTTGACTGCAACCTCATGAGAGGCCCTGAGCCAGACCTGTCCAGCTAAGCTCCTCCCAGAGTCTAATCCCCAGATACTGTGAGATAAAAAAAGTTTCTTATTTTAAGCTGCTAACATTTTGAGTAATCTGTTATACAGCAAAAGATAACTAATGCAACTTCTTTAAACGTCAATGTTATCATTTATAAACTGGGGGTATAAGTGGTGATTGTGAGGCTAATGATAATGTTCAGGAAACAGTTCTTGTAACATAATGAGGTCAAAGAAAATGTTAATTTAATGAATACTATTTGTTTGTGATCATTTCTACATGTTTACCCTCTTCAGAACTCTTTTTTTGTTTGTTTTAGATGAGCATAGTTTTTTAAAAAAGTCCTTGCCCTTTGCTTTTCACTCGTCCTGGAATGCATGTCATTGAACATAGTGGGCTCTGTCGCATGACCTTAGCACCAGGGATGGTTTCGTTAGTTAAGGTCACTTGTGTTTAATAATGAATGCCTTTCCCAGAATGCTGAACTGTGGGGCCTGATGGGTCTTTAGTGGGTTACCAACTAAATAAAATATCACTCTATTGCCATAAATAGGTCCTGTCTTGCACTAGGAGGCTGGTGGTGACTTTAACACGCCGCCCTCAGGGAACACACCCTCATTGCTGAATCACTGTGTCAGGAGCTCGTGGTGAAGACGACTGCTTGCCGCCTTCGGCAGAGTTGGCCAGTTTTATTCACTTTGTCTCTAACCCTTGCCCCTTCCCACCGCCCCATCCATTTTTCATCACAGCCTCCATGACCACAGCCCAGCTGCTGCAAACTTTGCTACACGGGCTCAAATAGTCTCTTCTGTTTTTCCTTTTCCTTTTTAAAAATTATTTTATTTCTCATCTCCTGCTACTTCAATACCTTAATTCATCTGTGCCCCAAAAAGTGTGCATGTGTATAAGTGTACCTATCACACATTTATGTGTGTATACATACATATAAATATGTGTGTATCATATACAATTAGAACACTTTTGTTTTTCTTGGTCAACACAGCATGCCAGGAATCATTTCTGGTTCGTGGCACCGCCTTCACTGTCATTTATTGCTGGATGCTCAGGGCTGGCTTCTTTGCCCCGAAGCGGGGTTTTTCTGCCATCGAGGCTGTTGTTTTGGATTTTTAAGTTTGTTCTGTATCTGCAGTAGTTGCAAAAGTCTGAGGGCTCTGAAATACTGGTTTCTAGAGGGCAGGGATTTTCCTGTAGTGTTATTTATGGGTCCCAGGCTCTCACACTGTAATTGTCCTCAAGCTCAGCCTCCCAACTTGTCTCTCTGCTTCCAGTCTTGCTCTTCCCCCATTGGTACCAACGCATCCTGCGTGATCTAGCAGATAGAGCTCGTTAAAAATATTACTGAGAAAATGAGTGAATCACAACATGACGACTCTGAAACGCATCATGTTGAGGGAAAAAAGCCAGACACAACAGAAGCCAGACTGTAGAAATCTATTTATATAATGTTCATAAAAGACAAAATTAAGCTATTTTGTTCATGCATGTGTAATTAGGGAATAAATTATAAAGAAAATAAAAAATAATGGTTTGCACTAGCGGGGAGAACAGTACATTTGGATGTGTTTCAGAATGATGGTTCAGACAGGAGAGGCTCCATAATTTGTGGGGCCCAATGCCAAAGGCAAAGGAAAGGTCCCTTGCTCAAACTTACTAAGAATTTCAAGATGCAACAACAGAGCATGGAACCGAGCAAGGATCCTGCTTAGTGCAGGGTTTGTGCCACTGCCCATGTTGCACCTCCATGAAGCCAGCCCTGATTTGAGAATTTCTGTGATTCTGATAATGCCTGCTTACTTGATTGACTGATTTATATTTGGGAGGAGAAGAGTCATACAGGTATTTGCTCCAGAAAAACCCTGAAATCAAGCATTTATGATATATGTGATTTTCTGTAAGTTTATTCTATTTTACAACTTTTTAAAAAATGCAGAAAAAAAAATCAGGACTGACCAGAGCACTTCCTGCTAAAAACCTAGAAGATGGCTTCCCACAGACGAAAATGTCTCTGCTGTGTGCTGTCTCCTGTACCCTCATTTGTTGCAGGGCCAGCTCAAGTGCCAGCTCACCTAGGAAACATCCTAGATTTCTTCCACAGAAATTCACCGTTTCCCTCCCTCTGTTCCCTTCACACCTTCTCCCTGTATTATATAGCACTTAACTTCTTGCCTCAAACCAGCGTTCTTTGAGGTGGTTGTTTGTTTTTTTTTTTTTTTTTTTTCCTGATGAACATGAAATCTTGAGGAAATACTTCAATCTTATTCATCCTTATCTTTGGGACTCCACAGGCATTAGATAAGTGATTGCTCAATTTAATTAAAGTTATGTCCAAAGATGATCGTAACCCATTATAAAACTCAAACACTCAAAATACCTACACAATGCAAGTCCTCACACTAAAGGTAAATGTTCTTCTGTAAACTAAGATATGTTCATTCACCTGGTGAAAATTTGAATTAGGTACCAAGTGTGTCATGATATCGTTCGACATTTTTCTGTTTCACATCTGAGATGAATCTCATAGCTATCTTTCTTAAGACTGCTTTGAGATCATAAGTTTAATATGCTATGGGGTATGCTTTATGTAACAGACACTTGGATACCATTTTTTTTTTTCACCAGAAACACATTTTAAAACAGTATTGCCCACTATTTTCTTTGATTTTTTCTTTTCTTTCTTTCTTTTTTTTGTTCCTGGCATATTTTTGCTCTAATACTTTAGGTTCTTCCGATAAACATGTTAATGTGACTTGGACATTTTCTTACAACAGACAGATGGGTGTGTTCTCTGAGTATTATTTCTAAAACGAAGAAAATGTTCCTCTTTACTAGCATCTGGGTAAGATTTGGAGTTCTGTTGCAGATTTAAAATATAGACAGAAGTAATCATCTCCCTTCCATGTAAGATGACTCTGCAAGTAATTTTTTTTTTTTGTATTTTTTCTCCTATGCCAAGCTTTGAAATCACAAATGAAGTATGGGTTCAGAAAAAAACACTGTATTTGGACATTTCTTTTCATCATTTATTTTTATGGACGTTATCCTGTCATACTACCCAGATGGCCAGGTTACAAGTCTGTGGTAACATAAAAGCCTTTTATATAGAAGTAAAACATTGATGAATAGACTTCTAAATGTATATACAAGTAAGTATATTTTATTTACCTTTACATGTAGTTTCACTCTACAATGCCTACCCAAATGAATTAGAACATTTGGCTGGCAAACATATGGGTATGCATTCAATGACACAGATATCCAGTAAAAACATCCAGTAGAAAAATATCTACCATTTCTACAGGGTAATTCATTTAAATCAACACAGAGATTTGAAATGATTCTTCTCTTCCTCTGCCAAGCAATCATACACAAGAGGGAAAAAATAAATCAACCCATCATTCTTTGCCAGAGATGATGGCCCTAAGAAAATGTGAAATTTCATTAAAGGGTTATTTATGCCATGTTTATGCCATCCCTTTTATAATATTTATCACCTAATTACTGGAGATCAATGCCACAAATGCAATGAAACCTATTTTTAAAGGATTTTTGCTTCAGTATTTGATTCCTTAATAAATCTCAATGTATGATACGGGGCTTGGGGGGCTCTTACTGCTTCGGTGCTTTTCATTTGTTGTTGCCTTTCTTGAGGTATTCTTTTTTTTATTTTAATTTTTAAAAATTTATTTTAATTTTGGAGGGGAGTTAGTTAGGTTTACTTATTTATTTATTTTTAGAGGAGGTACTGAGGATTGAACCCAGGACCTTGTGTATGCTAAGCATGCACTCTACCACCTGAGCTATACCTTCCCCCTGCCTGGGGTATCCTTATTCCAGCTCTTTCCATAGCTGGTTTTCTCTCATCCACTAAGATGTCACCTCTTCAGAGAAGCCATACCAAGCTCTAAGTTAACTGTACTCCCTTCTCCCTGAAGCATGTAGCCAGGTATTAATGCAAAGGACATGGCTTCCTCCATTTAGGCTGCTCTAACAAAATGCCACGGGCTGGGTGCCTTATAAAAAGCAAAAAGTCATTTTATCACAGATTTGGAGGCTGAGTCCAGGATCAGGGTGCCAGCATGGTCAGATTCTGGAGAAGACCCTCATCCAGGTCAGACTGCTGATTTCTCATTGTATCCTCATACGGTTGAATGAGCTAGGGAGCTCTGTGGGGTCTCTAATAAGGGCACTAATCCCATTCACAGGGGCTCCACCCTCAGGACCAAAGCACCTCCCAAAGGTCCCACTTCCTGATACTTTCACACTGGGCATTAGGATTTCAACATATGAATTTGGGGAAATTCAGACCACAGCAGGGCATGTGTATAAGCCAAATCTGACCCTTTTTTTTCTTTTGAACAGCCCATGAGCTAAGAATGGTTTTAACTTTTTAATGGTTAAAATAAATAAATCTTTCATGACATGAAAATCCTAGGAAATTCAAATTTTAGTGTCTCTATATGAAGTTTTATTGGAACGCAGCCAAGCTTTTCATGTATCTAGGACAGATAGAAGGACAGAATGAAGTGGTTGTCACAGAGATGATTTACCCACACACTGTCTCTTTAGCTTTTCACAGGAAGTTTGTCACCTCCTGATGTAGGCTATTTCAGCAAACACCTTGTTTCACTGCACTTATCAAAATCATAACCATTTTTAAGATTTATTTATTTATTATTTTTTGTTAAAATTATTTTTTATTTTATTATGAATGAAGCACAATATCTTTTCTTTTTTTTACATTTCATAACCATTTAAAAAAATTAATTCACCTGTTTATTTATAAGCCTCATGAGGATGGAGATGTTATCTTTCTTGCATATGTTCAGATCAGAAAGTACATGGTTGTACTATGAGGAACCTAATAAGTATTTGTTGAGTGATTATAAAAATTTAAAACTGGGACTACAGCTTTGGGATAAAGCCCCTTACCTTATTTCCACATCCCTTTATACAGATGAGGCAGAATGGAGGAAACCCATTTCTTACTACAAGTGAAAAAAGCCATTTACAAGGTTTCAGACCATGCACAGAAAGGCACACAGAACAGAAATAGCACTACTTATGGACATTAATTTTCCCGTGAGTTCTCTAATCTCTGGTTGGCTTCCAGAGCATGGCAGATGCTCGGCCCACATAGAAGCTGGGTGACTCCACCATGTGGTTTCACTCCTGCATCAAGGCAAGCACCCAGGAAGAGTGGCAACCTCCCCAGATTCCACGCCCAGGACAGGGCCTTCTCCTCCAGCAATGCATTTCATTGACTGATACCCTTTCTGCTCACTTGAAGGCCTTACACCACACCCTATTATTTGGAGCTGAACTGTTTCCTAGAAATGCCAGAGGTCTTGGAATTTAACTCTAAAATTCAGCTATAGTCAATAGGACACAAATGTGTCTTTTAACCCTAAGATTCAAGAGACGTCCTACATAGATCTGAGTCTCCAGAGCCCAGTTTCTCCCAACTTAAATGGGGTTTGAGCTTCCACATGTGCTAATGAGAGCATGCCCAAGTGCCCTTGCAGGCAGGCCCACACTGATTTCAACCGCAGAGTCCGGAGAGAAGGGTGACCTTGATGCCAAGGAAACTTGCTGTTCAAGAATCACAGGACACTGTGGATTCACTCTTTTAGGAGGAAGTTCCATGAAAAGAAAAAACTGTACTCTCACTCAAAGGATGACACGACTATGAAGTTGACCCTGCCCTGGTGAAATCCGGCTAATGCGTTGTGTTCTTTGGTCAGGAGCTGTGCTGGGGAGCAGGTCATGATAAAGAAAGGCTAATAAACTTAGGTGACTTATTTAAATTCACTTAAACATACAGCGTACTAGCTAGTCTTCCTGGTGCTGTCAGGTGATTCACTGGCCACGGTTTCATAAATGTATCTCTGTGGCTTCTATGGAGATTTGCTGCCTGTTTGTAAAACCATGACTTGTTTTCTCCATGTATGGCAGCATTTTAGTGCAAAGTGCATGTCTATCTTCAGTGTTCAGTGGGGAACGGGTGAGGGATGGTTCACCAGTGGCCTCTCCAAGAAGGTGACTGGCTATAAATCTGAATAATCTTTAAGAGCCCTAAAATGAATTTCATGCATGCATATAATAGAAGCCAGATCATCTCAGATAGATTCTCTGTTTTATAAAAGAAATCTGGCCCTTATTAAATGATGGGTAACTGAGAGAACCTTTGATTTGCTTCTACATATTCCCGTAGCCTTAAGAGTTTTATAACCTAAATCCCATTAAAAAAAGATACATATGTGTACTGAGGGGTAGAGAAACTTCTAGAACCTCACTCCAGATGTTCACACTTGAACTAAGTATATGACTTGTGAGATGTACAGTAATAAGAACTCTGGGCTTGATTTTAGGGAGGGGAGGAGGGTTGGCAGCACTGAGCACAGTAACTTTCTCTTGAGGAGTTGGGACATTTTCTCCTTGCGGACAGTGTGAACTGTGTTTCCCCTTTTTCTTTGGCCTCCAGGAGTTACATTCAGAACTCAACTTTAATTCTCAGCGTTTCCATCGTGTACAGCTTGAAGGCCGCCTGTCTGGGTTCTAACCTTTCCTGTTCAGTGTCCTGGAGATTAGGCATACCACACTGCCTCGCTGGGCCTCAGAGCTCTCAAAAGTAAGACAAAAGTGGTTTCAAAGCATTTAGGAGTGAGCCGTGTTCCCATGGCCACCTCTGGAGGGCAAAGCTCTGGGACTGAGGGTCGGCTGGCTCCAGTCCCAAAGCAAAGATGATGCCATTTCTGCTGGTTTACACCCTAGAAAAAGACTTCCTTGGAAAACGTTGGTAGAACTTGAAAGCTCTTGTGCCCTCGTCATTTCTGAAGCCTCTCTCAGCTTTAAAAACTTTTAGACTAAGATTAGGGATCAAAAGATGGGCATTCTCATTCAGGTTCTTCCACTAACCTGCTGTGTAATTTAAGCAGGTCACTCTTCCGTGCTGGACGTTTGTGTTTCTCATCTGTAAATTTAAGGGAATTGAATGCAGTGATTTGGCAGGTTGCTTCTGCTCTTAAAATGCTTTATCTCCTCTCTCCCTCTCACCTGATTTCCCAAGCATCTGCTCCTGTAGAATGTGGCCTCAGGCAGAGGGATCACAGGGACAGAAAGAGAGGAGGCTGACACAGTTTCCTCCCTGTTTTCTTTCCCACTGCTTTACATTGTGACCGGATTTATTTCAAGAAAAGCAAATAAAGAAAGGATAAGTAGAGGACTGGATAAGCAGAGACATAACATTTAACTCTGGAATCACTGTGAAACTGTTTTATTTGCTCAACAGAAGTTTCATGAAAATGACCTGAAAGCTACTGATAAAGGGCTGAGTCAGACTAGGATTACCTCACAGCATTGCAGTCTTACTTGTTTGCGGCCACGCAGACTGCTGACCTGACAGAACACGTTGGGGATTTCCTCCCCGCCAGCTTCCGCCTCGGTGACGCTTGGTCATGCTTTCCCTAACTGCCTGTCGGTTTCTGTAACACACCTTGTCGTGTGTGTCATAGGGGCCGGGCGGGGCAGTTTCACCGGACTTCTCTGCAAGAGTTTCCTTTGCTGAACCTCATACACTGTACCCTTGGGGCAACATTCTCTAAGTTACGACACAGTATCAAAAGGTTACGCCAAACTGTGTGCCTACTTCACTCTCTTGTAGCTCCGTGCATTCTTGTCCCATCACCACCAGAAGGGGGTGGGGGGTGGGGCAGATATTTGGGCTCCAGATGGAGTCTTAAGACTTACAAAGGGAAAGCTATTGACTCAGGGTTCTCAAGAGAGCCCAAAGGCACGCAGTAGGTACTGGCTCAGGCTTTAGAAGGGAAGGCCTGTACCAGTTGCTCCTATTGGTTATTACCTGGTCCACTCACATCTCCACACCCTCTGGCATTTGGTGAGATGTCAGGGTCTCTGACGTTCTTTCTAAATGTGCTTTAGGATCTGTCCTTAAAGGATTTTCCTCTTAAGAAGAGTTTCTTAGCTTTATCTCTAGTTCCTTTCTTCCCTTCAGCACCTTCTGTGAATTCCTTTTTGCAGATTACTTTTACCTCCAATTTTTTTTTTTTTTTGCCACCCATGATTAAATCTCACCACTCTTCCTTTAGTCCCATGATCACACAAGAGCACCCCTTTACAATATCGGTGTGGATATTACAGTCAGATTCACCCCATGCCAACAGAGTAGTGAGGGCTTTTCATAGACATTTGGAAGCCAGGTAGTAATTACAGAGGTGACTACCGGACGAGAAGTAGTCCAATGGAGCTGTAAACATTAATCACCACATCAGAGAAATAGAATAATTTCTTCCTCTTCTATATATGCACAGGCTCTGGGTGGTCACATTAACCCTTTCTGAAGTTTTCTCCCCTTAAAGATTGTTCCTGAGAATATTTACTTAACCTAGCTGTTCAACCAAGTTTAACAAGTTGTTCAGTGAACCTAATTTTAGTTTAAAAAGAGGAAATTATTAGATTGATTTACCTGCAAACTCTGACTTCCTTAAAATTGGGTTGGGACACTGATGACATTAAAAAATCTACGTATATATTACATCCCTCTATGGCATCAATTTGATGTGCAGTATTTCTCGAACACTCCAAGAACAAACTCTGAAGTTAGAGAGTTCTGCTGTATGAAACAATTAGAATTGTCTGCTTTAATTTTTTAACTTAGGGGTAAATTTTCTCCTGAAAAAGAAGAACTTATGAGAAGTGTTAACACTTTAGAAAGGAAAGCAGTACAAAGGTAAAACTACTTAGAAAATATTTCATTTACAAAATATTTCTCCTTAACTGCTTATACAAAGATGTTAATAGTCTATTAGAATACTCTGACTCATAGATATTCAGTATGGACATCGTTTAAACCATTACTACAAACTGTTGATCAAAGTATTTATTTATTCATTGGCCTAGAAGAAAGGGGCCCCAGGTTCTCCTCATTTGGGTAGCTCTGTCTGAGGGACTTCCAAATGGTTTCTGGCATCAGTCAATCCAGCTTCGGCTAGCAGGTTAGCCGGAAAATGGTTTCTAGTAGTGCTTTCAAGTAGTAGGTTTCAAAGTGAAAGGCAAGCTTTGACAACAGACATAAGAAGATAATTCCAAGAAGGGAAGATGCTGAATGGTTTGCCACACAAATACAATACGGCAACACTTAACACTGATCCTATGATCAATAAAAACTTGTTCATTAAGCAAGTGTTGACCATTGAGTGAATGGGCTCATTGAGACTGGTGAGTGCTGCAGAGCTCTGAGTCATTACCCCTTTAGTGGACCTTCAGCTCCTCTGCCTCCCTAATCCATGCTATCAGCTGTTACTGTCCTCAGCAGGCTCCTCCCTCACCTTCCTCTCCACGGCCAGGCTCAGTTCCTCTCTCCTGAGTTGTTATTGCAGCACCTGAGAGATAGATGACAGCTATAAGATAAGGGGGTGGGAAGGCAGGTAACTGCACATGGAAATCAGGGCTAGATGTACAGCAAGGAGAAGTTAGGAAGACAATTTAAAAACATACTCATTTTTCTACTTTAGGGAGACTCCACATAGTGCAGTTAGGCTTATCTTTGACAGGAAAATTTCCAGGAATTAATCTATTCCGTAAGAGAATTGGGACTCAAATGAGGTTAAAGCACTTTCCTGAATAAGATCAAGATGAGTCAACTAAAACACGATCAGCTCAACCAGGGAAATAGTCTAAATAGAGGTTCTAGTTGAAGAAAGGGATGGCCCAGAGAGTCATGAGGAGACCTTCGGAGTGCTCGACATGTTCACTATCTGGGGCGGGGTGACCATTATATGGGTATATACTAATGACCTAAATGAAGAGGTAAACTGAGGCAAGGAATTGCAATTTAGGAAATGCTTGCTGTTCCAAGTTACAGGTGAGCCCCTTGAGAGTTTGGGGTGGGAACAGGGGCTGTATTTATGGACAAGCAGTGCGAAGAGAGGAAAATCTGGCTAGAGTTTAAGCAGTAAGTTCATTGGCTCGAGGATGGGGAAGAGATTCTTGGCAGATGTTCATGGTTCAGGCGGTAAGTCTCGGTCTTTCGTAAATCCAGCACTTAAGGGAAATCAGCCAGTCAGTTCTCAAGCCCCGTTCTGGGGGTGGATGCCTGAGATTCTCCATTTCATATCCTTTGGTTCCATTTTTGTCGGTCTCATTTGCAAATATTTTCTCCCATTCTGTAGCCTCTGGTTCCATTTTTGACTGAAATCCTTCCACAATACATACGTTAATTCCACCTACGTTTACATTTAAGATCAGGTAACTTTAGTTTTTATTGTGATAGAGCATCTTTAAACAAGAATATAAGCAATGTAACATGAATGATGAAACAGAATCCCGACCAATTACGCCAGTCCTCTGAGAAGCAATGACAGGTGTAGTGATGACACCAATAAAAGAGCAGAAGTACACACCTTAGAATCTAGGAAAAACGGCCTGTAGTGACCCATAATTTGGTACCATTTTCTAAGCAATTTCTAAGATGGAGTGATGGTAACTGAGGGAACCTGATAGCCAGCGGTAGAGGGGAGAGAGGCAGTCTACCAACCTCTGTCCAGAGATCTGATTCTTCAGTTGTACCCTCAGCATTTCACCTCCCCATTCTTAATTAGTAAGTTTGTTTTCTGGTAGGTACAACTCGTTTGAGTCTGAATGGCTTCACGAGCAGGTTTTCGGAGTCTGCTTCCTACTCCATGAGGCAGTCTTCAAAGATCTGGAGGAACTGGGCTACTTCTAACTCCTGGACCCATAATGGCCTCACCAACCTGCAAGTTCCAGTGTGATCAGCCTTCCTAAGGTCAATGCCGAGGACTTGGGAAGGATGTGGGAAGGGAAAGAGGGGGCAGATGATGTGGAATGTCAGGTCTTTCTATCTTACAAGGGGGAGAAAAGATAAAACTAATTAAATCGGTGTTAAAAATGCAACTCTCTAAATTCACATTTTTCCTTCGTGAAGTAATATTGCTACAGACACTAAATATGTTTCAAAACACTTGCTGTAAAACATTTGGTAGGGTGGCGTTGCCCATTAAAAGGAATATAAAGAAAAGCATCTGGAAATATGTGAAGATGGACTTCATTTCAATATGTTTAAGATGTAATGGTTACCAGATGTCAGTTTTAAGGGATTTTTGAAAATAGTATCTCTGAAGGACTGTGAGTTCATTCACTATACACTTTAGAATTTCCTAGGACAAATTTTCTATCACTATTTAATTATGGAATTAATGAAGAAATACATTTTAAGTGTGTGTGTGTATAATGCCAAAAATAATACTAGACATCCTAGAATAAAACAAAATAAACCAAAATAAAATAAGGAGCCACTGATAGGCAGTCTCAGGGAATAAAGTACATATTTAAATTTGCTCCAAATCCCAGTACAACCCAGAGTTAAACAGAAAGTTGAAAGTACCCAAGATTCTTTGGCTTAAACATAACTGTATGATAATCTATCGAATGTGGTAAGAGGAATGCAAAATTGCATTCTCTCCTGCTGACACATTTTGTTTGTCACCATACATACTTTTTATTAGCAATGACAGTATTTTAGCCCTCTTCTGTTTGTGCCTCACAAAATTGCTCCAATTTCATGTATTTTGTTGACAGGTAGGAACCTGTAATATTTTTTAGAAAATGTCAAGAGAAAACTGTTCCAATCATTTGCTTCCTAGGAAACAGTAGACATACAGAGGCTCCTTACATATATGCTGACTGGCTAAAAGGGAAATTCACTTCTGACCTGCCCAGGAAATGGAAAACACTCATCCATACGTGGCCCAGGCAGGCATTTATGTGTAAGGAGGTGATGGAGATTTGAAAGAATAAATCTCCCAAATTTCATAGTGTCTAGAGAAGCCCATATGTCATAAGGGTGAAAAATAGATATCTGTCATTGAAACAATCTCTTTTGAGAGAACTCACTCTGAGAAATAGATGAGAAGCTAATAAAAATTGAGGAAAAAAGAAAACAATTTATATTTTGTAATCTTGCATCTCAAATATAAAATAGAAACAAAAGTTTTCATAAAATATTCTTTCTAGTGCCTTCAATAACATGGCTAAATTGTAATAATGCAGACATCTTTGATATCATGCAATAGCAGGAAATTGCATATAAGACAGAAAAACAGTGAAGAGAATTCTTCAGGGCTGCCCTCAATCACACAAAAGCCAGAGCTCTAGTAAAACTGAAATAAAAGTGTCCGATCATTTTTAAAGTACATTACAGCTTTATGTTTCCTAAAATTCACCAGTGATATCACAGGGCAGAGAGAGGCTAGTCCTGTGCTGAGGCTTTCTCTGTTTCTGGACTGTGATTTGGGTGTAGAGATCTCTCTCATCAGTTTAGGGAAGCAATTTAATTTTGCAAGCATTTATCAAACTGCAATTTTGTGGTCCCTTGCAATGAAAAATAGTAAAAAAAAAAAAAAAAAAAAAAAAAAAAAAAGCCAAAACAATGTGAACCATAACCCCAAGAAGCTTACAGAAGAGGCAGAGAGCCCTAGGAAGGGGACTGGAAGCTTGTTTTTTTATAACTTCCTGGTAGTTGACATTTGGTGAAAGACTCCAAAATATTTGATGGGTACTCATTTTGAAGGGCTTAGCTGTTCCTTATCAAAGTGGCAGAGTACAGGGTAGCACTTATTTACAGAGTACTTTCAGCAAAATTACTAATAGGGAACCCTGTTGTAAGGTGGCTGGGAAGTCATGGACTAACACTCAAGGTGGGAGCAAACCCTGCCATTTGCAATGCCTTTTCAACAATAACATGTTTCCACGTGTCCAGATAGTCCAAACCTTCCCTCAGGGGAAAAAAAAATCTAGAGGTTTTCAAAACGAATTTACTATGTTTCAGTTGGGCTTAAGGAAATGCTGATTTTTAAGACTTTAAGGATGGACAAGTGTATTAGAATTGTTTCCACCCAAACCTCCCAGTGGGATAGATAATAAAACCAGTCAACAGCTCTGTATAAACACTCAACTATTAACTCTGTATAAAAGGTTTTAGAAGAAGTTTCCTACCTAAAACAAATTTTTAGTCAAGACACTTTAATAACAACTTGTTTAAAAAAAAAAATCCCATTCCTTAACATTTCGTTTCTTGACACAGGATCCTTGAAAGAATACAATGTAGCTGGGAGGTCTTGTTTTCAGGTACACATGTATGTTTATGTTTCTATATAATTTGTATATTATATAAGCACATATAGCATATGTAAGATATCTAATTTTTAAAAAGACTGCCTCCAGAGTTCCACAGAGAGGGAAACTGCAAACTCAGAAGGTTCAAGGGACTTGGCAGAGTTTTTTGATGAAAACTTTTAGATTCTCATGGGGAACCGAACACACACTCTCCCTGCTAGTAGGATATTTCAGCTGGAATCTTCGTTACCATACTTCTAAGATTAGAGAGAAAGCTGTCTCATTACCCACAGGAATTCAACAATTGAAGACCAGGCCAAGTAAGTACCATGAAAACAGGTATGACATTCCAGTTCAAGAACTAGAAATAACACTACTAAATCCCTTGACTAAACACAGAGTAATGAGGCTTAATCTACCGTGCCAGTGGTTTCAGCAGATCTTTGGTACTCTGAACCAGGGTGTGGCCAGATAGTCTTGCCAATGAAAAGTCAATATTTGACCAATGTTTTGGCTCCTGGCCCCAACGTGTCAGCATGAGTGCCACGTCGGGGAAGAAGCAGGAGAGAAGAGACACTGCTGAGAACGTTCCCGTTATCGACTTCAGGCTTCAGTCTGTTCCACTCCTTAATTATCCCTCTGGGTTTACCAGCGACATGCCCTTTATTTCCTCTGGACATGTTTTCTAGTCATTGATTTCCAAACAGAGCTACTGATTGAAATAGTAGAGAAGCTAATCCCTTTAATGGAAAAACCCTGGCTGAAACTGGAAACAATCAACAGCCAAGGAAGAAAACTGATGAACTGAGTAATTACTCACATCCTGTTGTTAAAAAGTTACACACAGCTCGTGGAAAGGAAGCACCCTACCAATACATATTACGACATCCCAGAGTGTCAGGAGGGAGTCAAGGTGCACGGTAAACTGACCTTTGCAGACTGATGCGAACCCACGAGCTGTAATATACATCCCATGTCCCATTGGTTTTGCTCAGGATTGCCCACATTCTTTAATTTCTATGGTCTTTCCTGGGTACTCTTTGAACCACTTACCATGTTTCTTGGGCTAAAATAAAGTAGATTTAACACTATAGATAGGCCCTATTGCCTAGAGGAAGAAACTCTGGGGTGAAAACCATAATAGCCAGGTTCCTCTGGCTTTTGACTTTGTAACCAACTAACTTGGGCAAGTTACAACCTCTCAGTATCTCATTTTCTTCACCAGTCAAATGAGGATAATATTGCCTACCCTGCCTACTTGCCTCACAGAGTGATGATGAGAATCAAGAGAGATCGTTGATATGAAAAGATTTTGAAGTTAAAAGTGCTGTGTAAATGCAAGTGATTATTAGGGGTTGGGGGCAGGGAGGCTGCTGTGGCCAACTCAGCTGGAAAAACTACAGGCTGGGAGAGCTGCAAGGAACCTGAGAAATTGAGTCCAACCCCCTAATTTTGCAGATGGGAAAACTTTGACCCCCAAGAGTAGTAAAATGCACAGATAATTCCCATAATTTTAGATAATAATAGTAATTAGAGGGTTTATTCTAGGCCAGACAGTGTGCTAAGTGCTTTACATACATTATCTCATTTAATCTTCTCAATTTCCCTATTAGGTAGGTGTGAGACTAAGGTAAGTTACCTCCCCGAGGTCACATAACTAGTAACTGGAAGGGCTATGATTCCATGTGAAGAGTTTTTGATGCCAATGCTCTTAAACCACCTTGCTATGCCATCAAGAGTTGTGAACCTTTTTTCCAATGTGTCTAATGAACCTGAAAAAGCAATTTCTTTCTTCTCTCTGAGAGAAGCTACTCAGCCAATAGGTAGATAGCAAGCAGAACCATGAGTCCACATATAAGGGACCACACAAAAGGGATATATCCAGAAATACAGGACAAAGGATATATCCTATTTCTTAAGAGTTAACCTCCATCCTGGATAGCCTTCCCTTTGGTGTGCTAAAACTGCTACCTGGGTATCAGTAACAGTACACAGCCACACTAGTGTACTTATTTACAGTTTATAAGCCCTTTAACACGAACCGTAAGAAATGGCAAATGAAAAGCTTTCATATTGTAAGAGTTTCCTATGCTTTGCCATTTGCAGAGGTGGTAGCCAGCATCCCACACCAAATCAATCTAACCTCCGTAACCAACAGGATAGTGCAAAAATAATGGGGCGTGATTTCTTTTTAAATTCAATTCAAATTTCTAGTTCCAGTATTAGCCTGGATGATACGGACCAGTGACATTTTTGGGGCCTCCAGTCCCCCCTCTTTTCAAATGGGAGTCTGTAGCAGTTATCCTATGTATGACAGATTGGGGGAGGGGTGGGGGGCAGATAGCTTGTCTCTAGGCCTTCAAATCAGAGAACTGCACTCAAGGAGCTGTACCTAACGGACCACACCAATGAAGCCACATCAGCACCCTGATCTGACTGAGAAGATGAGGTTCTGAACTTTGTACTGGGATGAGACTTCTGGGGGCCTTGGGAAGGAGTGAATGGATTTTGTTTGTGGTAGGGATGTAAATCATTGCGGACCAGAGAGGACTGTGGTAGCCAGTCTCCATGTTGATCCCAATGATTCTCACTTCTTATTATTCATGCCCTTCTGAGGTCCACTCCTGCACTGACCTCCCAAATCAACAGCTTGTTATGCAAATGGTAGGCTCTAACTTTTGAGAACGGATCATGAGTCACTGCAGTTTCCTCTTTGCTTTCTATTGTATCACTTGCTCTGGGGGAAGCCAGGGGCCATGTACTGAGGACACTCAAGCAAACCTATGTCAAGGTCCTCGTGGGGAGGAGCTAAGGCTTTCTCCCAACAACCAGCATTAATTTGCCAGCCATGTAGGTGAACCATCTTTGAAAAACATAAAACATACTCCAAGCCCAGCCAAACCTTCAGATGCCTACAGCCTCAGCCAATACCTTACTGCAACCTTCCGGGAGACTCTGAGCCAGAACCAGCCAGCTGACCCATTCTTAAATCCCTGACCCTGTATGACATAATATACTTGTACTATTTTAAGTTGTCAAGATTTGGGAATAATTTGTTGTAGAGAAATAGATGCAGCAGAATATGAAACATGCTTATCTCAACCACTTAACCAACCTCAGAAATTATTTGTCAATCATAATTTTAGGATTGAGGAAGCTAAAATGGGAGGTTGGAATATTCATTTCAAATGAAGTATATGTGTGTGCATGTGTGTGTCTGTGTTTGTGGCCTTGAACTATTATAAATCATTATGTATCTAGATGTCAAGATGTGCTTTTTTCCTACCAATTTCTCCTGAGGTGGACTTGAGGATGACCAGTTACTTAACTGCTAAAAACTCTTCAAACAAGGGGACTTGGAAGGAATGAAAATGTATCTGTGAAGAGACTGAAAGTAACTTCTGTGTTCAAATTCCTCAGGGGCTTCTGAGCAAAAATTACCTCTTTTTACTATTTGTTCTTGCGGGAGGTGAGTAGAGAAATCTCATCCTTCACTGCAGAATTTTTAGAGGCAAAATGAAATGTGATAAGGTAGAGCCAACAATTAAAAGCTCACATGGGCTTCTCATGCTTGCCTCTTCCCCCCCTCTCTCCAACTGGTAAAAATTTAGAGCCTTATCCACCCCCTAGCATTATGACTTTTTAAGATCTCATTTTTGGTTTCTGGTTTTTCCTTTTAAAAAGGCTTAAATGTCCCCAAGACCAAGACTCTAACATCTTCAGGGAAGATCAATGACACTGGTATGGCGGGATTCATTTTGTTTTGGGGTAAGAGATCATTAAATTTGTAAAACATAATCAAACCATTTCAGAGAGTGTAAGGTTCCCAAATACATGCCGAGAAAAGAACAAGGTCTATGAAGCAAGACAGAGGCTTTTGAGAATTTTTTAAACAGCCAGAAAAACATAAAGAGAATTTATGATGATTCTTTTCCCAGACATTTCCAAAAATTTCCCACAGGTGATCTTTTTTTTTTCCCCCTAGTTGATGCCTTGTCTGTTTCCTGCATTGAAAAAACAAAACAAACAAACAAACCTCTGCTGGGTTCTTTCCAAGCCCTAAACCCTTTGATTTACCACGCTGAAAAGCACATACAACCTGGATTGTCCGAATACTCCTAGCTCACAAAAGAACAGAATTAGAGTCCTGGAGGATTTGTGCTGTGGTTCAACCCCAGATTCATCCTTTCAGAGGAATGGATAAATGGCTATCCCCACCGAGAAAAGAGAGTGGCTTTTCTGGTGCTGAGGAATGAGTGTGGAGCATAAAAGGTGGGTAGAAAAGAATAAGTGTATGATGTGATACTGTACAGAACGAAAGTCTAATTTTTCCCCAAATGAGAGCTGAACCACGAAGAAAACTGATTTCATTTTAGCAGACATTACTCTACTATTAGTTAATAAATTTCTATCCAAACATAACATAGACTTTCTGTCAAATATTGTTTACTCGTATTAAGTAAGAATTAACTATTGAATCAGAAATAATATGTCCTTGTAATCCAATTGTGTCTGATTCTCATCAAAGCCTAAAGCTCTTTTGGTTAAATTTTGACCATCAAGCATCACAGCATATATGTGTGTGTATATATTTATATATGTATTTATATATACACACACACACACATTTTTGAAGTATACTATATACATATATATACATGTAGATATATAAAGGGCACTAATCCTAAGTGCACAGCTAGATGAATTGTATGTACAATTCTGCCCATGCACCTTCCACCCAGAACGAGATACTAAGAAACTCCTTTGGCTCCTTCCCAGTAGGTAACTAGCCACCTCCACCCCAAGGTTATAACTATTCTTGCTACTGTCACCAAAGATTAGTTTCCCATAACCACGTTTTAAAATAAACCTCAAAACCTCATAAATAAGAATCTGTTGTTTCATGGCTTAAATGAATCAAAACTGTGATTACCATGAAGCATGTGAGAAAACATTTATACAAAATCTCCTTGCAAGATGCTGCTTCCTGGTCATTCTGAGGATACAAGGAGAGAGCAAAGGAGATTATCAAAGTCTACACCTGTCTATAGGGAGAAATGAAAATGCACATCTTGTGTGCTTTAAAAGAAAGTTGACCCTTTTCCCACAGGTGATATTGGAACCTTGTAAATAGGTGTGATCGCGTTGTTCAAAATCAGGGTGAATTAAAGACAAGACATAATTGCATAGCACAGTGCCAACTAGTCATATATTTCTTAACAAAAACTACAAATCCAAAACCCAGACATGCAAACTTTCCAGAGAGAGAGAGGCAGAGACAGATCAAAGTGTTATTTTTTAATCTGAACACTGTTAAGAATTTCTTGTTCTTGTTTTGAAATGACTTTACTTAGCTTAACCTTCATACATTAAGGTTGATTAATCCTGTGCACTTTATGTCCAGAATGTACTTTAGCTGATATTTGCTTGGTTGAGAGAACACTGTCATTGCTCTCATAGGAAATCTGTTTTGAAAACTACAGAAGAAAAAGTGCACCAGATATATAGCCACATTTTCAAAAGAGGGAAGAGAAAAGTTAAAAATAAAACACTCAGTAAAAGCTTGGTGTTTCACCTCAGCCTTTGTAAACAGCCTGCAACTTAGAGACAGGGAATTAAGAATTCCATGCTGAATTAGAAATTAAAAATAGATGCAGTAGTGAGAAATGCATTTAAGGCCCTGCCTACCCTGCAGTAAAAATTGTGTTCGGAAAAATTAGGATGATTGTTTCTAGCATGCTGTGAATACTATGGAAAGCAAGTTCACGTGCCCCACACACAGTGAGGCCGAAGGTTTATTGCTGGGCTGAGCAAGGAGAATGTGTGCCTCATGCCCTAAAAGTCCTCAACACCCCAAATGGCTTCAGCCCAGCAGTTATAAAGGTCAGCTGAGGGAGGGGCGTCCCGGGTGTGTGATCAGCTGTGCACAATTCTCTGGTTGATGGCGATCAATCCTTAGGTGCCAGAAGGTCTGCTACGTCCTCATGGTCATTAAGTAGTTGAGTCCTTCCATTCGGTGGTGGTTTTTAGCATCAAGAAAACTCAGGAAATAAGCATGAGCAACTATTATCTGGGTACTTCAGAGAGGAGCTACAGCAGAGATTATGGGGGAGGGGTCTGTCCCGGGAAGGCCTCACCGGGTCCTGCTCAGTTACAATTTCCCCGTTTTCTTTGATCCTCCTCAGTCTTGAGGAGAACAGGTGTTGGACAAGAAGGGGAATGATATTTTGGATACAGAGGTTAATCATAAACTCAGCAGGGGAACTCAGTTTCAATCTCCAGTCCTGTTTCATCCTTCCCTAGATCTCTCAGGGGTTGGGGTGATGACCGCTCTGGCTACTTCCTGCTGAAACGGGGCATAGTCCTGCCTTGATTTGGGGAATGGGCACCGAGTTGTAAACACTCCCAAGGTCCAGGTCCTGGATCCGAGTCTTGTATGATTAAGATCTCATTCCCTGAGGAATTCAGGAAAATAAGCCTGAAAACCAGTCTGGGCCTGGCACTTTGGGGAGATTTGTAGCCAGGTAGCCAGTTGTCTACTTTGATCTGAGTAGGTTTTAACTTTTGATGTGGTATTAACAATACATAACAAGAGCTACTGACCACTACACATCTCCTTTTTATTTTCTTGCTAACATCTGATTTAAAGCAATTTTATTCTCTAAAAATTTAATAATTACAAGAGGAGACCTTGAGGTCACATGGTTACAGCTACCATCTGCCAGCAGACACTGCTTTGAGTGGCTGGTGGCCTTCTGAGTATGACACAGCTCAGGAAACTAGACTTCTCAACAATCCAGGAACGTGTCTGAAACCATGTCCACAAAGGCCACCTAGTTTTACCTTGGGTGTATGAGCCAGAACTACTCCATTTTGACTTTCAAATGTATTCCCCTCCCTCAAGGCCAAAGGCAGATGTACAATGTATGTCCAAAAGGCCATAAAAGAGGCTGCTTTGGTCAGTAAAGTTTAAGTCAAACCATGCAGAAGCCAGAATGACCTCCCCATACCTCAATATGTGCAGATTTTTTCATCATTTCCTTTTTTGATTACAAATCTTTCAATAGACAGCATTGATAATCAAAATATCTGTCCCTCAATGTTAGGCCTCCTTTATATTTGTCTAGTTATCCATGTTGGGGGGAAGTCAGGTATCCTGGCCGGGTGCAGAGGAACGTTAATGGGGAAACACTTCACAGACCATACACTTGATCACTGATACCCAATTGTTATGCAAGCACATGTGCTTCTGCTGTAGACTTAAAGCAAGCATTTTTATACATCATGAGTAGTTACACTCTGACAACTCCATTAGAGAATTCTCTTTCTATCCTAAACTTTGGGGGCAACACTGATAGGGAGACAAACATTTGGTAAACAGTTTAATTAAAAAATATAGGTCAAAAAGGGGGATTGGAGGGATAAATCGGGAATTCAGGATTTGCAGATACTAACTACTATACAAAATAGATAAACAGCAAGATCCCACTGTATAGCACAGGGAATTATATTCAATACCTTGTAATACCCTATAGTGAAAAAGAATATGAAGAGGAATATATATATATATATATATATATATAAAACTGAATCACTATTCTATATACCAGAAATTAACACAACATTGTAAACTGACTATACTTCAATTAAAAAAAAATTTTTTTTTAAAAAGCGTAGGTCAAAAGCCAGCAATATCTCAGACAAAATCCAAAAAACCTACAATCCCATTAATCAGTTCACCCAATTCCATGCAACCAATTGCCCTTACCAACAGTTTCATGAGTTTCATGAAATCAGTCTCCACCAGATCCCTTAAATATCTTACCCAGTTCAGTAGTATAATCTAAAACTTTCACTTGTCACAAAGCCCCTGTTTTATGAATCCTCTTGAAGATGAAGCAGTCCCACAAAGCATCAGCTCAACTGTCTATAACAAAAGACTTTAAAAAGCAAGATAAAAGATCTGATTACAACGTTTTTGACAAAGAAGCTTAATCAAATTGCTGTGACATACAGCATTCCACGATAATAACCAGAATCATAACTGATAGCACCATACACCAGGACACAGCCAAATCTCAGACACTCCGCAGAGCTTCTAGAATGTCCACATCAACAGCATTTATTCATGTCACACAATCTGAGGAGGCTTAGCACTCGTTCAACAAAGCTTCCCGTGCAATTCAACACACCAACCAATCCTAGTTAGATGTGTTTCTCTGCGATGCCTCCGGGGCCCTCTGAAGCATCCCAAAGTTAGGGAAGCCAAAAGAACTTTAATTAGAATTTGATAGGTTTGTCAAAAATATCAGTAAGTTTCAAACAATCTGTTTTCAGAACATTCTAAGTAAACTTGTTCTCTTAGTAGGGAGGAACTGCATCTAGTCCTGTACCAACCTACTTTTAATAACAAAATCCATTTACCTAAGTAAGTTTAATCTCAGCCCAACCATGCACAAAACTCCTTTTTTTAGGGCTCTTTTTCTACAAACTTTCCACAACTTTCTGCATCTATATTAGTTGTCCCTTACTTTTTTCCCCATCCAGAAAAGTTACTTTTCCTTTAACAAAATGCAATTCTATTCCTCATACCTTTTTGTTTAACTCAAAACATTTATCTTAACTTTCCACTCTATATGAAATGACCTAGCTATTCAACTATTCAATAAACTTCCATCATTTAACTTAATTTAGCACAACTCTAAAATTTCAAATTACCAAATATCTGGAGAGATCATTTTTAAGTAGATATTGCTGAAACAATTATTTCTAAAAAGTTCACCCAAAAGCTTTTATCTCATTTGAATTTAATTCACTTGTAAGAATTTCACATCAATTTTCTTCTTTCTGCTGACAAACTCTGCAACAGAAATAACAGAAACTTACTGACCTTCAGTAAACCTAGGTGCAATAAAAGACATGTCTGTATTGATTACTACAAACTTAAGCTAGCTTTAATATCAGATATTAATTTATTACTGAATATTTCCTAGCTCCTGTGAAACTGAAATTTATTTTCTAGCTTCTTTTACACTTAGAAGTACTTAATTTGTAAGCACTTACTTTTAAGTCAGTTAAATAGGGCTCAATTACAAGTTAATTTTTACATAAAAGACAGAACCAGAGGTCTGTTTTTCCACTTGAGTTTACACCCCCCCCTCCTTTTTTTTTTTATTGAGAGCCCAGGTTATATCATCTACATCTCAAAGGCACAGGAAGAGAAACGCAACTTCCTCCTGTGACTGCTTTTATAAAACCCAATCATCTTGGCTGTTTTCATAGATTTTTTTTTCCAGTTCCCAAATACCCACCAGACAATAGTATACCTATCATCTGCTCACATTCACATGCCTCACTTTCAGCAAAACCAGGAAGAGAGAACAGGATTTGGACTCAGGTAAAAACACATCCAAGATAAAAGCCAAATTGCAAAAGGCCCACTTTGATATAACAGCAGAGCCATCATGGGCCATTGTTCTCCAGGTCTCGGGAGTACTGAGCCCACACAGTGTGACAATAAAAAATACCATTTTCCTTTATTTATAGGAGCATAGCTGAAGACCTCTCAGTTCTGCAAAATATACTCCAGGGGACTATAAGATGGAACAGAGCTCTGATCATCCATATTTAATTATTCATAGCCAACGTTATCAAATATCAAGCAAACAACAATTTAATATGATCTCTGAGTCACAGTTCCCTAGCTTCAAAAGGGAAGATTCCCAACCAGTCCCCCATCAATCCAAAAGGCTAGAAAGGGAAAATCCCTAGCAAGGCTCCCCGCAGTGATGTCAGTGCAATAGGGAAGGATACCCTGGTGTTGTCTCCTGCGAGCCACGTTTCTCACCAAAGATGTCTCAACTGGCCAGTGTAGGTACTAACACCCACACGTACAAACAACAAACATGGTTCCACAAACAAAAGATCTTCTGAAAGAGAATGGAGTCAGAGTGGCTCCCAATGAGCCCAGACGAGCTCACTTCCTGGAGGGGAAAGAACCCAAGTTGAGCAGGTAGAATTTCCCAACCTGTGCAAACCAGAGTGGCTCACCCCAAAACGACATACACAAAAGCACAAACAACAAATAAGCTACAGTCTCACAATCAGAGGAGTAGTCTCAAAATACCATTTCAACTCCCAGACAGAGGCCTCCAAACAGACTGGCCCAGCTCTGGAAAGAGAGCGGACCCAGAGTGGCTCGCAGTGAGCCCCAAGTGGCTCAGTTCCAGCAAGAAAATGAGCCCAGATAAAGAGGAGAGAATTCCTGGCCTGTGCAAGCAGAAGCCACTCACCCCAGGCAACACCAAATGGGAACCGCGTCTCCAGACTCTTCTTGGCTCAAAACAGCATTGTGCGCCTGTCAGGGAGAGACCCTCCCAGTTTCGTGGAGCCAGGTGGGCTCTGGCAGCTGCTGGAGACCCAGGGGAGGGGCTGCCCCAGCCGGGGTTGAAGTGCCATGAGTACAGACAGACTGCTAGGCTAGCTTTGCCAGAATTGTTACTGAATGCAAGTTCGTGTGCCCCACACACAGTGAGGCCAAACAATACTGAAACATCAGAGTTGGGGGCAGAGAAAGGTTAATTGCAGGGCCAGGCTAGGAGAACAAATACCTCACGCCCAAAGAAGCCCTAAGCTCCCAGAAGGGCTTCAGCTGAGCTTCTGTAGAGGCCAGTTGATGGAGGGGCGGCCCCAGGCATGTGATCAGCTGTGCACAATTCTCTGGTTGGTCGATGATGATCAGTACTTAGGTGCCAAAAGGCTTGGGAACTACTTGCTCATGATCATCAGGTAGTTGAGTTTTTTCCATTGGGTGGTGGTTTTTAGCATCTGAAAAACTCAGGAAATGTGTATGAGATACTATTATCTGGGTACCTCAGAGAGGAACTGCAGCAGAGGTTATGAGGAAGGTCTGTATCTGGAAGGCCTGACAGGGTCCTGCTGGGTTACATTAACACAATTTCTCTGGCCAGGAAAGATAAAAATATAGATTTTTTTGGTTTATTATTTCAAAACTTACTAATTTTCTTACTGTTATAAATGCAGATGCAAGCATTTAACCTTTAACATGTATTTAGCCTTCTGTCTGTTTTATAATGAATTATGCTGAATAAAGTATGAAGTAGTGACATTTAAAGTATAGGTGATATTTTCATAGAGGATAACCTTATTTCAATGTGTTTGAGCTCAATTTTCATTATCAGTCTTACATTTAAAGTCCTGAAGTACAATTCCACGGAAGTTGTTAAATAGAGACTTACTTAAAAACTATCCAAAAAGAACATGGCCTGTCCCAAAACACACACCCACACACACATATAAGCAGGTGTAAACTTTGGAATATATTACCAAATAATAAAGGGGACTACTATAAAAAAAAAACCAAGAATTATATGTCCTTTAATTTCAAAAGGGTAAACACTTCACAAATTAAAGCACGACAGTGTTTTGCCAATAGATCTCAGAAAACTATCCTTTGCTAGAGCGTATGTGGTAATATCTCAGTATATTCTGGAGTGGAAAATTCCTTAACCCTACTGAAATATGTTTAAATGAATGCATCTATAATTTTTGTTCCCTAAATAGGATTTTTCTACTCTTTATTTAGCTGTAAGATAGTAAGGGCAATCTCTTGACAATCAATTCACAGCATAAGGTTTGTCTAAATCAATAAATTCTGACTTTTAAAATTGCCATTTTCCAATTCTATTGCATGGTTTTCTGTCTCCAATCTCCAAATCTGTGAAGCATTTAACATCCAATCATTGAAAAATTTTTTTCTTTTTTTTTAATTTAAATTTTTTTCTTTTGATTTAAAATGTTCTATTAGTTCCTGGGTATACAATACAGGGGTTCAGTTATACATATATACACATATTCTTTTTCATATTCTGAAATTTTTTTTTCTTTTTCACATTGATTCTTTCTTCTCACTGAGGCGGGCCATGCCCAGGTTGTGGTCCTCCATTTCCTTATCTTCCACCTTTCACAGCTCAGTTAATTCCACTTTAGCTGGTGTTCTGTCAGGTACACAATATCCCCTTTAATTTCATCCCTCCCCCGGTTTTATTCTAACTCTTTCTCTTTTACTTCAGGAAAGACCTCTCACACTTTTTGCTCTCCTGTTTTCCCCTTTCGTCAGTCTGAAAGATAAAGGTAATGTTAATCATGGGTAAGAAGTCCCACACTTTTACAGTAAAAAGGAAAGTTATGAGATTAGGGGAAGTTTAACTATAACATAGACCAACTTCCTTTGACTTCTAAAGCTCCTGAAAGTAGCCAGAAGTTCCCAACAGACATTTCACAAATCTCTAACATCAAAACTCCTTTTAATAAAACCAGCTTTCCTTCAAATACCAGCATCAAGACAGAGGATCAATAAGAAATCACATTAAGTGATATTGCTTTTCTGGTTTATTTCATTATTATTACAGAAGTCCTACTTCTTTATTTTTCGTTGTAACTTAACCTCGGTCATATTATGGGTCAGGCAGACACTTGTGGGCTCGCCTTTGCTCTGACTGTTCATTCTCTCCCAGTCTTCTGCCTGGAAGTGCTCAAGAGCATCCAACCTGGTTGTTCTCTCTGCTTCTATCTTTGCCTTTCCTGTTATTTTCCACTCAGCAATCGGAGTGATTCTTTAAAAGCATAACCAGAACTTGTCACTTGCAGGGCTTGACCCTCCAAAGGTACCATATTTAGGATAAAATCCAAAGGCTTCCTAAAATCTATAGCCCACCAGATCCTAAATCATGTGGCTCCAGTCTTCCATCCTCCACCCGCGCCCGCCCCCCCAACCACTGCAGATAAACCGAGTTATAGACTGGGCTTCCAGAACAGCACGTTTGCGCCCCTCTCTGGAAGTCTCCCTCCAGATATGCTGAGATCTGGGCTCCTACGTCACTTCAGGCTGGTTAACGTTTTAGATAATACCTGAGTAGCCAGGCAGTCAAGACTGAATTGTGTGACAGGAATCTGAGCAAAGAAAGAAAAAATTGGAAACCAGTAACAGAGATACACACAGACAGAGAGTGGGCGACTGTCTAAGAGGAAACATGTGAGAGAAGACAAGGGGCCCGCCTGGGAAGTGGCCCACAATTACGTGACCTGGAGGAGGAGCCACTGAAGGAAAGAGGGGAGGAGGAAGAGAATCCAGCAGTGCAATGTCACTGAGTATCTGTGATGTGGAAATTAAAAAAAAAAAAGTAGATGAATAATCAAGTGAAATGTAATAGTTTAGGAAATGTGAAGATCAAGGGAAAAGCCGTTGGCCCTGCTGATTCATCGCATTGTTTCAGGGTAGAAAATGTCTTTTGTACTTCTAACATCTCCTGTAATTAATGAATTTTTGGGACAACTTTTGTAATTATCCTGTATATTTATGGAGCAAATATTCCATGTGCCCACTGCTAGTTCCATTTTGATGATTCTTATTTGTTCTTAATTATCTGCATCATAGTGAGAAAGTCTATCTACAATACCATTGCCCCTTGAAGGTTTCTATGAAATTGCTGCTTATAAAAAGTAGAAGCTCTGATATGTAAGGCATTGGGGGTTATCAGGAGTCATTCACAGAATCAGATCTGAATCATAAAGAAAAAAATTGTTTTTTAAGTTTAAAATATTTTTTTACTGTTTGTATGGTTTGGTTGACAGGTCTATAGAACTCGGTTAATGTCATCTAAAATATCACCACAAAACCCCTCCAGGGATATCGCAGGCTAAATCAGCATACCTATGAGTAAAAGAACGGTTCTGTATCTACTGTCAGTGTTATGGAAGTCCTGTACTCAAGCAAAGTTATAATTATATGTAATTAACTTTTCCATTTTCAACTAATTAAAGGGAGACCTGAAAAGCCATCTTCCCTGTATAACACAGTGTATTGAAGCTTGAAAGTTTGAACATTTAATAAAAAAAAAAAAGGCGTATCTATTTTGGCTTCCTCTTATCCCTCTTGTTAACAGAAATAGTCCACTGGCTCTAGAATAGAAATGCCAAGCTTTCAAATTATGTGGTGTTAGGATGAGGATAAATTTGCTATGATATTTTAAACATGCATTTTTAAATTCAGATCTCAAAAGACCTGGAGCAGTGCAATTTGTAAACTGAAAACAACATAATTAATACAAACTGATTCAACGAATCAAAACAAAACAGAAGGCAAGTCCTCTGAGTAACATCTAAACAAAGACAGGAGAGGAGACATCACATCCTCATTGCTTAACAAACTTACTCTTACATAAATATTTACTTAATTTACTCATTCTTATATCTGCTAAGAGCAAGATTGTTTTTCAAATACTGCAAATGTTAGAATTTCAGATGATAAATTTTGGATTACAGATATAGAAATATGAGACCATTTCACATTTTAACATGATACAGTTTCAAACATCTATACAGAGCATGACTTTGCCATCAGCATAGATTTTATTTATAAAATGTACACTAAAATTGATCATGAAAGAGTATATGATGTTATAAAAGGGAAGAATTATTGTTGCAGACAAGTACTCTTTGACATGGGAAAATTCTAAGTGGAAAAGCTCTACAAAATAATCAAGAATTATCTTGTGCGTGTATGCAAGAAAAGGTTTATTAAAGACTGAAATGGCACATATCAAAATACAGCATGTTGGGATTACAGATTAATTTTTTTGCTTATTTGCATTTTCTGAATGTTCTGCAATGTATCTGTATCATTTTGTTATTCATTTTGTAACAATTTATGAAACTGTGTAAGACAGTATTCAAAGGTAAACCAAAGAGACACAATCCCTGTCAATACAGGGCTGATATTTATAATACATAGTTTACTTTAAAATTTATATTTCCTAGTGATTAAGAGCATAGACTTTGGAGATAAATTGCCTGTGTTCAAATCTCAGCTTTGCCACTTACTACATGTGACTTTGGATAAGTTATTTAACCTCTCCACACCTCAGAGACCTCATAAGTAGTAGAGGGCCAATAATAATAGTTACTCCATAGGATGTCTTGAGAAATCAGTGAGTAGATACCTGCAAAGCACTTGTATTAGTGCTAGCATCTGGTTAGCCCTTTGTAAGTGTAAATTAGTATTATTATAATTATTAATTGCATTTTGAAATCTTTTTTATTTTTTTAAGGAGATGGCTGAGCAGGAAAAACTGCATTTTCTCTGTAAAATCTGTAAAAGACTATGGAATTTAAGATGTAGTAGTTATACTGAGAAAAGAGAACTTTAATATAATCAAAACTTTTATAAGGAACGTGTTAGAGCATTACTGTTAAACATATTGTTGCAGATACATTAGTATATTAATACGTCCACTTCTGTGTTTACACAGCAGTTAGCACACACTTGGCCTATCAGAAAATAGGAAAGTTTTTTCCTATCCATCTATATCATGGGAAGAAAAATTTTACTTAATGGACTTGATATAAATTAGAGTTATAAGATATGGGGAAGAAAGGATGCTTTGAAGATATAACATAATTATCATTTTTAAAATGGGTCTAATTTCTATGTCTCTACTTACCGGGTTTAATTACTCACTATGCTCTCTGATAGGCAGTTTATACTATGTATGATGTCTGTGAACACAGTCAGTTACTTTTGTTCAAATTGTCATTTGAAGTTTTCAAATTTTATCCTAATGAGAATAAACAGAATTTGGAGGTAGAAGGCAATGAGAGATGAGATATTAACCATATATAATAAGTGGTTTGACTTTAAAGTCAAAGCTATTTTGCCAATAAACAAACACAGGACAGTTTCTTGTTTATGTGTTGCTAATGAAACTAACCAGAAAAGCCAGGCCTGAGGTTGATGCACTGCTTCTTTTATTATTCATCCATTTATCATTAATGGCAGTGGTGGAGTCTTAAACGATGCTTCATTCCTCTACTCTCATTGAGACCTGCTCTGTGTGCCAGGTACTGGGCTAGTGCCCGCTCCTCCATCAACCAGGATGAACACGGTCTAGGTCCTGCCCTCAAGAAGTCTGCAGCCTAGTAGGAAAGCAGACATACGAATGTCCCATTACTGTTCGATATGTGATTAATAGAGAAGAATGTAAAAGGAGCCAAGCCTTGTCTTCCTGTTCATAAATATTTGAAAGGTTTTCATGACACCATTTGTTATAAAACTTCTGTAAAACGCAGACATTTTTACACATACTGACGTTGATTTCTATAACGTAATGTTCAGGCAAATAATCAAGGTTTAACACAAGGATTAAACAGAGTAAGAGTGTCTTGGAGTCAGGGGAGGGAATAGAAAGACAAGGTTATTCCCAGGTAGGGCTTTTTTTTTTTTTTTGGTAAACTCAGAAAGAGGGTATAAAATCACCACAACAAAAGAGGGGCTATTTTTAATAGGGTAATAATCTCTCCTTAAGCTCGAATATAAGACACAGACTTTCTAATTACTTCATGGATCAAAGTTTTATCTGACTGAAAAATATGATAAACATAGACTTTAATTGTCCACAGTCTAATAATCTTTTTTATACTTAATAAAAATTGAATGTTAGCTTTGTGATAAACTATTTCATATAAACTGATACATGAAAAAGCAATGACATTTTATACGCAAATTATCTTATTCTGAAAAGTCCCAGCAGAGTATGTCAAAAAAAACAATCTGTGATCACTTTATTTTGAGCTTAATGTCAATACCCATTCTTAGTTTAAACAGAAGTAAAGCAGTCTGAAGTTTTGATCTGCATTTTGATGGAACCTTGGTCATTTCTCCTACTTTGTGCAAGTTTAAAGATGAAATAATTTTTAATTGGCAAAATCACCAATAAAATGAATACAGAACAACAAAGGGACCACCCAGAGTCAGCACAAATGGCTCACAAATTTCTTCCCATGAAAGAGCTTAGAAGTTATTAGTTCAATACATAAATATATGCAAAATGAAAATGAATGCTTTTGTTAAAGGATTATGTTTTATAGTTTTCATCACATGAAAGGTGAGCATACAGAATTTTAGATGTTTCTAGTAATTCTAGAGTGAAGACTTCTAAAAAAGGAACTGGGGTAAAATCCGTTCGTTATAATAGAAGGAAGAAATATCTATTAGTTTCTCCAAAAGCAACTATATTACTGCTCTCCCTCTGTTCCCACTCCCCACCTCCCCACTCTCAGACTCTTAAGGCTGAATAATTCCTGGTTACAGGGGCACAGGTAGTGGAATCTAGGTAGAAGTCAAATTGGACAAAATATTGTGGTCAGATCAGTCCTAAGAAATGTTAGGATAATTCTTATGCATGCACCTTGCTATAGTATTTTGAAATAGGACATAATTATTTTTTAAACCTGTTCCTACTGTGATGGTCAATTTTCTGTGGCAGCTTTGTTGAGCCATGGTACCCAGATCTGTGGTCAAATATGATCCTGGATGTTTCTGTGAGGGTGTTTTGGATGGGATGAACATTTAAACTGGTGAATTTTGAGTAAAGTAGATTGCATTCCACATTGTGGATGGACCTCATTCAATTAACTGAAGGCCTGTATAGAACAAAAGACCGACCTCCCTTGACCAAAAGGGGATTCTTTTGGTCAGCAGATGGCCTCCAAACCTGAACTACAGCATTGGCTCTTCCCTGGTTCTCCAGCCTCATGGCCCACCCTGCAGATCTTGGACTTGGCAGCCTCCATACCTGTGTAAGCCAATTCCTTGAAATAAAATTTAGTTCTACATATATGTTCACGTCCTGTTGTATCTCAGTCTGCTTCTTTGGAAAATCCTAACACACTTATTTATAATAAACTTCAAAATCAAATTCTGGAAGATGACAGACATGATATATATTTATTTAATGGTACCAGAGTGAGACACTGTCAGAAATTCTTCTAACAACTACCAGAGAAGTGGGTAAACAAATTAATTTACGGTCTAGTCCCCCTTTTAGTACAGAGTATGGTTAGTGCAGAGAATGGGAAATGCAAACACCTGCAGGCAGCCTAGCCAGCAGGTATCAGGTGCAGCAGCGTGGCCTCTGTGTGGGGTAAACTCAACAATTACTAAATCCAGTCTACTTTCCCTTCTCGTCCTCCTCCTCTTCCTCATTCTCGTTTTTATCCTCATTCTTATTCTTCCTAAGTTAATACTGTACTGGTCAAATACAAAAGAGACCACCTTAAGTTATCAATTTTTGACCCAGAGTAAATTTGAACTTGAAATTTCAAAGGAGCTTGATCTCACAGATACTGACACAGGACAGAGACAGGACTACAACGTTAGGGCATATTTTGTTAGGAAGTAACACATCTAATGGTGGGGGGCAGGGATGAGTAACACTGTTGATCAGGTCTATGAGAGCAGAAGTAATATAAAGACCAGCAGGGATGAGGAAGAGACACAGACGGGTCACACAAGAATGATATTATTATAATTTTAATGCCTGGGTTGGAAACTTCTATAGGCTTGAAAATAAATTCCCCAAAGATGGTGACTTTCCTAAGCTCACAGCTGGCTCTTTTTTTGATCTAAGTCTGTTAGACAGTCAGAGTTACCTAGGACAGGTGTAGAATTTTGTTTCCTATAAGGAAAGAATTAGGTAAAAGTGCAGCTCTTATTAAACCATAAGTTCCCTGAGAGCTTATTTACCTACAAATAAAATCTTCATCACAGTGCTTTGTACAAAGTGAGGGCTTGATAAACATTAGTTGTTTCAAATAGAACTTAATAATGAATAAGCAGTCAGCCTACTCTTTCGAAGGCCTCAGCAGTCCAGGAGTAGAGGAAGAGGAGTACCTGTAAGACACAGAAGTAACTCTGGGACATTGAGTCCTGAGGCACATCTCCACGCGGGGCTCCGTGGCAGGCTTGATTAAAATATCCCTCTCTCAGCACCTGGTGTGAGTTTTTTGTTTTTTATTTTTATTTTTATGCAACATCCCAAATTCCTCCAACTGAAGACTCCATTTGGCTAAGGCATCTCTTTTTAAAAAAAAATCAGTCTACACTTTTTAGGGTTAATGTGACGTTAGTCATATAAAGGTGAAGCAATTTAAATTAGGTAGCTTTTTTCTACACATTAGCTGAAATCAGCTTTATTTGTAGAGATGGGGGATTCTGTGGTTGGTTTGGGAGTAGGAAATATTTTATGGGGAGAGATGGCAGGTTGTCACAGTAAATTGAGAGAACAATCAACAAAGGTGGGGGCAGGGCAGAGGAATTCCAACTACAGAAGTCTTGTGACTAGTTAAGGTAATCTAAGATCTTGTCCCTCAAAGCATGGTCTGAAGACAATGCTATGGCATTATCTGGAAGCTCGTTAGAAATGCAGAAATCTCAGGTTCCACCTTGAGCCTGCTGAAGCAGAATCGGCTTCAAAACCCTCAGGGGTCTTGATGCTCATTAATGTTTGAGAAACCCTGCTCTAAAAAATTATATTTTTACCTCCAAGTATTACCTAATGAAGGTTCTATGACTAAGAAATTCGGAAATGCCTCTGTTCTTCCTGCTTCTGCTCCAAATGACTTCTTGCTTCTGGGAGCCAAGACATGAGCCTGTGCTGTTACTAATGTATTTTAATTACATTATGGGTTAAGCAGGCTTCGAAACTAGCCTAAGAGTCAAACCAAGTCATGCAGTATAGCACTATAGGGAAATATGTTCTGATTTCAACAGCTAATACTTATAAATGAGCTATTAGAACATGACTCCCTTGTACATTTGAGTTGTCTTTAGTCATCCATACAGAGGCTTATCCTTAGTTCAGAAAACAAAACTGAATTTTCGTCACCAATCTATAAACAACGGAGGTAATTAATAATAGAATTTCCATACTCAGTGTCTGTGACAGTGGAGAGAAAAGCAGATATCTGAACAAACAAGAAAATCCCTCAATATCATAAATTTACATATGACAAATCATGCTAAAAATTTTTAATTTTCCATTGAATGAAGAAATCAAAAAATAATCAATGAAGTGGAAAATAGGAATTTTTTTCCCTAGACTGTTTGTAGCTTAAAGATAGAGCCTTATCTTATTCATCTATCCCTAATATCCAGAAGCCTGCCTAGAACAAAGAAAAGTCTCATTAAGTTGTAAATGAATTAATGAATGAGTGACTCAATACCCAATACGACATGTTTAAAGTAAGTCCTAAGAACATATTTGTCAAATCAACAAAAAGATATAAGAATGCACTAAATCAAAATAATTTAGTCAACAGAAGACCAAGAGTCACGGTGACCAGCACATACATGCTAAATTAAAATGGCATGTTTTACATCACTGAGGATAGAAAGTTAAAAAAAAAAACCAAACTTTTAACAACTGCACATTGTGTTTAGATGCAACAAAATAGTTTTTTATCAGCAAAGGAGGTAAAATTTGTAAAGGATTATTAAAATGAATTAATTTTCTTTGAAGACCTTCAAATCCAGGTAATCATTCATTTGTGGAGTACTACCATCCATGTTCACTGTCAAAAATTCAACCTCTAAAAATACAAGATAATAAAACCAATTTGCTGATTAATATGTATTTTAAATATTTTGTTCTATGTCATATCTTCTAAGATGGAACTAGAGAATTAAATTTTTAAGACAAAGTTAACTTTAGAGTTCTATATCCTAACACAAGTCTTTCAAAGAGTTCTACTGAATTATTCTCCCATAGCAAATCAACTAAATGCCTGAAATGTGAGAATTTTCATAAACATCTCATTTTAATCCAGTTCAGATCACTCAGAAATCTGTCAAGCTCTTCAGTTTTATGAATGGAGTAAAAACTTAATACACTTCAACTGTAACAAATACCTAAGGAAAAAGGGACTTTTTAGGTTGACTTTTCTTAAAGCTGAATTGAAGACTGGAGTTTGCCTTTCACCTGTCTGTCCACAAGAAGCATTTATTTGCAAAAAAGAATCCAGCACCTAAATCCTTTCAGTGTTTACTTTCAATGGCAGCACAGGTCATCACAAGGTTTGCATCTCCAAGACACTGACCACTTAAATCTATGTACTCAGATTGCTTTTTGAGTAAAAGTTGTCAAAATTTTTTTATTAGTCCTTATTTTTTATTTGTCTTAAAACTACTACTTTTAAGAAGTGCTCCTCTGAAGTCTAACGTACTGCAATTGTGTGAACAGAGTTCAGAGTCATGTTCTCACTAAGGACACTTTCAATATATAGGTTGTGTATATCCCACTGCAGGTTTACCCTTTCAGGGTAGATCACCATACCTTTGTGACTCTGCCTGAGCTTCATTTTATATCAACACATGAATTAAAACATGTTTACTGAGTGTCTACTGCGGGATAGGCACTTTGGAAACTGAGATACAGCCATGAACAAGACAGGCAAGGTCATGGCTCACAGGGAACATACATCCTCCAGGGGCAAACAAGAAACACACAAGGAAATACCAGCTAATGAGAAGTGCTGTGATAACAATAAAATAAACTGATAGACAGCAATTTTAGATTATGTTCTCAGAAAAGGCCTCTCTAGGAGATTCTATTTAAGCTGAAATGCAGAGAAGGTGGCAGGCATGTAAGCATCCAGGGTAAGGGCTTTGCAGGCAGGCAGAGAACATCTAATGCCAAAACCTTAAACTGGGGAGAAGCTGGGCGTGCTCACAAAAGAGGGAGAAGTGGGCATGGAAGACAGTGATGGGAAGTGACGTCAGAGTGGAGGGAGAGCTAGATCACATAGGGCCTCTGAGACAAAGGTAAAGAACCTTAATGTGCCTCCTAATTGAAAACAGAAAATCTTCGATATATTTTAAACACAGGAATGACACGATCAGATTTGGGACTTAAAAGAGATCAGCCTGGCTGCTCTGTGAAGGAAGGACTGTAGAGGGACAAGGCTGGAAGCCGACAGCCACAGCAGTCCAGGCAGGAGATGAGAGGGGCTCGGATATTGTGTTAGGAGCAGACATGGAATGAAGTGGATTTTTTTTTTTAAATGATTTGGAGGTTAAAGGCAATAGAGGCACCTACAAAATGTAAAGATTCTACAGCTTTTTACAATGATATGTTTTCCTGTTTTATTTCTAATTTCACAATTAATATTCTTAGAGTTCTGTTCATCTTTGTGGACCAGACTGGTTGCTAGGATCAGTGTCTTCACAGAACAGTTTGTGTAGACTCCAAAGGTCCCTTCCCCTTATGCTTCTGGGAAATGAGACAGCTCCTAACTCACCACCTCTCTGAGCAGTTTGGAATATTTTTACAAAATGCATGATTTACTGTTTGCCTCTGAGCTCTTTGAGGACAGGGACTGTGTTATATTTATCTTTCTATCACCTGGGACTGCAAAATAAATTCCTGATAAATCCATCCATATGCAATAAATGAATAAAGGCTGACATGTTCAATTTCATTTGCTCCATTTCTACTTACATAAACTTCACAAGGGCTCTTTAAAACGCATCACATTTGCTATTCTGCCACTTGGAAAAAGATTCTTTTCCCAAGGATAATTCACATTAACTTCCACACTGGGGTTGTTTGATAATGGAAAATTTTATTTTAAAAATATTCAAAGAAATTGACGTCAGTAGCAATACATGGATGATTATGTTTACACTGTGTTATTTTGCGAGAGCTGCCATAATAAATGAGCGGGTGGCCTAAGCAACAGAAAATTATTTTCTCACAGTTCTGGGGGCTAGAGGTCCAGGATTCATGTTAGCTGATGGGTTTCTCCTGCGGTCTCTCTCCTTGGCTTGCAGATGACGAGTCTCACTGTGTCTTCACAGGGCCTTTCCCCTGTGCACACACATGCCCTTGATATCTGTGTTCAAATTTTCTTTTTTTATAAGGACACCAGTCAGACTGGATTAGGGCCCACCCCAAAGGCCTCATTTTAACTTAATCACCTCTTTGAAGGCCCTATCTCCACATATAGTCACATTCTGGGGTCCTGGGGGTTAGGGCTTTGGGGGGAACACAACTTACCCTAGGACATATATCTTTTGTTAGAAATGCTAACTCATTAGTAATAAGAAAATAGACACATATTTCAGTGATGACTATATACCAGTCATTAAAACACACACACACAGGCATGCATGCATATTAGCCCCATAAGGTAAGTAGTAGTATTTACTGACGAAGAAACTGAGGCTCAGAGAACACAGCTTTTGGCAAAAATCCCAGAGACAGGGTGGTGAGGCTAAGATTTAAACACAGATCTTCCTGACTTCAAGGCCTGTTCTTTCAACCCTATACTGTTGCCATCCCTAATAGAATGATCGTAAATCTATCTAATAAAATAGCGCATGTCAAGTACTTGGCACATTGCCTGACACATAGTGACTCAACAAATGTCAGTTTCCTTCCCCTAACACCACAGGCTTAAAGGACAGTAACACTTAAATCACCCCTTTCTGGCTCTCCTAGTTTTTCTGGAATGCCAATTTGGAATATGCTTCTTTAAAAGATTGGCCATAATGGTTATTTCTCTTGACTGAGTGTCAAAGCTTGTTCACTTCTTTCGGTGGATGCCTCTGTGTACATATGAATTCATAAGAGCTAGATAATGAAAATGCTTTTAAATTTAAAAATAGTTTTCACAATTCTAATGCTTAGCAACTAGCATAAAAAAGGGAAAGAAAAGCACAGTAACATTCCTTTTCCTTTAAAGACCATTCTGTTTATAAAACCATCTCTAGCTGGGAGTGCTTTAAATCAGCAGGAATTAGGGCAAAATGGAATGAACTCCAAGTTTAACATAGCAGTAAATTAACTATTCAAGATCTCTACCATGAATAGTATTTACCAATTCATAGAGGTAAAGGTCGATGGTAAAATGGAATACGTATGGTAAAATGAAAATTAACTCTCCAAACTAAGAAAACTCCCATTTAGAAATGCAAAGAGAATTCTAAACAGAATTTCTCCTCTTGTTATTTCACCTGTTACTGCTATAAATGCTATCTCAAAATGCCTAATAATAATAATCAAGGCTTGGTTATGAGATCTGTAATCAATTAAAAAGTGCTCTAGCACTGACAGTGTAACATGACATATGTGTCTGTTAGTTTCAGGTTTAACCCAAGGGGCAGTCAGTTGCCTTAATGGAGATTCCAGAGATGGGCAGCGAGCAATTTATCAGAAAATGCCATTTTTCCGAGGTAACTAGTACAAGTGATTCAGCTTTCTGCATCTCAACACCTGAGACTTGGCTAATTAGCATACTAAATGTCAGAAGTGGTTTTTATCTGGGAAATTCATGGTTTATTTATAGGCATGATGAATGTTAGAAACGGGCCATTATTGGTGACATTAACGGTATTCGTGGATCGCTGAGATTTTTAGGCACATTTTCTATTTCGGGATAAATCTGGTGAATCCTTAAGCTTGGACCAGCAGGAAGGGGACTGGAGGCTGGACCCCTAGATGCTCTATGTCCATTCATCCATTCTGTGGTTTACTGGCTCTCCAAGGCAGGCTATAAGGGATAGAATCCTGCTTGTGGATTATTTTCTCTATCTCGAGTAAACCTTCGTGCAGAATATCTAAAGAATAGAGAGTGGGCATGTCTTCAAGCTTCCAGATTAGGTTGTAAAAACCATTTCTGAACCTGCCTGTTAATAAGTGTTTGTTAAATAAATGTCTATATGCAGGGCAAAATTGAGTCTGAGATTTATTTTTATTATAAGGCGGTAGGCAGCTTGTTGGGGAGGAGCTGAAACTTTCCCACCCAAGGTCTTTTGGGGTCAGACAGGATTCAAGAGTTGTGTATGACCAAAGTGGCTTAGGTCAATTAGAGCAGCATTTTAGGGGATTCTTTTCCATGAATTTTAATCTTGAATCTTCTGTGGGAATGTTAAGATGACTCATAGAAAAAATAAAATATATTAAACTTATTTCATGGAATTTAAAACAGACCCTTAATAATACTAAACATGAGCTCTCTCAGGGAGGGTATAGCTCAGTGGGAGAATTTGTGGCCTAGCATGCATGACGTCCTGGGTTCAATCCCCAGTACCTCCATTAAAATAAATAAATAAATAAACCTAATTACTCCCCTAAAAATAATAAAACATGAGATCATTTAAATGAATATTTTCCTCATATGTTAACTTGCAGTTAACATTCTTTCACAGATTTCTAAAACATGGGGAAAATAACAAAAGTTGCCTTGAGAATTTAGATTATAAATTAAGAAAAGATTTGTCCTCAAGGAGGACAAGGAATTCAGAAAGGAAAAAAAAAAAAACAAAACAGAAATCAGTGCTCGAAGTCTTAGTTAAATTTCATAAACCATTTTGTGCTGGGTTTGGCAGAACACAAAATGCTTTTGCCAAATTTTTCTCTCATTATTTAGAGCCACATGTTCTATGAAGAGGATTTAACGCGCATGTTACAAGTGTTTTTATAAATATGCTTTACTAGCAGAGATTACTGAGCTAAGGTAACCAAGCCTAACATTAGCGCATTATAGCACAAGCCATGGGGTTGCTTTAATTAAACAGTCACTTTCCAAAGGTATGATGGAATGGAATTTACCTACAGAGGAAATGGATTTTAGCTGAACCATGAGGAATTGAGGTTGAATATATTTATCACCAGTGGAGATTTATTAAACCTTGTAATATATGGAAGGCTTAGGAATGTAACACAGAGTCACTAGACAAATAAAAATTCAGAGTTGGAAGGGGATTTTGGCAAGCTGCAACCTCATTTGGCCTCAGTTTCCGCTTCTGTAAAATTTAAGAGCTGGTGTACGTTGTCGAATTCCAATCTATTCATATTAAGGACCACCTTTATTATCCACTCACTTACCATGGGGCCTATATTTTGAAAATTTGCTAACCAAACTGCATCTAATGACTAATAAATCCTTTCTCAGATTTTTCTTAACAAAACATATTAATCACTGCTTCTGATCAGTGTAAAATATCCAGGATTACCACACTGGGTGCATACGCTATTGGCCAAAGCCAAAGAAATCTGATATTTTAGCTAACCTGTGCATGTTGACGAGGGTAAAATTTATTATTTCCATCAGACATTTTAAAATATAGGCAGTACCGATTATACGGGGATAATTGGTTCCAGAAGAGGGCCGTTTACAGTGAGTCTGTGTAACAAAGAGGTCACTGCGCCTTGCAAGTTGAAGCTTAAAATGATGGAAATAGGTTGATTTTATTTCAGTTATCCTTGTAGTTAAGGATCATCTGTATCTAAAGATATCACAGAATAATGGGAGCGACAAGAATGCTGTTTTATTTTGATGTAAATTCTTCCCTAACAAGCTTTCACTTCACGTTTAACTTGCTTACAGCTTGCAAGAAGGGTCACTTGAGGGGGTGTCTAGATAGCGAAGCGCAATACAGCTGGGGCCCAAAGACCTCCTTACTCCTTTGATATGCAAACCCTTGCCTTCTGCTGCACCATCATCCTGGTGCCTCATCTCTGACTCAGTTTGCAGTTGATTTTCGTGTTGCACTTGCACTACGTGGTTGAAAGAGCGCAAGCCATCTAGTAACTCTCACAGAGAACAGAGATGCTGAAGCCGAAGGCAAGGCGAGGTCTATTGGCACAGGGGAATAGCAATGGGCTATTTTTTTTTTTTTTTGTAATAGTTAATTTATGAGTGATTTTTTTTTTCATATTATAACTACATTCTCCCCTTTGCAAGTTTGTAACCTGGTACCCCTGCCAGAAGTCTCTGAAGAACTCCTGTAAGGAAAATAGCTCATTGTCTGTTACCCACTGAAAAGCATTATTAACTTGGCTGGTTCAGAACCCCTGACTGAGAACCACTAGATCTTTATTGAAGTCTTTCTTTCTCTAATATTCTATACATTTGGTTATACACCCTTTTTTTTTCTGATGTGGAAATTGAGAGCCTGAGGCGTTGTTATTTACTGTAGGTCACATAGTACATTATTGGCCAAAGCAGATCTAGAATCTGGGTTTTGAGTGTTTTTGGTTTTCTTTTTTCTTTTTTTTTCTTTTGACACTTAAGCATAGTATTTTGTAGTTGCAACTGTTAATGATTTTATAATCCAAATTGTGCCATGTCTTTAAACTCTAAGATACTATAATTTGATTAAATAGAAATGCTAAATATTAAAAACAATTGTCTCTTCCTTAGGAAATCCCATGGGTTTTAAAATAATGTCTTTTAAAAAATGTTATATTCTGTTAATTTTAATCAAATCTTTCTATTCTGGAGATTAAAATTAAGCTGAAAAGTCTGACAGTGGCACTTCAGAACAGCATATTTTGGTACAACTCAACCAAAGGAATCTGATTTGTTTGAAATGTTTTGAAGACTTAGCATCATGTGGCCTAAATGACAACAAGGCCCTATGTATTCAACCTTCAAAATGGGTACCTGGCTTGAGGGACAGGCAGAGAGTCTTCAGACTCCTACACTAGAACCAGGAGAGGAGGGAAGAGTTTGAGTATCAGAAATTTTTCAACTCACCCAGAGTTTGGATTCACCTTAAATTAAATTATGGGACATTTCCCTTATAAATTGATGGATTTTTTTTTTTTTTTTTTTTTTTTTTACCCCTGGGAAGTCTTGAATAGGAACTCCCAAAGAGCAAGCATGCTTTTGCTGTTCTTCCTAATCTTCCTCTCTGAGGAGCTATTTAAACAGAAAAATGGGAGAAAAGAACTCTTATTCTACTTTGGGACACATCTGAACAGTGTCAGAGGAGAGTCGTTCATCCTCCCATCAGTTATCTATGATCAAGTTTTGATAATCTCTCTTGAAGAGTATGAGGGTTTTTTCCCTTTCCTTTTGCTTTTCCCAAATTTATGGAAAGCTTATCTTTCCACTAACTATTAAACCATCTATCATATGATAAACCAGGTGGTGGAAAACTTAACACTGGTGAAAAAGATGGCCAGTAAGAGATAGGAGATTTAGAATTATTTGAATTACTACTAGTTTAAATTTAGGATAGGCACATAATATAACTGTAGAAAATCTTATGGAAATTCAGAAAGATTTTAAATTAAAAAAAAATCACTAATAGATAACACTAATAGCTTTTAACTTTTCCAGACTGCAGCAGGAAAGAGTGGTTAGGTTCAGGGATCTGAAGCCAGACTGCTCAGGCTCCACCACTTACCAGCTGATGCCCTGGGGCAAACTTCTTAACCTCAGTGGGCCTCCATGTCCAGTTTCTAGAATGGAGATGATTATAATACCTACTTCACTGGGTTGTTGAGAGAATTCAAATGAATTAACATATATGAAGTTCTTAGAACCATGCCTGGCACATGTTAATTTCTATAGTAGTGTTAGTGTTATTATAAATGTATTCTTATAAATCCCCAACAGACATGTAGACGGATAACCTGACAGATCCTATTTTATAATTAGAGAGACTGGGAAATCACTGATAGTATGTAAAGGAGCAAGGCTAATCTGGAGGTTTGTACCTGCAGGATCTGGTGCCACTAAAAAAGAAAGAAAGAAAGAAAACCAGCAGGACTATCAATTTCTCTAAATGTGTGAAGAGCACGAACACCAAATGTGAAAAAGGAACTGGTGAGGCTGGTGGAGAAAGTTCAGAGTTAATTAGTGGTTAAGAAATGGGTATCACAATTATCTGAGAAATTTCACAGAATGCAACCCTTATTTTGATAGCCTGATGGGATGGAGCAGTGATTCTCAAAGCTGGGTCCCGAGACCCGCAGCATCTCTTAGGAACTAATTAGGAATATAGATTCTCAGTTCCTACCCCAGACTTGCTGAATCAGAAACTCTAGGGGTGCTGGGCCTAGCAAACTATGTTTTTACAAAGCCTTCACACTAAGAATTGTGAGCACAGCAATAGAGAGGTCACGTGAAGACTGATAAACCTCCCCTGGGATTCTAATTCTGACTTACTCGTGTTGACCTCCCTGAAAAGGTTAAGAACCACTGCAGAGATGAAAATCACCTATAATTAAAGAAAAACAAAATAAATTTTGAAAAAAAATTATCAGGGAGGTAAGAGGGTTTAAAAACATTACTTATTTATTTATGGACAAAAGGCCCTTGTCTTCTTAAATTAAATCTGAATTAAAAGATCACCCAGCGTCTGCCTTAAAAGAAACCAAAATGGTTGAAAAATCAAGCGCTTTCTCTGAAGGGCTTTTGTGTCTCTACAGTTCTACTTTCTGAGCTGAACTAAAAGTGTTTGCTTTTCTTTCTGCCTTACTGACTAGCCTGCAAGATCCAGAACCGTTTCCATGGCTTGGGCATCTCTATATTTTTGATGCTGATCTAATGTAAGCACTGATAAATGTTTCTCAAAATAACGAATTAATTGAGCCAAATATACTTGTTACTTAGGAAGAGTTAGTTGCTGAAATAATGAAGGCATGCTGGAAGTAACGTTTTATTTTCCATGTACAATTTTAGAAAGTAATTTCATAACGTTGCAAAAGGAATTGTGTTCTTTTCTGTTGGCATATTCTTTTGACACAAGTGAGGAAAATAAAGTGTCTGATTAAAGAAATATGATCAAATTTTTGTTTTTAAAGAGGCAGTTGAAATGAACTGCTTTCCAAGTATGTATGTCATAATTCTTAGCAGAATTTATTTATATTTCCATGATGTGACACAGCAGATCGCATGGAAAATACATATTTCACCTTCGATCTGGTGGTAAGACAAATTGAAAATACTTCCTCTAATTAAAAGGACATTTTATTGTTTTTTATTGATAGATGTGAACTATTATTTTAAAGGCTGAGGGATGAGAGTGTTAGGGGGAAAAACAACTTCAAATTCACTTGAATCACTGGGCTAGGATCCTGGAGAAATGCTAAGCCCGCAGCCTTCCAGGGAGAAGACTGGCATTCGCACGCGTGGGTTCTCAGAAGTGCACAGCTGATGGCCAGATGGTGACAGTCTGGGGAGAAGCAGAGCTGTCAGCACCAAGAGCATTCAGGTTGCATACAGATGTTCTACGTGGGCTGGGACAGAGGGAAACCTGCCTGAGCAAAGATAGAACCTTCGTGCAGGAATTATTTAGGAATAATTCATCTAAAATAGTGGGGAAAATAGAAAAATGTCTCCTAGTATTGAATGGATCAGTTAGTAGCTATAAAATACAGAAAACTATGTCTGACATCTTTGAGGTCATCCTTCTTGAAATTCTAGTAAATGCAGTAAGGAAAATGTTGCTTTAGTCAACTGACTAGAAGGTAGCAGAGAGCCTTGGGATGCCGCCGGTTAAAAACAGTACCACCAACAGCCAGATCTGCTTGCTGTATTCCCAGTTTTGCTGGATTCCAGCCTGGAAGTCTGCTGACGGGCTTTCACGCCCCAGCTAGTGATATAATCCCCTTGAGGGACAAGGACACTTGGTGCCTAGCAGTTTCCAGTCGACAGTTCCCTCTTGGGCGCTACATGCTTAACCTTGCTGTTGTCCTTAAACCTTGCTCTTTTCAGAGGCTGAAGTCCACTACAGTAGTCTCCCCTTAACCGCAGTTTCAATTTTCATAGTTTTCAGTTACCTGTGGTCAACTGAGGTCTGAAAATATTAAATTGCAAACTCCAGAAATAAATGATTCATGAATTTTAAATTGCAAGCCGTTTTGAGTAGCGTGATGAAATCTTGCCCTGTCCTACTTTGTCTCACCCAGGATGTGAATTATCCACTTGTCCAGTGTATCCTGTCCGTTAGTCACGTGGTAGCCATCTGGATTATCAGAACGACTGTCATGGTATCACAGTGGTTGTGTTCAAGTCAGCCTTATTTTACTTAATAATGGCCTCAAAGCACAAGAGTAGTGATACTCGCAATTTGGATATACCAAAGAGCAGCTGTAAAGTGCTTTTTTAAAAATGAAAATGTGAATGTTCTCAACTTAATGAGAAAAAAATCACATGCTGAGGTTGCAAAGATCTATGGTAAGAAGGAATCGTCTATGCATGAAATTGTGAAGAAGGAAAAAGAAATTTGTGCTAGTTTTGCTGTTGTACCTCGAACTGCAAAAGTTTTGGCCACAGTGCATGATAAGTGCTTAGTTAAGATAGAAAAGGCACCACATTTGTATAATAAGATTTTGAGAAAGAGAGAGCATATTGACATAACTTTTATCACAGGCTCTTGTTATAATTATTCTATTTTATTATTTATTATTGCTGTTAACCTCTTACTGTGTCTAATTTATAAATTGAACCTTATCACAGGTATGTACATGCAGGAAAAAACGTAGTATGTATAGAGTTGAGTACTATCAGCAGTTTTAGGCATCCACTGAGAGTCTTATCCCCTGTGAAGAAGGGGGAACTACCATATTCAAGTTCAAGTGTGCCAAGGAAAGGAAGGGAGCTGAGAGACGGAAAGAGGGCAGTGAGAGCAAATGGAAGGTAGTGATCACTGAAAGCTACAAGGAACCAAGAGGTGAAAGAAAATTTCAGGAAAATCCCTGTTCAGTCTGGCCTGTCTTGGCTCGAAGCACCATTTGAATGATGCTCTCTTTAAATCAGTAAAAGTCCACAGCCCTAAAGTGGTCATCAATTCCATTATGATGTGTAAGTGTGAATGCCAACTTTAAATTGTATGTCAGAATAATGTCTGCACTGTCCAGACCATGCTGAGGGCCATGACTACATCCCCTGAGCCTCAAAAAAGAGGGTAGCTTTTAATTCTCTGTAGGTAACCCAACCCCATGGATCTGGTCTTTGTAATTCTATGACCATTGACAAAATGGCTTCATTCATTGGACCAAGCCTTGGAAGTACTGTCCCTCTTGGCTCTGGAGGAGTAAGAGATTGGTGAGATTGTGGGGCATGCCCTCTAGCTAGGAAACCCCATGTTGCTCCCTGCCATGCCTGGGGATGGTGAGAGGAAAACTTGCTTGCCTAAAAGTATGTTTGTGTGTTCCTTGTTTTTGGACACAACCTGTAGGTAAAGAGCCTTATACAGATCTACAGCTTTGTTGACTCTTGGCCATGAATAAAATAGAAATTTGGTGGCCAGTATAGATGAGAAAACTGAAACCAAGTAGCTGTTTCATGACAAACTTCAGGGGGAAAAGCAAAGGCTTCTGACCGTGGTGGTTTCCAAGGCTGGGCATGCCCAGTGCTTTGCAGTTTGGAGGATGTATAAGGATTTGACTTCAGCGCTCCACTAACCTTGCTTCTGGTCCAGAACAGGTATACAAGCAGTTTTCAATATTCTCATCCTTGGGGGCAGGAATGGGACTATTCCTACCCAACCTACAGAGACTGAGAGTAAGGGAGGAAATCAAAGTGCTCTTATCCAAGGACGAGGGAATGGGTGCTAAGTACATACAGCAGGACACTACAGATGTTAACCAATTTCCTCCAACACAGTTTTGAATTTAAAAGAGAGCACAGATGTTGTGACCAGTGTTCAAAGCTTGTTAAGCTGTCTGACCCTTGGTGAATTATTTAGCCTCTGTGTACCACAGTTTTCTCGTATGTTACATAAGGATTATATGAGCAACCTCTTCATAGGTTGATTGAGAGGACTGTATAAATTAATACATATAACAGTGCCTATCTCATCCTAAACTATCAGTAAGTGAGGAAACTGGGGCTCTGAGAGGTGAAATGATTTAGAGGCTAAATTCCACCTAAATCTCAAGGTCATAAGACTAGCAAGTGATACTGTTGGGATTTGCATACTAGTTAAATGATGTCAACTCTAGGACTGCTTTTCAACAATAGAATACTGTAAGAGTATTTAAATACACGGAGAGAGACAGGAGAGGAGAGAGGCCCATTGAATTTGTACAAAATCATAATGTATCACATAATTATGTGTGAATATTTTTCTCTAGGATCATGACCTTTTAGGGGAAAGGAACTCTAGCCTTCTATTTCACTTTACTGGAACCAGGCACATAAAGTGCCCGCCCATGTGTATAGATGTTACAGAATAAAAGGATGGAAGGATGACGGAGTGAGTGAATGAGTGAGTGAGCGAGTGAGTGAATGAATGAGTGAGCGAGCGTGTGAATGAACATGCATGGTTAGCGATGAAAGAAATACTCTAGGTCTCATACATGAAAGCAAATAGTTTGGAGGGGTTGGTGCAGTAACAAACCCCAAACCATGTCACCTCGATGCTAGTAGGAAAGCACTTGATCCAGCCACGTCTACCATCAACACAGCCTCAAGAGGTGTTCTAAGAGCACTTCGTCTTAGAAAACGATATTGAAGGCAACTAAAATGATCAGCTGTCTTATAACACTGGAATTCAGTGCTCCTTCGGCCTAGTGCCCCACATGGTTTTAAAGGGCCAGATTTCTTTTTCTCCGTTAAGATTTTCCTTTTTATCTGGAATTTTCAGTTGGGGGCAGTAGGGGTGGGGGATGAACAATTGTGAAAGCTACCCTTGAGCAATCATCTCACTTTTGTGTCCAATTTTTTAACTCCCTGATCACTCAGATCTCTGTCTCTGCCCATTAAAAAAATAATGGCTTTTATGACCCAACCTCTTCACCCCTCCCCCTAAGTGAAACCATTTCTTATTGTTCCATGGCTGGCTACTTGATGGGTTAGTCACTAGCAGCACATACAGACTGGAACTCTATGTAAACAAACAGTCTAAAAATAGAAGTCTGCATGGACCCTACAGAATTCCCATCCATCCTCTTAATTCAATTTCTGTCGAAATTATACCCTATCCTAAGCAGCATTTCAATACAAAGAGATGGTATTGAGTCCTGTAGCATCCTATTTACTATGCAGGTTACTTTGCCATGATTTGTAGATCTGCTTGATTTCTTCTAATTTTGGGTTTCCAAATTAATTTAATTAGTTCTCCCCATAAAATCATAACAACTGAATTTCTGCAGCAATCTGCCTCAGAGACACAAAGTAAATTTCCCCTCCCTTCTCTCCTTCTGTCCCAGCTCCTCTGAGGCTTAATTTTTGCCCTCTTCTTCAGCATTTAACACTTGAGAAAGGCAGATTTTAAATTATTATCAGGACCTTTGTTTTCACTCCCATATTTAAATAGTTTAGTCTATAGGTTACATTTGCAAGATTCATGGTAACGAGTATATATGAGTGAACTTCTTTTTGAGTGACTTTTTTAATGCTAAATTTTAAAAGCTGGGTCAAAATGTAGTGCCAACTGTTTGGAGTGCCAGCTACTAATTATAGGTTCAACTCTGGCATGGAGCTATTGATGACCTTAGGATTTCCTCTGCTTTATAATAATTCCATAGTTCCATCTGCTTTTCCCATTGTGAACTACCGTTTAGGAAGCTGCATGAATTAGTTTGATAGTAAGAACTCAGAATAAGGAGGTGGAAGACATAACTTTAATTTCTGGTTTTATTGTTGACTCATGGTTTGGCTTAAGGCAACCAGGCCACCACTATCATAAGGAGAGGACTGGACACTTACAGAGTGTGAATGTTTGGGCACAAGTATCATATGTAATTTATGGCACAAGTGCCGTAGTGCCTGGTGTTCTGTTACTGAAGGTCAGTTCATTTGTGTTAAACCTTTGTCTTTTAAAAAGCAAAGGGAAATAATGAGTTAAGACCCTAATAACGTGCTACGACTTCATACGCAACATACTGCATTACTGGGCTCTTAGCCTTACGACAGCAATGTGTTTACATCCATGTGTATAGGAGGGTTATGGTTAGACATATGAGTGAGTTGGCGGGAGGATGAGAGGACAAAGGAACAGGAAGGGTTGTTTGTTTTTTTTTTTTTGGAACAGTGAGGACAAATTGCTCTTTTTCAGTTTCATAAAACTATAAAACAGGAGAAAAGCTCCGACTCTTTACAATTATTTGAAGATTTGTCAGCTAATGGTTGATAATGTGCCCAGAAAAGAACTTGAGACAAATAAAAGGTATCAGTCATCTAACTGAGAATTTCTGACACCCTCAGTGACATGCTACCCTTGACCTTTAATACCTGATAATGAATAGAGCTGTTAGGAAACACACACACACACACACACACACACACACACACACACCCTCACACACACCACTTAATGCTGCTATATAATACCTTTCATATTGAGCCATCTAAGCTACCAGGTAATCATGGTAGTTAAAATAACATTTTTTTTTAAACCAGATGTTGTTTCTCCTCTTTAGATTTGTATTTTTGACAAAGTGCTATTCTATTTTTCAGTCCTTCTGATATGACTTGTAGAAGAAGGTAATGACAGGTTGCAACTTTAAATCCCCTTCGCTTTCTTTCCTTTGAATAATCCTGTTTGACAGGCTTCCCTCCGCCCCTTTTTCTTGTCATTAAGAATAGCTTCGGTTTGGTCTGAGTACAAAGTAGATTAACTGTATAGCTCTAGGAACACTACTACCGTGTTCCAAGAGGTAACGAAGGGAATTTCAAAAACGAAATCTGTCTTTATCAGGAAGAAGTAGATTTAACAACACCTTGAACTGCAAGGTAATAGTCACCTATTTATATTGCACTAGTGGAATAGTACATTTTATGACTGCATTTATAGTTTAAAATACAGCAAGATACTGACCAAATCTTTTGGTTAGAATCTCGGAGGTCTTCCCAGAAATTATATTTTGCCTTATCTTTTAAGAAGCTATAAGAGTACTAAAGACCATCTTTAAAAGTTGCCATTTTAAATGAAGCATTTACTTTGGAATTGATACCTATTTAAAAACTTGACACAATTATGGTGCGTTTATTCTCAACAGATATCGAAGAAGACCATTTCTCCTTAGAAAGATATATATTTTCCCATTTCAAAAGGAAATTTTAAAAAATGATTTTGAGATGAATTAGTTGATTACAACAGAGGCATTTAACTATTTCCTCCAAAAAGCACCAGTCAAGTTCATCCAGCATTTCAGGGAGTTAGGAAGAGGTTTATGTATTATTCTTGGTGGGAAAAAAAAATTAAAAAACACTATCATGACAACTAGAGGTTAAGTAACCTGCCATGTTCACTGAGTCAAGCAGTGGGATTAAGGATAAAATTGTAGGTTTCTTGCCTTCCAGATGGTGGTGGAGTGAGATGAGACCTACCCTGCCCCATGCCCCATTTTCAGAGGGCAGCAAAGGCTTGCAGGCTTGTCTGCATCCAAGAATGACAAGGAGTTTCTGAATTAAACAGTAAGGCTACTTGTGGGAAGATAGCCTGGGACTTACTTCTTGGACAGGCGATGCCACTACAGCTTCTATTGCCTCTGCAGTGCTGTCTGAAAAGCTTTCGTGGCTGAGTGGCAGGTGGAGAAATAAGAGACCTTTTGGCTGCCCTCCCTCTTCCTTGAAATCCTACCAGCCTCCTTTCCTTTTAGGGTAGTGATGGTCTAGGGTGCACCAGAGTTTATGGCCAAGGCGCAGAAAGAATCAATTCCCCCTGGGCAGCCCTGGAGGGGTGGGGAAGGGAGTGGGCTTTATTTCCAGCACAGTGATCCTTGGGTAGGGATAGCCCCTGGCCCTGTATACTCAGTGAGTCAGGGATGGCCACTAGGTCACTATCTCACTGAAACTTGTGGTAATAGACCACCTGGGGCAAGTAGTTGTTCTACAAGAGAAAGAGAATAGAGGAAGAGGAGGGAAGAAACTGCTGAAAGGGAAGAAGCCTGTTTCTTGCAGAGGGAAGGTAATCCCATTTTTCCCACCATAGAAACCAAACATCTAAATAGAAATGCAACAACTAAATTCCACCTGACCACACCTGGTCTCCACAGATTGCACAGGTGATTCAGGAGATATGAGGTATTTCTCGGAGGTTTGTTGGAAAATACAATTTGGTTATGCAACTTTCATTCAGTAGCTTCATGTTACTCGTGTTGTAATACACTGTCTACTGGAGGAAGCCATCTGGGGAAAGCTTAAAGCCTTTAAGGTGATTTATAAAGTCCACCCCACTCCCTCTTTAGGTATTTCTCTAATCAACTCTCCCACCCCTCACCTCTTGCACCCTCAGACACACTCTACACTCCAAAGTATTTGCAGTTTCCCAAACCCACCAGCCCCACCTTACTTACACCCCTTTCTTTCTGGGGTTATCTTCCCTAATCTCTCCTTATCTGCCTGCAAATATCAATCTGTTTATCTTTCAAGATGAAACTCAAGCTTCACCTCCTGTGTAAAGCCTAAACTGGCCATCCCACCCCAATAAAACTGACCATTTTACACCCCCATAGAGATTGCTTGATTATACCTAATTGTTTACAAGTCACTCTTCCTTGGCTACACTATGAGCCTCTGGAGTGGAGTCTGTGTCTTACCTTGCAGTCTCTTGAAACACAGTGTCCCAGCACTTAAATATGTTTGTTGAATTAATAATGACTTGTGTTCTCTGTTCTATCTATCCCCCTGGACAGAACAATCCATAGTTGCAGTTTTTTAAGCAGTGGGGGATTTGGGAGAATGGGATGGAAGGATTCTGAAAACTCAAAGTCCAACTCTAGTGTCATGGGGGAACACATTCTCTCTGTGAGAAAATTCAGTGAAAAATTTCTCTCTGCTGATTATGATGAACTACATTTAAGCCAAGTTCTGGCTGTGCTAAATACTGTTTGGAAGGAATTCATTCTCTCTCTTTCTCTCTCTCTCTCTCTTTTTTTTTTTTTTTTTTTTTTGACTATTTCCATCCACAGATAAGTATAACCCAGGGAATTTTAAAAACAATGCTGTTGCCTTGGTCCTGTCCCAGATAGTCTGGTAAAACTGGCCTAGAGCAGGGACTGGCTTTGGGATATTTCAGCTCACCAGGTGATTCTAATGTGCAACCAGAGTTGCAATCCACTGCTTTAAGAGAATTTATCCAGAACTAGGGTTTACATAGCCTCTGTATAGTGAGAGCTGCCAACTTTATAGGTCCAATTTAAACCGAATGGGCATCTCCAGCTTCACATGTCCAAAAGCTACAAGCCCCCAAGTGCCAAAGTAAATGGCAACTCCATTCTCCGAGTGGCTCACACCAAAAATGCAGCTGAGCAGATGGAGTAAACTGAATGGTGGGATAGGGGAGAAGCCAGATCAAGTGGGTTAAGAAGTGAGAGGGAAATAAAGAAGGAGACTTTGGCTGTAAAAGGGGAACAAAACCACACACACCTGGAGCTCGCTATTAGTGGAATTACATTTCAGGGCCTTGTTTATAGTTTGTTTTATAAATTTGAAGGAAGACTGACCTTATTTAACAGCTGATGAGAAAAACCCAGTAAAGTCCATTGAGCAAACTGCCCACTTTCTCTTGTCTTGGTTAGGCTACGTTTCTCAAGAGCCCACAAGTGATACAGCTGATGAGACAACATAGATGAACTGGAGAGAGAGTTCTTACTATCTTGTACTTACAGAATCTGTACTGACAGGCCCTCTTCTTGATGGACTTGGAAAACGGCCAAGGCATGATGAGAGCTGGGAGTTGGGCGGTGGGGTCTGCGGGTGACTCTGGCCTGGGTGCTCCGGCTCTAGCTCAGCTCCAGCTGGGCACCAGCTCCAAGCCCCGGGCGGCGCCTAAGCCCAGGGGGACCCCTCGAGGCCGGCTCAGCCCGCGCCCCTCAGGGACACACCAATACCCGCGCAAGCGCACTGGGCCTGGCGGGTCAGGAGGCGGAGTCCGCCTCCCCTCCAGGGCTTCTGAGGGGGTCGTGATCCTCACAGACAGAGGGTGCAAGAGAGCGTGCAGGGAGGTGGCAGGGCATATTGTAGGTGGTATTTCTTTCTTGCTTGCTTTTCCTCTTTTTTATTAACTATAGTTGATTTACAATGTTGTGTTAGTTTCTTATGCACAGCGTGGTGATTCAGTTATACATATGTATTTCATATTCTTTTCCACTGTAGGTTATAAGATATTGAATATAGTTCCCTGGGCTATACAGCAGAACTTTGTTTAGCTACTCTGTATATAGCAGTTTGTATTTGCTAATCCCAAACTCCTAATTTTTCCCTCCCCCATGCCTTTCCCCTTTGGTAACTATAAATTTGTTTTCTATTTCTGTGAGTCTCTTTCTGTTTTGCAAATAAGTTCATTTGTATATGACTTTTTTCAATTTCACATATAAGTGATATCATATGATATTTGTCTTTCTCTGTCTGACTTCACTTAGTCTGACAATCTCTAGGTCCATCCATGTTATGTCAAATGGCATTATTTCATTCTTTTTTATGGTTGAGTAGTATTCCATCGTGTGTGTGTGTGTGCGCGCGCACACACGCGCGCGCACACACACACATCTTCTTTACCCAGTTATCTGTCATCTGTCAATGGACATTTACATTGCTTCCATCTCTTGGCTATTGTAAATAGTGCTGCTATGAACACTAGGGTTCAGGTATCTTTTCAAATTAGTTTTCTCTGGATACAGGTGGTATTTCTTTTTCCACATTACAGGTCTCTACTGAAGCACTAAATCCCTGCTAGAGCTACAAGGATATTAGTAATAAATAAATCCCAGTTCCTGTTTTAAAAAAGCTTGCGAACTTCTAATGAGGCCAAGAAAAAAAATACACACATAATAAAAGAAGGTGAGTAGCATAAGGTTTATGTAAAGATCTAAAAGTATTCAAAGAAGGAGACTTTTCTCATGTGTGGGAGGTCACTGGGGATAAGATTCAGGAAAGACTTCAAGGAGGGGGTGATGTTTGAGATTCATCCTGAAGAACTAGCATCTCCAGGCAGTAGGATTGGGGAGAAGATTCCAGGTGGGAAAACTCCACTAGAGCCCAGAACTGTGACAGGGCTGGGAATGGTTGCAAACTAGCACCAGAGGCTCCTGGAAATTTACGCGATGTATGTCCTAGTGGTCAGCAACAAATCTAGACAGGCAGGCTGGATGTGGGAGTTAGGCATGCCTGAGTTTGGACACTGGCACCACCATTGGGTAAATATCCAATCTAGGGGGAGTTATTTAACTTCCCCCAGCCTCAGTTTTCTCACCACTAAAATTAAATTAATCATACATTTCCCAAGATTGTCTTGAGGTATCTGTTCTATCATAGTTGTCTCATACATGGTAAATGTTATTATTCTGCAGAAGTCTTGAATACGAGGGTGGGGGGTATATGGAAGGATTCTAGCTTGTGGAAGAAGGTTTGCACAAGGTAACTACAGTTGGAATAATCTGTCGGCAACATACAGGCTGGAGGGAAGGGGGAGAGAAAGAAGGAGGGAGACAAGTTAGGAGGCTATTTTGTAGTCAGCTAGGAGATCGATAACTAATCCTCAGGGTGATGCTACTTCATGGTCAATCAATAAATTCAAAGTTTTGTTTTTGAGTTTTCAGAATATACAGATCTTTTTAAATTTTCTTCCCTTTCCCTCCTGCTGTTTTGCCATTGGATTGTTCTACCAGCGGGCAGAAGGAAAATCAGAGAAACTTCAATCAGCCAGTGTCACTGTAAACAAAAGAGGAGCTTAAATATCTGTGGTTACTATGTGGCTGTGAGCAGCTTAGAAAGATTTGCTTACAGCAGGCTGAAATTAACCACTTGAATTTAATGTTTTAGGTAGAATATATGTGCCAGTAATTCTTCACTTCCCTTTGTTCCAGTGATACAGCTGAGTCACTATGAAGTGCTAAGAACTTCTATATAAATAGTTTTCTATCAGTTAATTAAAAAAGGCAGTAGGGCAGGGCTCTTTCCACACAGAACCTTGGACAAGTCATTTGACAATCCTGAACTGCAGATCACAGATCTGTAATTCAGGGGAGGTAATTTATTTTCCGCCTCATTCTTAAGGTTGTTGTGAGCATCAAATGAGGTAACTGATATAAAAATGCATATGTTTTATAAGCCACAAATATGAAAGATTATTATTTCAACAAACCTACATCCACATGAATAAGGCACAATTATTATGAACTCTATTAGAAATTTTCCCACTTCGTTTTCTTCCTTGCCCTCTGAAGATCTGCTTGATTTGTTTGTTTTGTTTTGTTTTGTTTTGTATTGTCTTTTTAGTTGGCGAGCACTTTACTTTCATGTGTTGACCGCAGTTAACCTCTCATTTTAGGTGAGATTTCCAAAATACAAGTTGCAACTAAGTAGCCATTTTGTCATTCTGAAATTGTATTGTTTGACCTCCCCCGTGTTTTGGGATAAGCATAGGAGGTTTGGGTTTCAGACTTAAATTATTTCACTGAGGGCACTTTTGGAGGAGGAAAAGTTATTTTTCACTCACTTAATGAAACAACTTCTTGTACAGCAAACTCTGTCTCATTAAGGGCTGTGCTGCAGACTCCAGCGATGATTTAAGAGACTGAGTCAGCATCTTTATCTTGTGATGCATTGAAAGATGTTAGTTCCCCTGGAGAGACAGAAAGGAAATTGAAAATAAAATCTGACTTCTTTTTTTTTTGGTTAATTTTCAATAAAATGAAGCAGTTACTTCTGAAATATGGACACACAGATGAGAAAAGTGTGTAATTGCTTAATAAGAAGGGGACTTGCATAATTAAACTGAAATTCAGTGCATTTTAAGGAGAGGGAAAGCATTCTAGCTAAGTTTCTGGCAGATAATAATGGAGGAAAAAAACTGAAAACATTTGAGGCTCTGAAGTCACACTTCTGTTGATACATATGGCGTTAATGGATTTTGAGCTCCTCGGCCTCCTGGTAAGCAGATGGTTTTATACTTGTGCTTAAACTAGAGGTTAGATGGCTTGGTGGAAAAAGGCAATGACCCTTCATCGCAAGTTTGGTTTTGGACCTAATGATTTGTGGATTTAGCTCTGTCAAAGGATGAAGATGACAAACTTTTCAAACACATACTGTCACACTTAATACCCTTTAAGATACTCAAACATTGACTGGGCCTGGTAAATAAATCATACTTGATCTTCAGAGAGATTTTTTTTTTCCCTAGTTGAAGCCAAGTTTTATGTTACCTCTTTTATTCTGGGCAAAAAGTTAAATCAGAGAATCCGTATTTCTCATGGATTGTCTGTTTAAGTATACAAAGTATAAACAACAGTAGCACCCTAAAAATACACACTGATTTCTGCTAGGTTAACTAGAAAGGACTACTGCTGTAAATAACACTGCTGCTGTGGAACCACAGCACTAAGCCTTCCCATCCACATTCTAATCGAAAAATACTGGTTCCATTCCAAATCCTAACTAACTTAATTTAAAACCGTTTGTTTTATGGTGATTGCATATTTTTTCAGTTAACTAACCATTGTGCCATCAGCTCATAGAATTTATGAATGGAGACAGCACTTCTAATTGATAAGCATGGCATGCTTATAAATGAAGTTAAAACAACAGTGACACTTTGGGAAACAAATATAGCCACTTGACTGCTTCCCAGACATAGCTTGTTTAGAAAAGAGCCAAGAAAACTGCAGATCTCTGTTTTCAGGATTCATGGCTGGAAACTGAAATGTACATGAAAGTCAAGGAGGAGTTGATGCATTTCCTTTTGGTCAGACAGAGGTGCTAGGAGCAAGCAGAGGGAAGGGCGTGGGCCAGAGCCTGGAGAATCACATCAATAAACACATTCTCACCTGGGCTCCCCGGGTCCCAGGATGCCAAGACTCTTCCAACACCAAACACAAGTGTTGCCAGATAATTCCACAAGAAGAAGGAACTTTCACCTTCTTTACAGTTTGGTGTTTACAAACACTCTGGAGAGAATGTACATACGTAGATAACATACTAATCAAATGAGTGATGTTATTTGGATCAAGAGATGATTGGATGGAAAACTGTCCATGATATATTAAGAGGAAAAAATCAGGTTATGAAACAGTGTGTGTAGTACAATTCATTTTTCTGTGTTTGTGTAAGAAATAATTCTATAAACGTACAATAGAATGACTGCAATAAGACATGGTAAACAAACAAGCAACAAAGTAGAGGGAATACAGATTTTCATTCTCTTCTGACTTATCTATTTTCACATAATAATGTTACTTTTAGAATAAGAAAAAATTTCTTTAAAAAAGACTTCAGGGAAGAAAACATTCAAGTTATGAAAACATGGGGCAATAACTATTACTTAGACTAATAAATCTCTATAGACTTAAGGGAATAGAAAGCAATTAAAATATAGACATAAAGAACACTATTCCTATTTCTTTTCACACCCTGGAACAATATATATTTGAGAAGTGAAATATTTAGCTAGGTCAGGCTGTGTACATTCGTGGAATCCTTTATCTATCATGATGTCTGTTAAGAAGAGTTAGTAACTGAAGAGTAAAGCATTAAAAAAAATCTGGTTCATACAGATACCATACTGCATGAAAATAACTTAGCTTTAAAAAATAAAAACTGGTCCTTGTTTCTCTAAAATAATTCAAGATTTGAATTAAGAAATACTGATATTAATATGCTGAGACCAGAGACCACAGAACCTTAAGGATAAAAGAAAATTGTAATATACACTGATGGAGAAGATACTGGGAAAGAGGCTCTCTCAATTGCTGCTGGTGGAAATACATTTTCACCACTCTAAAAAGCAGTCTAGTAATACTCATCAAAATTCTCAACACTGTGAACATCTTTAGGTTTATTTATTTATTTATTTTTAATGGAGGCACTGGGGATTGAACCCAGGACCTCGTGCATTCAAGGCATGTGCTCTACCACTGAGCTATACAACTCCCCTAATGCTGTGAATATCTTTAAAACCAGCATTTCTGTTTCAAGGAACTTATCCTATGGACTGTATAGGAATGGGAGCAGAACAATAAAGGATGCTCACAACAACATTGTTTATGACAGTGAGAAATTAGAAATGCCTTAAATGTCCCACAGAAGAGTGTATTTTGCTTTCATGTTTGAGAAAATCCTAGTAATCCATTAATAACAGTATATTGTGTCGCCATTGAGAAGGGTTTGTGCAAGAATGTATCTAATAAACACAATGCTGAACAAAGGAAGCCAGACACAAAAGACTATATACTATATGTCATTTATAGCTAATTAAAAGTGATGCAACAATAACTGATGGTTAACTTTGGGAGTGCCTCACTATTGGAGGTGAGGACAGAGCACAGAGGGTTTCTGGAGGTCTGTCAGTGTTCCTTCCTTGGTCTCAGACTGATACATGGGGATGTTCACTTTGTGAATGTTCATTAAACTGTACACTGATGACTGTTTACTTTTTTGCATGTCTGCCATGCTTCAATAGCATTTACCATAAGAAAGGGTTGTAAAATATATCAATAACATAGAAAGAAGTTCAGCATACATTTTTAATATAAAAAATCCTTTTCCATCTTAAAGGATTTTGTAGAAAAATAAATGGATGCATGTTCACAAGGTGGCACTGGCAGATATCTCTGGGTGATGGCATCAGAGGTTACTTTTATTTGTAATATTTTAAATATTTCCTAAAATTGTTGCAATAAATATATATTACTTTTGTAAGAAAAAAGCCATAATAATATCATTATAAAAATAAGAAAGGTATATGTAAATTTGTTAAAACAGAGAACAGAGGTAATAAGAATAAGCTTAGCTTAAGCACCTAGAGAAAGAGTTGACAAAGATCAGTTAGGATTAAATGACTTGGCATTTTACAAAGCCCTGATTCAAAAATAAAAACACTTTTCATTCTGGAAGTACATAACATGTGGCTTCAAACAGAAGGCAGGATGTTAAAATTCTAAAGCAAGTGTATAATAACAGACTGGCCCACTCATTTCCTAGGTTATGTAAGCACTCTGGACCTCAGTTGTCCTGCCTGTTGAATGGGTTTAATAATACCTTTCCTGCATCCTCCCAGACATATTTTGAGAATAAGTGATATAAAGATACTGGAATAGCTTTGAACTTTTCAGAGATATTGGTTCAAGGTATTATTACAAGGGCAGTGTATGAGAAAATATGGGATTAGATGCCACTTGAAAACTTTGTGACGCTTGTGAAACTATACCTTTAAAAAGAACCCATACATTAAGAAGACTTTAAGATAACAGTTTTCATTTTTTAGACTTTTATACAAGAACATTTTTATAAAGAAAAATGAAGAGAAAATAACTTATTTTCAGCTTAAGAAAAATGGAACAATTGTGCTGATTTGAATTATTTTTGAAAATTGGATGACAGCGCTAATTCTATAATTCTCATGATCAACTGAGTATTTCCTACTAGGGAGAGATAAGGAAGTGAGTCCTTCACCCCAGAAAACACATTTACCTCAGCTCGTGTTACACTTTGAGTATCTCCTCACTGTCAGTTGTCTTCCCTTTCAGATACATGGTCTTCTAGGATTGGCTAAATAAATACTGAAAGGCTGACAGTTAAAAGTCTTAAACCTACAAATATTCCCCTCCATCTGCCATCTCTACCCCACCTACATTCTGTGATCTTTATTTCATTACCCTAGGGTAATACTTGATATTAATATGCATTTAATAGTTTACAAGAAAGTCTGTTTTGAACTACTACTTTCATTTTTCCAAATAGTGTATCCACAGATTGTTTGTCCATATCCACTTTGCCAAGAGGACAAAAATCATATTCACGGCATTCATTCAATGCAGTGGCCCATAGAAATGGATCTCACTGGATGGTCATAGGGACCCCAGCAAGTATATCTCTGTAGCATTTCCTAGATCAGTGGTTCCAAAGTGTTCTTGGACCAGTAGCATCAGCATCACCTGAGAACTTGGTAGACGTGCAAATTCCTGGGCCCCACTCTAGACCTACTGAATCATAAACTCTGGAGGTGCTGCCCAGCAACCCATATTTTAATAAGCCCTCCAAGTGAATCTGACGCATGCACAAATTTTAGAACTACTACCCAAGAGGGATCACAGGTTAGCTTTCTAGAAGCACAGAATGCTCCCTTAAGGGATCTATGAAAATTACCAGTATGCACTGGCTTACTCCGAAAAAACAACGTTGAAGTTTCAAGACAGTCATCATAAAAAAATACACAGTAGCACTAGAAGCTTCACTTTGCAGTCATTTGACCATTTTCAGGCCACTACTATAGTAGATTAGAGCTATTCCTAATTTACAGACAAGAAAATAAAACAGGATAGGGTAGGGGAGAGCACTCTTAGAAATCAGTGTAGCTTTTAGCATTAACTGAAAGTTTCTCTGATGTTAATTGCACTAGAAATGATTGTTACATTGTCTTTCAAAATCTCTGTGTGGCAAAACTGAGAGTGAAGGGCAGAATACTGGTCTTCCTGACAGTAAATTATCCTGGCCTTTGAAAAAAGAGTCAAATACAAGACACCCCTAAAGAACAGAAGATCTTTACTATGGAATCATCAGCCCCCTTATTAATTTCTCAGCCTAACCACATCCATCTGCAAAAGAGGGAATTGGTCTTGCCTAGAACTTCCTTGAAACTAGACACAGAAAAAGAAGGCCTCTTCTCTAAATCAAACTCAGTTTACATATTACAAGATTGCTTCTTTCTTACAAAGAAAGTATAAGGTAAAACCAGGAAAGAAATAACAGGAGCAACACTAGTATTACTACGGAATTTTTTTACATCTTGTCATTGACTTGAACTTACTAGTTCATTTCACACAAAGTTTCTAATTCACTAAAGGCCACCTCCCGATATGCTGGATTTGATTATCTACATACTTAACCACAGTTGTGTAAACAGAGTAACAGGAGAGGTTCTAAAAGGATTATTAATCCACTGCTATGAGTTTGTAAACAACTTGTGAACAAAATTACTATCTTTACCTTTGGTTAAGAATCAGAATGGTTAACTGCTTCCTTGACAAAAATATACATATGTAACAGCCTTATATTTTTAATACTGAATTAATTCCAGTAAGTCACAAATACAGAAGTAAGGCTTTGAGACATTTACCGAATTGCTCTGAACTTCAGTTTTACCACCTGTAAGAAGGAATCAGGATGGTTGTGAAGATAAATGAGTTAATTCATGTGAATTGCTTAGGACCATGCATGGCAATTAGCAAGCACTCAGAATGCTAGCTCAATTATTATTTTTGTAACTGCAAATGTTAACTCTGTTTTCAGGTTAAATTAACTACCGAATGATGAAGTCAATACAAACACACCAACTGAGACTGAACAGGTTAGTAACAGAAAAGTTTTCCTGATAATGGATACTGTTGCCTTATCCAAAGCTACTGCTATCATTTACCCAAGGAATTCAGATAATAAAACACATGGTCTCTTAATCATCATACTTTGAAAACATTCAACCTCACTAAGTTTCTGATATGTAATATCTTAGTGGAATCTCATTTACCTATTATGAAAACAGAAGCTATTCTTAGGCCCTTAGAGTCGTAATTTTTAATTCACAGACACTTATAGGTCATATTTAACACATAAAAGCTGGGGAAGGATTACTCCATAGGTATGTGGCATTCATCCAGTTGGCCCCTGGTGTAGAGAACTCTTGTTGGTCTGGGAGACATACAGCAGGAGGACAATGGTCCTGGGCAGAGTAGTGTCAAAATCTGTTTTTCCTAATTCAGTATGATTCTGTAATCAGGCCCCTGTTACTGAAACAGTGCACAGGCATATTTCAGTTTGGATAGTCTTAAAATGCACACATCAAAAAGGAAAACAAGAGGGAGGAAAGAGGCCCCCTTTTATGGTTTGTCTCAGGTAATCCTTCTAGTAATATTGAAATGTATTATATGTGTGTGCACATGCATGTAAAATTTTAATAGATGGGAAAACAGGAGCACAGAGAGTTTAGAGTCTGGGAAGGGTTAGAAACCATACTGAGAACTCACTAAGTCTTGAAGAGAGTATCATGCCCTTTAGAACGTATTGCCCTATGCCTGGAACAATTTTACATTATACAGGCAATGAAGACAAATAGATATGACTGAAATTGTATAACATCTGACATCCAAAAGTCCACATAATAGCACCTTGTCAAGGTTCCCCTTTTGGAGATTAACTAGTATTACTTACTAAGAATTCCAAGTTGTAAAATCTTTCTTTTCCCTTTTCTTTTTCTTCCTTACTCTCTCTCCCTCCTTCCCTCCCTCTCTTTCTCCCCTTCTTCCATCCCCCCCTCTCTTTTTCTTTCTTTTTTAAACAGATGGCAAGTAAAACTTTAAAAGCTACTATTCAGAGCTCCCTGCTAGCATATCACAAATTGGCACAAAAAATTAATAAACAGAAATCTCAGTTAAATAGAGTGGATTGACCAGCAGGGGGAGCTCTCATGCCCTGCAACGATAGTGGAGCCCCAAAAGAAGAAAGACTCCACTTTTTTCCTGGCAAGGACTTAGCCAATGAAAAGCTATGGACTCTGTTTACCACAGCCCTCCCTCTTCCTCTCTGTAAAAGAGTTCTCCTTCCCTTGCCTTGCAGGGACTTGCATGTGGCTTACCATGGTTGCAGACCCTGAGTTACAATTCTTTGATAATCCCAAATAAACCCAGTTTTGCTGGAGAAATAACTGGCAATCTATTTGATTTAGGTCAACATTGGTCTCCAGGCTTCACCTTATTGATTTTTACTTCTAGAAAGGCCTTAAGGTAATACACACTTGAACTTCGAACACTGAGGATGAACACCTCTTGGCTAGGCATATTCTAATTTGGCACTTGGAGTCCATGTTCATGGATCCAAGTTATGGCTTTTCTCTGTTCCTGACTGGGTACTGAATTATTTGTGCCTATCCCAAAGTATTAATTCAGATAATTAGGAGGCAGGAAAACACTCTAGATAGCAATATGCTGGATAAATGTTAATTTTTGCTCTTATGTTTTACAACTTGGAATTCTTAGTAAGTAATACTAGTTAATCTCCAAAAGGGGAACCTTGAAAAGGTGCTATTATGTAGACCTTGGTATGTTACATGTTATACAATTTCAGTCATCTCTATTTATCAAATAATATACATTCAATAAAAATACCACATGACTCCTGTACATCTTGCAGTGTAATTACCAAATAAATATGTATTCCGCCTGTCAGAAGCCTAATAGAGAGTCCCAGCCTTAGTTATAGACTAAAACTAATGGTGGTTACTATAAACAGTGACGGATTGGATGGCAATCCCTGTACCATCTCAATTTGCAATTTTGTGTTTGGCAGAACTCATAGATTTTATTACCAACAATATACTGCAGTCCAAAGAAAAAAATGGAAGCATTGTGAGCCATTTTCAAGGGCTGTCTCACAAAACACACACTGTAATCACCAAACTGTAGAGAACAATTCCTTCCTGATATGCCTTGGTGGGGGCTGCTGTTTATATTGTTGCTGTTATTATTTTAAAGACAGGGAGTATGTATAACACTACATCTTTCAAAAGGGATCAGCATGAAAGCAATGGGTTTGTATGTAGACAGAATACCTAAAACCACTCAGAATTAATAATAGAAAACCCAAGAAAGAAATTCTATTTCACGGATGGACTCAAGTGTCAAATATTTAACCAAAGTGTAGTTTTGATTCAAAAATATGGATTGAAGAAATATTGACATTAAGCAACTGAAGATAAGAAAAATCACAGTGGATTTATTTTCAATTTTTCAACTTTAAACTCTGTAGTAGACAGTTAAAATTTTTTAATTGAATTATTGAAATGTGCAAATACACTCTTTCATATTTTAATCATACAAGTTGTAAACCTGTGAGTTATTAAAATAAAACATCGCTAGTTTCATTTTCATTTTCTGTTTTCTGGTAGGGTTGCAGTGATATTCAAGAATTCAGACCGAAAAATAAAATTAAGCAATATCTATACAAAAATACTTATTCTCTTATTTTCTTTCTCCTTAATTATTCTTTGGTCTTCAGTTAGATTGATAAGGTCGGGAATACCACTATTCAGAAACATTTCCATGAAAAATTTGCAAACTGATAGAAAACATTGCAGAGATAAAATTTCCCCGAATTGCAGTTCTGACTTCATTTGGAGGGTAAAAAAATTTAAACGGATTGACATTTTTATATTGTAAGTACAGAATATGAAAAGCAAAATGAGAATTTTAAAGTTTGATGGAAAGTTAGTTTCAGGTAAAACTTAAAAGACAACACAGAAAGTCAGATATGCTTTCTTTTGTAGCCAAAACCCTTAACTAACCTCAGCTCCAAATGATTAATTTTCCATCTTACCTTTTTTGGGTCACGTATTATTAATGAAAATAGCCCAACCATCTAGTTACTCTCTACCAAAGTGCCTTGTTTTATTTTCTTTATAACACTTAGCACTATCTGAAATAATCTCTGTGGTATCTTTACTTGTTAATTAACAACTGACCTCATCAGCTATGTTCCCAGATTCCCAGCACCTATCACATTAACTGGTACATAGGGTCTCAAAAATATTACAATATTAAAATTACAATTTAAAAAAATTAGTGAGGCATTCTGTTTAGATCTCTGTTCTCCAAATTTTATAGATTCCATTAATATATATGTATTTTTTAAACTTCTCTCTTTTTCTGTCTCTCCCTACTTGGAAAGGAGGAGAAACATTTTGTTATGAATGACAAATAAAAAGTATTCCCTGACTGACCTGAAAATTTAAGAACAAAGCCACAGAAACATGGGCTTTTATTGACTGACTTTAGATTGCATGAAAAGATGCACACTGATAAATTCTCTTTGGAAAAAAAATTCGCCAACCCTTTATGTAGCCAAACCACAGAGGAGAAAGTTTAGTTTCTTATTTAAAAACCTGAAATCCAATTGCAGGTATGGATTCTGATTAAATACACATTTCGTAAAGTAAATAACATAACCTTACTGTCTTTTGAATGGTACTTTAGTGGAGGGGCTAAAAACGTAGGCTCCAGAACCAGGATGCCAGAATATGACTTCTGGCTCTTCTGTTTAATAGCTATATAATTTTAGGGACGTTAAACAACCTCTTTTGTGTTTAAGTTTCCTTATCTGTAAAATGGGGCTTGTAATGAAAGCTTCTTTTTAAGGCTGTAAAGAATTAATGAGTGATATAGCACAGGAAATTTTACCTAATACCTTGTAATAACCTATAATGGAATATAATCTGAAAAGAAAAAAAGAATCATTATGGTATACACACTTGAAACTAACACAGTATTGTAAATCAACTATATTTCAATTAAAGAAAAAGAATTAATCAGTTAATACATCTCAAGTCTATGGAAAAGTATATGACATATAGGGGATGCTCCAAAAAAGCTCTCTATTATTATCTATTCCAAGAAAACAAACGTCCAAAGTGATATTGTTAGTACAAAGTTACTTACCTTAATAAATATCAAGTTGTCTTCATGGAGGAACTTCAGACCAAATGTAGTTGGGAGATAGGCTTTTAACACACATCACAGGTTCATAAGCTATATAGGCCTATAGACCCAACTTTCACACACTGAAACCTGTTCACTCATTCAGTCACTCAAATAGCTAATGTTTATTGGATGATAAACTACAGTATTTCTACCTTCCTGTAGATGCCAGGAAGAAGTAATACCATCTTCCAAAACAGTCTTAGAAGGATAATAAAAAGGGAAGAGCTTGAACACCAAACAGAGATTTGTTTAGTCTTCCCTTCTGGCTGTGTCTTCTAAGAGAGATCCGAGCAAACAGAAAAATGCTCATCTACACGTTCAGGTTTCCGTGTTGAGGCACCCCATGCCCTTCCAAGTAAAGAACCACCAGACTCTGGAGTAATCTGAATATACTAACGTGTGGGTCCTGAATTGTTTCTTATTCATCAAATACTTAAAAGTGGTTACGTAACGTGTTAGGTTTAGTGCTAGTCTCTGGTTCTAGAACTGGAAAGAAAACAAGACAAACTCCTAACACCGAACCTCTCTACCACTTTTCCACTGCTTAGGGTGTAGTCAGAGATGAGACGCGGGCACATCTAACTGAAAACAAATCCAGCTCCAGGAATTTTGATTTCAAAAATAAGGAAGGGGAGGGTTAGCTTAGTAAAGAAACAGAAAGGGAAAACTGTTGTGAGTGGAAGGAAGAACACGTGGAAAGCTTAGAGGACAGCTGCAGTAAGGTGGGGTCTGCACCTGCAAGAGGTTAGGTCCTGACGGAGCAGAGACTCCTGACTCTCATTGTGCAGCTGAATCTCCCCTTCCCTTCCCTTCCCTTCTCTTTCTTACTTCTAGAACCACCTCCCCCCCAACCCTTTGATTCTCTCCTCTTTGCCCTCAGACATTTTAAAGGAACTGGCTGAGGGGTGGTACCCCTGCATTGGAATTTTTAAAAGCATCAGGTGATGCTGACGGCAGGGCAATGGAAACAGCTGAAGGTGGGACCAGGCAGAAGTCTACCCTTTGACTACACAGCAAGTAACTTGAAGACCCCCCTGAAGGAAAAAGGATGACCTTGAAGTGCTTTGTGCAGGGGCAGTGTGTATAGTCAGAAACTCACTTTGGAACCATTGCTCTGGCTGACTTGTGGAGAATGGGCTGGAGGGGAGAAGGCCGGAGGCAGAGGAAGCACTAAGAGGCTCGTGTGGTATCTGCTGCATTACTGCCTGTGGCTTTCCTGGTTGTTTCTTAAACGTGGTCTCTTAAGTGTAGCAACTTTCTTTAAAAAAAAAAAAACAAACAAAAAACACACAGGCTATCCGTTAAGTGCTAAAACTTGAGGGGGAGTTACTGAAGTATTAACTCTCACAAATCACAAGGACAAACATTCAAACAGAGGTTCTTCTCCTCAGATGGATTCCAGCAATCTACAGACATCCTGAAATTGTGTGTAAAATTTTTACCTGTCTAGACATGTGTATTTTTCCAGAGTGAGGGTCAACAGTTTTCCATCACCTTGACAAAAATACTGTATGACCCCCAAAGGTCAACAGCACATAAGGCCTTGCAGTGGATGAAATTTAGAGGCGTATTTGGAAACTGAGCCATTTTAAAGATAGTATTAAAAAATATATGGGTATTTTAAAAACTGCCCCTTAACTTGATTTCTCCTATGACTTCTAGGCCTGACAAAGCATCAGAATAATCTAGGGAGATTGTGAGAAGGACAGAGTTCCAAAGCTCACCCCAGAATTACTGAATCAGGACGTGCAGGGGAGGAACAACCTGATGTTAGTTGTCAGGCAGGTTTGGGAACCACTGAGATACTTTTTTACTTGCAGCAAAAATATTTACTTCTGGTCTCCATCACCTTGCTTTTATTTTTTATAAGTCTTTATTATTTATGCAGAAAAATAGAACCAGGAGCTTTCTTTCAAAATAATACAGTATCATTAATTCTATATTGTGGGAGCATATTCATAATCTGGTTTATAATTCTGGAGAATCTTTTGAGTTTGGAAGGGATTTTTACAAAAATTTTTTTGTCTATATCTCTATTCTTCCCTTCTCTCCTTTCCAAGAATTGCCATCCAATCCTCTTCTAATAGTGCTGTTTATACTGAAGATTTTTGTGCCAAGGTGAAAAAAAATCATTCTAAACTGCCTGATCTCAGCACTTGAAATGAATGGGTTTTTTTTTTTTTTTTTTTTAATAAGGAAGAGGCTTCCTGGTTTGGGGAAATTATTTTCACTCTTAGATGAATCTGGCCCTCCCATGAATAGCCTTCTTATTTTCCCCTCCTTATGCTGTCTGCTCCACATCTGGTACCCAGTACAAGGCAGAAACAGCATGTTATCAACCATGAGAAGAAAGAAACATAAGGCTCTTAGAAATCTTGGATCTCATTTATTGTCCTATTGAAGGCGTACTCTGGAGTATCTGAAAAGCTTTAGATGATTAAAAATGAAATGTAAAATGTGTTGTCCCGGGCAATTATGAAGGCCGAGGGGAAACCTTTTGTACATTGCTGGGCTGCGGCTGTCTCCAAGGACAGCTCGGAATAGCAGCAGGAACATGATGGTATTCAGAAGGGCTGATTGTGTGGGGCTGATACAGTATTCAGTATTATTTCTTGTTCTATCAGACTTCATAATGTAAATTTTACACAGTTAAGGATTCTGAACAACAGCAACACATTGCTGTTTTGAGGAAAGACTTTCTGAAATATTTTACATTAGTTCTACAAAAATAACCCACGCTGAGAAAATCTAATTAAAAAAAAATGTTTTGTCTAGGACTGGGGCTAGAATCCCTTGGCAAGTTTTACTTTATACCTACTCCCTTTTCATTTCTATTTTTTTTCCTCCTGCTTTCTCTCATATTTCTTTTCTCTGTATTTCTACATCTCATTGTTATCCTTCTTCGCTTCTGTTGTTTAGCCTAGGCTTCTGCCTTCGAGTTCTGCACCCATGGCACCAGGGAACTTGGCAGAGGTTCTCAGGCGCAAAAACAGTGTGCTCCTTCGGTAAGGACATCCAAGAAAAAGACAGGCCCAGGAATCTGAACAGGACCTACGGTGTATGCAGTTTCCAATCTCTTTATTTTTCATGGACTCCCTCTTGTCAGCCCGTTGCATTATAGGAGTTATCGTCCCATTTCTTTCTTTTTCTTTTAAAAAAATTTTTTTTTCGTTTTTAGTTGAGGTGCTAGGGATTGAACCAGGACCTTGTGCATGCTAAGCATATGCTCTACCACTGAGCTATTACCCTCCCCCTAATTTTTCATATTTAATGTAGAATTTCTTATTGTTGCGATAGTAACAAGATATCAGACCCTTTTAGGTTTGGTTTTTGCCATTGACCTAGAATATCTATCAGGTAAAGAAATAAAGTCTGTCCTGTGGAAGCCTGACAATTTTTTAATTTGCCTGAAAAGAGGTACTCCAAATCGCGAGCACACTCCACATCTTACATCCAGCCTTCCCCTGCCCTGCACTGAGCATTGCACCGTGTGAGGAAACGGTGTAAGGACTCCCCAGGGCAAGAAGGCGCTTCTCTGGCACAGTGGCGCTCGGCGGGTTGACTTTGCACCCCCCTCCCCAGGACATCTGACAGTACCTGGAGACATTTTTAGTTGTTGGAACTGAAGGGGTGGTATTGGCATGTGGTGGGTAGATGCCAGGGCTGCTGCTAAACATCCTCCAGTGCACCCCGCTTCCCCTCACTTCACCCTCAGCCGCAAAAGCAAGAATTATCTAGACAAAATGGGAATGGTGCTGAGGCTGCGAAACCAACCGTGTTCCAGACATCGGACGTGCCCTGCTCCATGGCTGCCTTGGTCCGTGTGCAGCAGCAGGGAAGTGTGTCCATGAGACTCGATGCTGAGTCACAGACGGCAACTGTGCCACCTTTGGGAAAACTGGCTATGCTTGTTAGACTTGACGGGTGTTTATGTGTCTGCAAGACACTTGGTTTGTAAGGGAAAGTGAAATGGAGTCTGTTAAGCAGGGACTGGGGTGGAGCAGGTCTATTTAAAGAGCACTAACTGGGAGTCAGCAGCCCTGGCTCCACCTTCACCTCACCACCCTGGGCCTCCCTCTCTCCTCTAGCAAGTAAGAATTGGAATGAGCTCATCCCTTCCGGTTCCAAAATCGTACAATGAATGAAAAACGACCTCACAGTTCAAGGGAAATGTTTAACATAGTTTAGACTGGGCATCGTCTTAATCTGTGGTTCCCTAAAATTTTTTCTCATCAAAAACAAGAGCCATCTTTAAATACATGCACTCAAAAATGTGTTTGTTTTGAATATTAAGTTGATATCCCAGGAAAACAGAGTATCCATTGGTGTTTAAATATTGCCCCTCTGCAATATGCTTCTTAGAAAAATCCAGTTTGTCTAGCCACTTGTTTTACCACTCACCTTGAGGAGCTGTCAGTGGTTTTCTTCCACCAGACATATATCAGCCTGGCTCACTGCCAGTGCTCCCTGGGAAAGGCACATGAGTAGGGTCAGGTCTAAGGAGAGCCGTTGGAAATGGTGGCCATGGTAATAACCTCAGTCCTTGTCCTACACCACACCCTTCTCAAAAAGGCCCTGGGTCGCTGGAGCGTGGGTCTGACTCATCAGTACCCAGAAGTCTGTCAGGAGAGAGGAAAAGAAAAGGAAACCGGGTTAAATTGTTCCGAATACTCAGCACATAGCACACACTTCACAGCTGTCATCTGATTTAATCATCACAAACACCTGACGAAATGGGTAAGCGTCACATCCCTTCACTGATTTAAAAAAAAAAAGTGAGGTTCAGAAAACTTATTTACAACCTATGGAAAAATCTGACTCAAGGGAATATAAATAATAAAATAATAAAATAAATGGATTGGATCACATAACTGAGAAATGGAGGTTGATGTAGAAATAGAGCTTGGCCTAGAGCCTTAATACATATCACAGTTTTCCCAGTTTCGGTTTCTCTCTTGTGTTTTCTGAAGTGTTCGCTTTGGCTTTAGGCCACACTGCACGTCCCAGAAGCTCCTGACTCTTCCTCAGGACCTCACACCTCTTGGCTTTGGAGTCGACTGTGGTTCCCACACAAGTCTGGGATTCATTCTCTCCTTGGCTTATCTAGTCACATGTTTTTCCCTGAACTAATGGTTCTGTGTTGAGAAAGGCTGATCAATTGGCCCATTCCTGGTGCTGCATGGTCACAGGTACAAATTAGAAAGTGACTAAATTCCCTAAAGGAACATCTGGGTACTGTTAGCAAGAAAAATTTGAAGGACCAGGTTTTTTTGTTTTTTTAATTGACATATAGTCAGTTTACCATGTTGTGTCAATTTCTGGTGTACAGGATAATGTTTAAGTCATACATATACATACATAATTTTCATATTCTTTTTCATTACAGGTTACTATAAGATATTGAATATAGTTCCCTGTGCTATACGTATAAACACTGTTTATCTATTTTATATACAGTAATTAGTATCTGCAAATTTTGAACTCCCTATTTGTCCCTTCCCACCTCCTTCCCACCTTCCCCTTCTGGTAGCCATAAGTTTGTTTTCTATGACTGTGAGTCTGTTTCTGCTTTGTGAATAAGTTAATTTGCGTCTTTTTTTTTTTTTTTCTTTTTCTTTTCTTTTTTTAGATTCCACAGGTAAGTAGTATCATGGTATTTTTCTTTCTCTTTCTGGCTTACTTCACTTAGAATGACAATCTCCAGGTCCATCCATGTTGCAGCAAACGGCATTATTTTATTATTTTTATGTATTATGAATATGAATATGAATAGTATTCCATTGTATAAACATATCACATTTTCTTTATCCAGTCATCTGTTGATGGACATTTAGGTGGTTTCCACGTATATAGTTCTTGTATATAGTGCTGATGAACACTGAGGTGCATGTATCTTTTTGAATTAGAGTTCTCTCTGGATATATGCCCAGGAGTGGGATTGCTGGCTTATACGGTAAATCTTTTTAGTTTTTTAAGGACTCTCCATACCGTTTTCCATAATGGCTGCACCAAACTACATTCCCACCAATAGTGTAGGGGGGTTCCCTTTTCTCCACATCTTCTCCAGTATTAATTGTAGACTTTTGAATGATGGCCATTCTGACTGGTGTGAGGTGATACCTCATTGTAGTTTTGATTTACATTTCTCTGTTAATAGCGATATTAAGCATTTTTTCATGTACCTATTGGCAATTTGTAAATCTTCATTGGAGAATTGCTTGTTTAGGTCTTCTGGCCATTTTTGGATTGGGTTGTTTGTTTTTTTTGTTTTTATGTTGCATAAACTGTATATTCTGGAGATTAAGTCCTTGTCAGTCCCATCATTTGCAAATATTTTCTCCCATTCTGTAGGTTGTCTTTTGTTTATAATTTCCTTTGTTGTGCAAAAGTTTATAAGTTTAATTAGGTCCCATTTGTTTATGTTTGCTTTTATTTCTATTGCCTGGGTAGACTGCCCTAGGAGAACATTGCTAAGATTTATGTTAGAGAATGTTTTGCATATGCTTTTTTTCTAGGTTTAGAATGTGAAGGACTAGATAGACAGTGAGGTGGTAACTCAAACGTTCACTGGTAGGTTAAAGAAATGACCAAAGTGCTTGGAGTTTCTACTACAAAAATAATTTTTAAACACATCTAAAACAATCTTTACATTTAACTATCAAAGAAAGAGAAAGATCAATGCCAGAATCTGGGCTGCTAGTCCTTAATTCCCAAGCATGTTCTAGAAACCATGGAGGTTTTATATGAGTAATTTAAGAGTTTATTGTATAGTGCTATTTTGAAGCTGGTCAAAATAAGGCACAGAGACTAAACAATAGTCCCACTAACTATGTTGTTTTTCACTGCTCATAATGCTGGACACATTTTTCTCACTAATCAGTGGAAATTCTCATGAAAAAGCAACGAGGACAAATTGCCTCCTTGCATCCAACCCTTCTGATCATCTTGGAACAGGACCATAAGAAAGAACCTGAAAGGGCACCAGGGCCAGACCAGTGTCCTTTTTTTCCCCTTTAAACATCTCACCAGTTTCCAAAGATGACTCTACTTGTTCTCAGCTATGAAGTATTTCTTCATGATAAATAACATGGCAGTTTCTAAAATAAGTTGAGTCAATTCCATGTAACTTAAAAATAATGATGCTAAAACTTTTAAAAGGAGACTACATTATGATGCCTATTAAAGAGATTTTTCTTTCCATAATATAAAACACAAACTTCTTTAATTAAGAGAATTCACATGGCTGAGGGAAATTATCTGGGCAGAAACCACTTACCCTGTAGACAAAAAAGTCATGAAATGTGGACATTAAACTTATTTGTCCTCAAGAAATAAAGGGAACTTAGTAAAGCCGAATCAGATGGTAGGACTCATGTTAGCTGGATATTGTGGCATTTTTCTGTACAGGTAAGAATAAAAACGGGTTTCTGATACGTCACATAACTACCAATATACCAAAATAATCTTTGATTAACAACACCCCATCTGGATGGAAAAATGTTTTCTCCCCTTTTAAAAAATTACTTGTTTGGTTAGTTCAGAAACCTAAGTTTGAATAAAATATTGCCTGTGAAGAAATTAGCACAAAAATTTCAAATATTAATTTTTTGGTTTACCGCAGGCTGCCTTTAGACCACAAAGGTAGAAATAATTAAAAAACAAAACCTCAAACACAACATCTTTTATAATGTTAGCTTTTAAAAAAGAAAACAGACTACAACCCTAAGATGGTAATGAATCATCTTTGTGGACCTGCTTAGAAGCACTTACTGCCTGTAGGCAGAAGTCATGGTCAGCCTCCTGCTGCTCGGTCTCTCTCTCCCTCTTCCCCCTTAACCTTCCCCTCCCCCTCTCCTCTCTTCCTCTCTCTGGTGTGGTTCAGTACATCACAGTGTGAGTGACCAAGATGTCGATGGCATATTCAGAGAAGACAGACCTTGGTGATGAAAGGCCTCAAAATGAGCTTATGTCCACCGTCTGGATTTGTTGAAGGAATTTTGATGTTTAATCTAGGAAATAACAAGACTTCACTTCTTTTTCCAAATAACCAAAAACTTAACTTGACCTAGAGAACTAAGTGTTCGATTCATTAGCATCTTAAGAAAAACTAGAAGCAGTGAACAAAGGCTCAAGAAAGTGGTTAAGTACACAAATGATGGAGTCAGAAAGTCAGGGGTTCGAATACCTGTTCCACCACATACTCACTGTATAAGCTTGGCAACATATTTAAACACTAGGAGCCTCAATCTCCCTCTCTGATAAGTTTGGAAAATAACAACTAACTTGCAGGGTTATTATAATGATCAAATGAGTCAACAGTGTATTCAAAGTGCTACATGTAGCAACTGGCATTAGTAAGGATTCAACAAATGGTCTTTCAACAGTTGCTTCATAAATCATCATCACAGTTATTATTATTTGTCAGAAGTATCCAATGACAAAAATTCTTGCCTTTGAAAGTAGTCATTTCAGCCATTGGTTGAGGTGTTCAGTAGCTTCTGTGTTGTTGTTGTTTTTTTTTTCTAGTTCAAACTCATTTCCCTTTTATTAAAGTCCAAGTTATCATTACATGGTTTGGTACTCAACAAAGGAAAACTTGTTCAAATAAGATAATATGTTATCATCAGTATTTCCAGCTGATTGTTTACAATCAAATAGCATTATCAATAAATCCTTGGAAAGCCCATCCATACTCCTTAAGGTGTAAGGAGTATGAGCTTAAAGTCTTCCGGTCTGGATTTGAATTTCAGTTCTAACATTTACTAGCTCTGTTTAAACTGGACATGACATTTAATTTGTATGAATCTCAGTTTTCTTTTCTTAATTTAGAATAATAATATCTCTTTCACAAGCTTGTTTTTTCCTGAGTAATAAATAACATAATCATATGAAGAATATAATTTTTTGAGCATGTACAGATTTTCCTTGACTGACAGTGGGGTTACAACCCAAGCAACATATCAAAAGTTGAAAATATCATTAAATTGAAAATGCATCTAATACATCTAACCTATTGAACATTATAGCTCAGTCTAGCCTACCTTAAACTTTCTCAGAACACTTACTTTAGCCCACAGTTGGGCAAAATCATCTAACACAAAGCCTATTTTATAATCAAGCACTGAATATCTCAAGTAATTTATTGAATACTGTACTGAAAGCGAAAAATGGAACGGTTGTCTGGGTGCAAGATGATTGTAAGTGTATCATTTAATTACCCTCATGGTCACGTGGCTGCTTGGGAGCTGTGGCTCACGGCCACTGCTCAGCATCACAGGGCCATCTATTGAATTATCTTGAGCCTCAGAAAAGATAAAAATTCAAAGTATAGTTTCTACTGAGTGCATATTGCTTTCACGCCATATAAGTTGAAAAACTGTAAGCTGAACCACTGTTAAGTCAGAGACTGTCTGCACTCAGTGCCAGGCACTATTCCAAACACTCTACATGCATTCACGTATTTAATCCTGACAACAGAACTAGGAGGAGGTTATTACTATTATCCCCATTTTACAGATAAGGAAACTGAGCCATAATTTGAGTCATTAGCCCAAGGTCACACAGTTAATAAGATGTCTGGCTCCTGGGACCATGATCATGAACATTCCTAACACAGTGCTTGACACGGAACATTTGTTCATTCTTCCTCCGTGTACCGGAAGACTGCTTAGCCAGCATAGCCTTACAGGGACAACCAATCAAAGATTCAAACTTGCCAGGGGTAGTAATTCAAGAGTCTGGACTTAACTGTCTTGAGTGCCAGTCCATGAACTAGGGTCACACTGGCTGCAGTTAAATGAAAGATTGCTCTGAGAATTACCAATTCTCGGGCCCACTTCTGGAAATGACCAGTCAGTAATGTGGTGGGGAGCTAAGAATTTGTGGCGCCCTAGGGATCCTGTCGCACAGCTGGGGTGGATAACCAGATACCTGTGACTGTGTGTCTTCCAACTAGGAGTTTCTACAAGCCTCTGAATAAAAACAGGCACTTGATTGTTTGATCCTAAGTTTTCCAGTTTGTAGTCAGGGGCATTTCCTCCCTCTAACTGATTAGGGAAAAATACGTAAGGTCACGGAATCCATTATTTCTTCTGTAGAAAAGCTTCACACCTCCCCGTCTAAAGGGTGTGTCTCAACTGAGCATTGCAGTCACCTCCCTGTCACTTAATCCCTCCTCCAATAAACAGAGATGGAGAAACCAAATGAACAAGTTTGCAACCTGAGTGCAAGCCAAGTTCCTCAGTCTCCAGGAGATGTCATGGATAACATAAGTAAATAAAAAGCAGCAAAAATGTAGGTCACACTGAGTTTGTAAAATATAATAAATGGTATGGGAACTCTACCTCCACGTCAGGTAGGCAAGGCTGTGCAATTTAGAAGGAGCAGGAGGAGCAACATCTGGGTCCAAGGAAGATTTTGTCTGTGGAAAACATCCTTAGCTGTGGTCCACATACAAGAAGAAAATGGCGAACTCTTAGCTCAGGGCAACATCTTTAGGAAAGAAAATCAGCGGTGGGGAAAATGGATCCAAGATTCTGATTCAAGTTCTGTAAATCTAGGTCCCATGAAGAGCTCTGTTACTATGGCTGAGTGGCTGTGACACTGGGTGGAGGTGACAAAAAGAAAGAATTTATGTATGTATGTGTGTGTGTAAATACATATTTACACATGCATTCACACACTTAAATCAACGCACATATATCTCAGAATTATACCCACAAAAATAATTTCAACAAACCATCAGTTAGTTTACTCCTTGACTATTTGGACAAAGGAGTTTCCCCAAGTTTTAGTACAGAATAGAGAGGAGAAAAAAGGAGTTCATAATTCTTTAGCTGGGATTTGATTCACAGCCAAATTAATTTCTTTCCAGTTTTTTTTTTTTTTCTCCTTCCCTAGACAGTGCTTGGGAAATGATAATGTTTTTTTCATGAGAGCAAGCACACATATTTCAGTTCCCTAGATTTTATCATGGTATAAACGTTTAAAGGAGATATAAATGTTGTGAAAACTCCAAAGTAGGTGGAAGACAGAAGTGCAGTGGGGAGTTTTTCAGGATACACTTTGACAGCAAGCTGTGGCAGAATGTTAAGCAGGGAACCCAGGAATGACGTTCGGCAACTCTAATTCTCAAGAGAAGAGAATGACCCTAGTGTTACTGAAGAAGCAGAGCAGTGTGTATGTATCAGAATAAGAAAAGGGCAAAATAAATAACTGCTGTTGCACAAGATAATGGAATAAAAATGACTTACTGTGAAGGGAAGGGATTTACAAAATTGTAGTCAATTTGAAAAGACTAAAAAATTTACTGTAAGTGCCAAGTGATAATGAAAAACATCTGTGCATCTTTGCCCAAATAATAGATAAATAAAGTAGAAACTGGACAGACAGCCGAGACCTTGTCCCTTTTACACTGTGAAGAGTTGCTGTTTTAGCTGTACTTTTTCTTCAGTCTATTGGAGGGAAATAGATTCTCTGGTGCCATCTAGTGATGAAGTGGAGGAAGGCAACTAAAAGAGATGGAATTTTGTTTTATTTTGGTATTTCCTATATAGGAAACATGAGTATCATGAAACAGCTGAGTTTCAGGGGTAAGGCATTAGTTTGAAACTTATTAATGAAATCAATGCTCGTTAGTATAAGCAAGAATTTTGAGGTGATCTGGAGAAGGCAAGGACTTTTGCCTCTCAGTTTTTGCTCAACTCCAAGCACCCAGGATGACATCTAACATAATGTATAAAGCTTGTGTGAATCTGTTTGAAACAAAATGAATAAATGGTGACAAAATTTACAGTATTTCAGAGACCATATATCTCTTGTCCTACACATATACTGTATCCACCTATGACGTTTTTTAAACAGATGGTGCAACTTTTATAAATGATTTTAAATAACAAAATTAAAATTCTTTACACTAAACCATTGTCATTGCTGTAGATTCCTCAAAATCATGTTATGAGTTCATTGCTGAGTTTGAAAGGGAATATCAGAAAATATAAGCTATCCAAGCTCTAAAATTTGTATTACTTAGCCTCATCTGCTAATTTATTTATTCATTTATTTTGCACATTTCAAGGAAAGGAGGAGATTAACACATATTGTATCTCTCTGCTGAGCTAGATGTCTTATTTATACAAAAATTTATGAAATACTCACAAAGAAAGCAACCTGGATGGGTTAAAAAATCCTGAAGCTCAGAGGTTTAGTTTATATAGTTATAAAGTCCACCTAAGTTTCTTGGCTTTCAAGCCCATAATAGTATGTTTGACATGAGAGGTTTTGTTTGTCTTTTAGGGTTTTTTTCTGTGGCTTTTTTGTAGCCTGATGTTCTTCATCCCTCTTTCATGATTGCCTAAGTTTGTCACTTTGATACCATTGCCTGAGACCAAGGAATTGGTTTAGGGTTGGACATGGTAACCCATTTATGGCCAATGAGACAGAGAAGAGGTCTTATAGAAAAGTTTCTCATCCTGGATAAAAAGAAACTCAAGAGAGAAATGTTCCCTTTGCTGCCTCTTGATATTGGTTTCTGAAAATGTATGCCTGGTGCTACTGCAGTCATCTTGTGACCATGAGGGGAACGAGTTCACATACCTAAAATGACAAAGTGAACAGATGGGAAGATGAGCATTTATGACATTGTGGAGCCACTAAGCTAACCAACCGGGGTGCCCTGCCTTGAACTTCTTGTTATATGAATAATAAAGAACCTCCTTTTAAAATTCATTTAGAGATTATTTTTTCTGTTACAGTTGAAAACATCCTAATTAAAACATATAAGCGAAATATAAGAAATAAGCAGAAATTGTTTAAACCCTATTGGAAAAGAGAATTAGTATGAAAATGAATCTCATTTTAATAAATCACATAAGTAATTCTGCATTTAAAAAAAACAAAAAATGGCGTATTGAAGAAAAAGTCTAATAAAATGTGTTTGGTGAACTTTAAATTGAGACAAGAAGGAGCTAAATTTCATGGAAAGAACAATAAAAAAGGCAAGAAAACTGTAAGTATACTTACCACTCCATGGGTGCCACAATTTAATAGACTGTTAAAACTAAGCTTTAATAACTTTCTCAACTGCTCTATTATGCCAATGGAAAAATAGGTAAGCCAAACTTCAGCCCACAGAATCCATGTTGTACTGAGCTTCACTGTCCTCTAAAAGTGGTGCTGTCATACTTTTTAATACATTGATACAAAAGTTAATCAAAATTCACTTTGGTCCTCCTGTCTCAGGATAGGGTAGTTCCTGCTAAAGGTGAACTTTCCACCCTGAGTTTCAAGTTCCAATTACCAAATGTATTTCCCCCATAACTTAAATGAATCTACTTCTTAACCCTCTATCTTAACTTTCTTGGAAATCAAACCAAAATGAAACAACAACAAAAACCCCCCAAAACAACACTTCTAATTGAAGTGGGAATTAAAAATGAAAATAGTTTATTTAAAAAAATTCAAATAAAAGATGAAAATAGAAACATTTTCAGAATTAATTGGGGTCATGATTTTAGTAAATATAAAATTATTTGGACTAAATTTATTTAGCAAGACTGAAAAGTTATAGCTATTTGCATGTATTCTGCTTCAGCAAACACACACACACACACATACATAAAACTAAACAAACTGAAACCACAGGTTGTTTAGGGTAAGATTCTGATCACTGTCATTTCCTTTGAAATGATTTTTTTTGATTGAAGATTTAAAAAGTCAACACTTTATTTTTCTCTTTACCTCTTTGTAGAAGCAGTACCTGGTGGCAGGAGAATGGATCTGCTGATGCACCATCAGTCACCCTGCCATCCTCTATCGCCTCCATTAGCTCAAGAGCACCATCTTGTTTCCCACCCAATCAACTGTCAATAAAATAGAACTTCTCCATACCTCAGGCGTATGAAAGCATGTTTTATAATTTGAAGGAGTAGCTCTGTTACTTTCCTACATTTCAAAACATAGTCATTTTGCCACTATTTCACTGTGAGCAACAAACTAGTACATTTTAAGTCTGGAAGGATTTATGTGTAAAATCGTCACATCACAGCTTAGAGACAGTCTCGGAATCTTTTCCTTGTATACATATTGTCAACATATCTCAGTAAAATAGATGGTGCTTTTCATTAACCTCATACATGCCTCTTTTTATCTCTGTACAATTATATCCTAAATAATGAATCAAACAACAATAATTATTATAATATTTTCGTAACACATCTGTGAGGTAGGTATATTATTATCCCATTCTACAGACTGAAAAACTGAGGCTGAGTGGAAGACACTCTTATCTGAGATCACAGAGCTATCAAGTGGTAGAGCCAGGGTTTGAACCCAGGCAGAATGAGAGTTCAAACTCTGGCAATAGGAAACAGTCTTAATTCCATTGTTCTGATGAGACAAGTTATTTTAATTAGCTTGTTAGAATTATGTCAGAAAAGAGGCACATACATTGCTGGTGGGAATGTAGAATGGCAAACACTCTTGCAAACATTTTGGCAATTTCTTATAAAATTAAACATGTACTTACCATATGGCCAGACCATTGCACTCTTGGGTATTTAGCCCAGAGAAATTAAAACTTTGTTTATGCAAAAATCTGTATACATCTATTCACAGTGGCTTTATTTCTAATGCTATTCTCCAACTGCAATAACCCAGATGTCTTTTAGTAGGTGAATGGTTAAACAAACTATGGTACATACTGTGGAATACTACTCAGCAGTAAAAAGGAATGAACTGTTCATATACACAACAACCTGGATAGATCTCAAATAAATTATGCTGACTGGAGAAAGCCATTGCTTAAAGGTCAGGTACAGATTTTAGTTATACAACATTTTTGAAATGGCAAAAATTATGGAGAGCAGATTGTGGTTGTTAGTGGTCAGGGGTAGGGCAACTGGGTGGGATGGCAATAGATGTAGTAATAAAAGGACAATGCAGGGATGTGGATCCTTGTGGTGAGAGGACTGTTTTTTTCTCACTACTATAGTGGTAGACACACAATCTGCACCAGGTAACAAAATTAAATAGAACTAAATGTACACACACACATACACCCACACAACTGTAAGTAAAACCCAGGATGGCTGGATAAGATCTGCAGGTCAATACCTGCTTGTGGTATTGCATTGTATTTTTCCAAGATGTTATCACTGGAGGAAACTGAGAAAAGAATATGCCAGATCTCTACTATTTTTTACATCTAATGCCAATCTATAATGATCTCAAAGTTTAAACACGTAATTAAAAATGATTGTAGATAATCCTATTATCCTAATCAGAATTATTTTTCCACACTTAAAAACAGTGGACTATAATTTTTATACATACTTTTAGCCACAAAGTAAGATATAAAAATAAGGTTTCATTCAGCAAATAAAGCAAACACCCTCCACTGGCGCACTGCTTCTATTGTTAGCAGTGCCCCCACTAACAAGGGATTCAGTAATGCTCGTCTCTGTGCTATATAGACATGCATTATACAGGTTTTTTTTTTAAGTGTGAAAAGAAATTGCTTAGCGGTTCAGCTTTCCTCTTGCATTAATGCATTATCTGAGCCTGGGCATATATGTCTGTTTTCATTTTCTTTGTGTGGCTCTTCTCACAGACATCGATTTTTAAAAAATGTTTTTATTTGTCAATACCCATTGATTTAAAAAATATACATAACCTGAGTCATTTATTTTTCTTGGAAAAATGGCATAGTAGTTTGTCTCACCTTTGATTTTGGACAGGCTGGAGGGAAAGTATCTTTGAAAAAAAAATAGGTTTTTAAAGCCTGATTTCTTCAAACGCAGTGCTGGTGAGTCAAGGCAGTCTTGAGTCACACAGCTTCCGGTTTGGGTTGTCATTTTCTTTACTCACCTTCTCTCCAAATCCCCCAGCTTCTGCTCCCCAGCCATTTTTTTGTTCAACCTGCTCCAGCTGTTATTGCTGTTGCTATAACACACACCAAGTGAGATTTGCCTTTATGGTTACCATGGAAACACTGCTTATTTAAAAAAAAAGTCTTTCTCTTCTGAAAAGAATTATGACGTTACTGCGTTCACCCAGGTCTGTAAGCAAGTTTCCGACATTCTGGAATTACATAAGTAGCTCTGCAAAATTAACTTCTGGCACCTACTGTCTACGTAAGTGACCTTGTACTGTTTCACAAGGTATACACTATTTCCCCAAAGTTGTGACCACATCCCCCTGGCCACAGGGAACTAAATGTAATATTTGAAACAGCTAACAATTCTCCCCTCTCCTTCACCACTGTCCTCCCAATTTTAAAATCTGTAACAGTTACATCTCTCCCAGCTCTATCCTCCATTAAAACTTACGGTCAGATACACTTTGTAAATTTATCAAATACCATGCAGTTGTACTTGGCATGATCCAGCTGAGAAATGTATATTGTCTTACACTAAGTGTTGTGTCATTATACTCACACAGTCACCTCCACTAGATTATGAATGAATAAAGGGCAACATCACACTGTCCTGTGCTAACTTGACATTCCTCTCTTCTCTCCCTCTTTTTTGCCTAACTTAGGGCTGGACAGCAAATCACTCCATTGACACATGGTTATTAAGCTCCTACTGCGTGCCTAATACATTCTAGGAGCTGCAGATACAGCAGTAAATCAGACAAATCTCTGGGTGTTAGTTACAACTGGAGAAAAGTTGATTTACTTTAGGTATAAGTAATCTTTTACTTTCGCCCTTTAAAAATATTTCTTTATTTAAATTTTTAAAAATTAAAACAATTTAAATTGAAGTATAGTTGATTTACAATGTTTCAGGTATACAGCAAATTATTCAATTATATATGTATATATTTTCTTTTTCAGATTCTTTTCCATTGTAAGTTATTACAAGATATTGAACACAGTTCTCTGTGCTATACAGTATGTCCTTGCTGTTTATCTATTTTATGATTAGTAGTGTGTATCTGTTAATCCCAAATTCCCAGTTTATCCTTCCCCCTACCTTTTCCCCTTTGGTAACCATAAATTTGTTTTCTGTCTGTGAGTCTGCTTCTGTTTTGTAAATTAGTTCATTTGTATCTTTTTTTTTAGATTCCACATATAAGAGGTATCATATGATATTTCTCTCTCTCTCTGACTTCACTTAATATGATAATCTCTAGGTCCATACATATTGCCTCAAATGGTGTTGCTTTTCTTTTTTATGGCTGAGTAATAGTCTATTATGTATCTATATCTGTATCTATATCTATCACAACTTCTTTATCCATTCATCTATTGATGAACATTAAGGTTGCTTCCATATCTTGTACTTTTGACCTTTTTGGTTAAAAAAAACATAAAAATTCTTTTTGTTGGTACTGTCCATCATGGAGACCTTTTGTCTGTTATACTCTGAATCATAAAAATGACAGTTATAATATATAGAGAAAAGTTAAAAGATACAGTATTGCTCAGAAACAATATAAGTGACTTTGGTGGAAAGGTAGTGAGATGGAAGTTGGCCAACTGAGCTCTGGGAACAGAGCCTGGAGAGATGGCTGTAATTTTGGCTCCTGCAGTCTAAGAAGAACAAGGGACCCAGGCCATTGCTTGAAATAAAGGTCTGGGGTAGGGTGCACCAGCCTGATAAGGGAAGAAAAAAATTTTTTGATCAACAACTAGGGTTACAGCTTGTATAACATTGCTAACGAGGATGAGGGAGGAAGTAAAAACTGCCTTGCACCCAGGACTTGTGCTAAGGTGCCCACTGGCACAGTGCCTGAACCTGCATTTGCCTCAAGTATCATCCCTGAGTAAGCTCAGAGTCACCTGCACATGACCTTGTTCTGGATTGGTATCTCAGTGGTCCAGGCAGGTGCCTGGAGAGGTAAATATGAAGAAAGAACATAAAAAACAAGCAAAGAACATGAGAGTAAAAAAACTTCCCAACAAAATGAGCTTGAAAATCACATTCCAAAGTACGGCAGAATTATTATAACTGAAAAGATAACCAAGAAAATTAAAGATTGGGATATATAATGACTGGATGAAATGAAAATAATAGAGCAGTCTGAAAAATTAAAACAAGTGTGTTTGAGATTTTAACAAGATTTTGCAGAGACATAAAAGAAAGAATTAACAATCTTGAGAATGTATACATTATGAGAAGCCAAAGCAGTAGCATATGAAAAAGAATCAAGTGAAAACTTTGGAAATGAAAAATGTTATTATAGAAAAAAATAACACAATTAACTCAAGACTAAATGCAGTTGAAGAGAAAATTTTAAAATAATAGGAAAAAGGTACTAAGACATATACACAGAACTGAGCCCTAGGAGGTAAGACATTGAAAAATATATATGAAATAGCAGTTAGACATGGATACATTATAGAAAGACTCCAAAACTGTTTACCAGGAGTTTTTGAAAAAGGCAATACAAGAAATAGCTGAGAAGCAATAGTTAAGGATAGTTTTGGATTGTATAGAACTGAAAAGGAATAAAATTTCGTATTGAAACACCACATAGCACATAGAAGGATATATTTAAAAATAGACTTATTGTTTACTCCAGTGAGAAGATTCCCCAATAAGTCTTTTGTCCATTGGGAAAATGTAAACTTTAAAGGATGCTGATGAAACAGTGAATTTAATTTATTACTTTAGCCACACGTATATTTAAATTACATTTTATCTAAATGGAGTAGTTTAAAAATATTGTTCCTCCCCAGTCACACTTAAAAAAATTCAGCCTCTTCAGATGCACCTTTGACATAAGTGTTTTTGTCATTAGCATTTTTAACTCATCATGGCAGCATCACTTATAGCTCAGTTGTTTTGAGAAACAGCAATATGGGATTGTACGTGTGATGTAGACACTGGAGGTTGCCATTCACACACATTAGTACAGTTTTATTTTTATTTTTATTCTTCCTCTAGGTTTATATGCCTAATCTTTATAGTGTAATAACCTTTACTGCTTTTCAAAGTAATCTTTAAAAGCATTATTTATAATGGTCTTCAACCCTTGCAGACATAATGTCAGAACCCAGGAATAAATACTGAAATTGTTTTCTTTGCCTTCTTTTATCCTAATTTTAACAGATGATCTCTGTAAACACCCAAGCTAGCACTGATTTTAGAGAAAGATGGTAGGGCCATTTTTGTCTAATATTGTGATTCTACGCAGTATTTTATGGCTTATGAAAGTAACGCATAACATGAGAGCCTGTGTAAGGACTCGGATGTATACGATTATTTTCTTTTCTAGAAATTTTTGGGGAAAAAATTTACCTTATATTTGGGTTATATAGGCTTTTTTTGACCTCTTACTACATATCAGGTGTTGGTGCTGGGTATGCAGCAGTGAACAAGACAGATAATGGTCCTAATCTCCCAGAGTCCACATTCTAGAAACAATGAGCATACAAGTAAGGAAATGTCAGGTAGTGATGAATGATATACAGAAAATTAAAAATATTTTCAAGAAGTTGGATGAAGTTTACAAGGGTCTAGAGGGCTGCCAAGGAATCTCAAAAGCAGATTGAAGGGCCTGTGAGGCAAAGAGATCTCGAGCCTCATTTATGGACCTACCCCAGGTCGAGGATTGCCACATCCTGAATCTAAGTCCAGTAATTTCCCTTTACACCATTCATCTTTTTCTTTAAAAATTTTGACCTCACTTAAAAAATGTATGCTACAGAAAGACATTATAAATCCAGATAAAGTAGGAAGGAGAAGAAAATTACAGAAAATCAAAAGTAAACAAAGCAAATCTAAACACCTCTGATTTACTGGGAGGCAGAAGGGGCTTCAGTATCTATACATGCCTAGTCTTGGTCATGCTTAGAATTTTTTGGCCACTTGAAACCTGCCCAACGGGAGGATATGTTACTTTTGTTTCCCGCCCTCCTTCTCTCCCTCACTTTCTCTCACTCTCTCTCTTTCATTTCTGTGTTTTCTAAAATAAGCATGTATTGCTTATATAATCTGACGGAAAAAACATGCTTTTAAATTGGAACTATTAGCTTTCACTTAATATTTCAGACATCTTTTTCTTTTTTATTTGAAGTGATTGAAGTGATATTTTTAAACATTAAATCTGAAACCTCTATAAATACATTCCAATGAGTATGCTGCCTTGTTGATTTTACGTCAATTAGTATGTAACAATATGAGAATACATTGAATGTAACTCAGAAAAACTGATTTAAAATGGCTTCTGACAGAAGGAAGGTTTGCCTATCTGCAAAAGCTTCTTAAGAAGGTAAAGTGTACTCTATTCATTCACTGCTTTCAATTGAGCGAAGCCCAAGCCATTTACCACCAGGTACTCTTTCATGAGATATATATATATCATACACACACACACACACACACACATATATAACTGAAGTGTGGCTGATGTACAGTATTATATGTTACAGGTGTACAATATAGTGATTCATAATTTTTAAAGGTTATACTACATTTATAGTTAAAAAATATTGGCTACATTCCCTGTGCTGTACAATATATCCTCATAGTTTATTTTATACCTTTTAGTCCCCTACACCTATATTTCCCCTTCCCTCTTTCTTCTCTCCACTGGTAACCACTAATTCGTTCTCTTTATCTGTGAGTCTGCTTCTTTTTTGTTACATCCACTAATTTGTTGTATTTTCTATTTTAAATTTTCGTTTTTCTTTTTGATGTTTGATTTACAATGTTGTATTGGTTTCTGGTGTACAGCACAGTGATACAGTTATACACACACACACACACACACACACACATTCTTTTTCCCATTCTTTTTCATTATAGCTTACTACAAGCCATTGAATATAGTTCCCTGTGCTATACAGTAGGACCTTGTTTATCTATTCTGTACACAGTAGTTTGTATCTGCTAATCTCAAACTCTCAATTTATCCCTCCCTCCTTCCTTCCCCCGCAGTAACCATAAGTTTGTTTTCTATATCTATGAGTCTCTATTTTGTAAATAAATTCATTTGCATCATTTTTTTGATTCCACATACGATATCATATGATGTTCATCTTTCTCTGACTGACTTATTTCACTTAGTATGATAATCTCCAGGGCCATCCATGTTGCTGCAAATGACATTACTTCCTTCCTTTTTATGGCTGAGTAGTGTTCCATTGTGTGTGTGTATATATATGCCACATTTTCTTTATCCATTTATCTGCTGATGGACATTTAGGTTGCTTCCATGCCTTGGCTATTATAAAAAGTGCCACTATGAACACTGGGGTGCATGTGGTTTTTGTTTTTTTTTTTTTTTAATTAGAGTTTTCTCCGATATACGCCCAGCAGTGAGGTTGCTGAATCATACGGCAAATCTATTTTTAGTTTCTTAAGACCTCCATACTCTCCTCCACAGTGGCTGCACCAGTTTACATTCCCATCAACAGTGTAGGAGGGTTCCTTTTTCTCCACACCTTCTCCAGCATTTATTTGTAGACTTTTTGTTGATGGTCATTCTTACTGGTGTCAGGTGATACCTCAGGGTAGTTTTGATTTGCATTTCTTTAACAATTAGTGATGCTGAGCATCCTTTCATGTGCCTGTTGGCCATCTGTATATCTTCTTTGGAGAAATGACTATTTAGATCATTTGCCCATTTTTGATCAGGTTGTTTGTTTTTTAGATATTTAGTTGTATGAGCTGCTTGTATATTTTGGAGATTAATTCCTTGTTGGTTGCATTATTTGCAAATATTTTCTCCCATTCCACAGGTGGTCTTTTTGTTTTGTTTACAGTTTCCTTCGCTGTGCAAAACTCTTAAGTTTAATTAGGTCCCATTTGTTTATTTTTGTTTTTATTTCCATTACTCTAGGAGATGGATCCAAAAAAAACGGCTGAAATTTATCAGAATGCTCTGCCTATGTTTTCCTCTAGGAGTTGTATTTTTTTAGATTCCACATATAAGTGGTTTCATACAGTATTTGTCTTTCTCTGTTTGACTTATTTCATTTAGCATAGCATCCTCCAAGTCCATTTATGTTGTTGCAAATGGTAAAATTCCATTTTTCATAGCTGAGTAGTATACACACACACACTCCTATATATATCACATCATATATATATACACATATATATATCTCACTTATATATATATTCTTTATCCATTCATCTGTTGATGGACATTTAGGTTGCTTCCATATCTTGGCAATTGCAAATAATGCAGCTATGAACATTGGGGTGCATGTATTTTTTCAAACATTGTTTTTATTTTTTTTTGGATATAGATCCAGGAGTGGAATTGCTTGTTCATACGGTAGTTCTATTTTTAGTTTTTTGAGGAAACTCTGTACTATTTTCCACAGTGGCTACACCAATTTACATTCCCACCAACAATGTACAAGACTTTCCTTTTATATTAAAATATTTTATATTATCAGATTGATCACAGTATGTTGAATTACTAATGTTATGAGATAATTCCTAGCTCCTCAAAAGAGATACTCTTCTTGAAACTCATTTAATGTAAAAAATATACATTACCCTTCTAACATTATTACTTTTGAGTACTTGAAAGAATCCAATAAAAATACTGCTAGATAATAGATTCATAATTATCTCAGATAAAAATCTTTCCTTTACTTCCCTGTCCTCACATTATCCTGTTTCAGATAACAGAGATACTCAGAGCAATTTTCACTCTTTATAAGGTCAAAGTGTTTTTTGCTTGGACAATTTTTCTGATGTAATTGATACTGATTCATTAACTTCTCAATTTCTTCTGCACAGTCAAATCACATTAGGTTTTAGAATTGCCATTTTTTTCCCCTACATGTGGATATTCTCAAAAGACATGTGTATTATATCCTTTAACTGTAATTTCATTTGTCCTGGTGCACTGTAGACTTTCACATATTAACATTTAATTGGGTTGTTAAGGTCATTTGAGAATTTCTCATAATATTTATAAAAAATAAAATCTTACTCTGTAATCAAATGCACCCTTTAAAAGTATCTAAAATTAAAAGAGTGAAAAAAGAAGTTTTTAGTATAAACAACAAGTTTTTATTGTATAGCACAGAGAACCATAGTCAGTATCTTGTAGTAACTTATGGTGAAAAACAATATGAAAATGAAAAAAAAAAGAAGTTTTCGTTCAGCTCCAAAAGTACATAATTCAGTAAAATAATCTTTTTAGGGCTTAAAATTTTTTTCAATAGTGGGATATCAGATTGCATCAGCATCAAACAGCTGATAGGTGTTTTTAACTGCTTGTGAAAAGTATGTGTTACATCATCCAGTAAGGATACATTATAAAGAGATTTACGGAAAAATGTCTAAAGAACAGTTTAGGTCACGACAAGTCTTAAAGGCATTTCTCTATTACATACCACACACACCACACACACCACACACACACACACACATACACCTGTTGTGTACTGCCTGGAGGAGGTCCACACAGCTGCTGGGGTGGGTGGAATAGGACAGCTGACTGTCTAACACAACAGCCGGTGGTGGAAGGAGACACATTGGCAACGATGCAGGTGAAGAATCCAGTTCTTCTTGCCAAGCTTTCTCCAGAAAATAGTGGCAACAGCTCCAAATATGTCCCACTTGAACTTTATGAAAAAGGTGAATATGGGGAGAGAATCCCAAGCTTGAACTGGGACGCAAAATTTAAGGTGACGCTCAGTATTGGGTCCTGACCCTGCACCTGAATGACCCTGAGAGTGAATGCCACCTTAAATTTTGTGCCTCCACTGAATCAACCTAGTCCCTGCCAACTGTGTTCCATAATTTTTAGCGTCTCTGTATTATAAGCCACCTATAACCAGGTATAAGTCAAGTGACAAGAAAATCCCATTGAGATAGCAAATATAATTTTCTTCCATTGATGCGTCTGGGAGATACTTGATGATGGGCTGAGAATAAGAACCTAGCTGAGAGTTCTGAATATCAAGGCTCTTTTAGGTTAATTAACATAAACATGTTTCAAACATACATATTTTAACTGCACACAAACTCACTCCCGAGAGCAAAAGAGAACTGTCCAACCTGATCAAACTATGTATTCGACCCTCTTGCTTGTTCTTTGTTCTAGACTTATGCCCTCAACTCATCCCAGCTAGGCTGCTTTTCTATGTCATTGACTTAATCTCTAGTTAAAAAGAATTCTCTCTCTATCTGCAGTTACTCAGAGTTAGCCTCTAAGTAATGTCTGTCTATGGTTACACTACCTGTGCTCAGAATTACACAAAGCTTAATGAAGAAATTTCTGCTCCAGGCATTATTAACAAAATGCTCACCCTAGCTGCTTGTTCTCCTGAAATGATGTCTCTGGGTTTGTGCCGTATACCAGATCTCTGGGTGGTCCTTTATCAAGAATATCTCATCCTGTTCTGGATTTTGGCAGAACACCTTCCAGATTTGTTGTAACCTGAGGAACTCTTCCACTGCAGAAACAACTGTACTCTCTGTTGCTTCCTGAGTTACACTACAGAGAACCCGGTAGTTGGAGGTCTAATATTTAACCATTTCATGTTCATTATCACATTGACTTTCTGTACTACACATGCCTTTTTCTGTTCAAGTTCTGCAAAAAATGAATGAGATTTGATTTTCTCTGATGATTAGTAATGTTTAGCATCTTTTCATGTGCCTGTTGGCCATCTGCATTCCCTCTTCAGAAAAATGTCTATTCAGTTCTTCTGCCCATTTTTTAATTGGGTTTTTTTTTTCTGTTGAGTTGTATGAGCTGTTTATATATATTGGATATTAATTCCTTATCAGCTAAATCATTTACATATATTTTCCCCCATTCAGTAGGTTGTCTTTTTGTTTTGTCAATGGTTTCCTTTGGTGTGCAAAAGCTTTTAAGTTTAATTTGTTTATTTTTGCTTTTATTTCCTTTGCTTTATGATATCACTTATATGTGGAATGTAAAAATATAATGAACTAGTGAATATAACAGAAAAGAAGCAGACTGACAGATATAGAGAACAAACCAGTGGTGACCAGTGGGAAGAGGGAAGCGGGGAGGGACAATATAGGGGTAGGAGAGTAACAGGTACAAACTATTATGTATAAAATAAGTTACAAGGATATATTTGACAACACAGGGAGTATAGCCAATATTTTATAATAACTATAAGTGGAGTAGAACCTTTAAAAATTGTGAATCACTATACTGTACACCTGTAACTTATATAATACTACACAGCAACTATACTTCAATTTAAAAAAACGAGAGTCCTAGAAGTATACAGGTGGAAGAATCCTTTACCTCATTTATGCTTCTGACCATCGGATTCTAAAGTCTTGTTTAATGATGTCACAGCCAAGTTAGCCCCCAATCTACGAATCATTTATCCAGTTATAAGATGAAGTCTCTCCCACCTCCCTTTTCCTCTAGATGCACTTACCCTTCCTGCCCTGATTCAGAGCCTTAAGGCAGGGGTCCCAATCTCAAACACACTGAGTTCAGCCAGAATGTGTGAATGAATGAAGCTGACAAGTGAAAGAGAAGAGGGAAGAACGGTGGTAAACGCCATGGGCCTTTGCCAGAGGTCCTGTATGAACCCCAAGTTCAAGTCCCAGATGTAAATAAGATAGCATATTCCACTCATATAAAATACACATTCAAATACATGTTGCTTACACACGTGTGTATGGATGTGTGTGTCTGAGTTTGTGTTGTGTTCCAATTCCTACTCAGAAGGGGGCTTCACTCATGTAAAAGTATTATATATTATGAAATTTGCACGGAAAACGATGTCTCTTAAGAAATGAAAATTGGGGGCCAGAGAGAAATCTTTTCACAGTTGATGTAGGAGTCCGTGCTGGAGCTCAGCTGAGGAAGTATAAGCCAGCAGTTCCCAGGAAGAGAGGATCAGCAGCACTCCAGTTTCTAGGAGAAGCAAAATGCTAAAAATAAACTCCCAGCAGTAAGCCTGGGAGAAAGACTTAACAGCAGTGTCAGAATCTCACTCACGCTTTCCAGGGAGATCAATGAGAAAACATCTTTTCTCACAATTAATGGTTGTAGCATTTCCAACGGAAAAAACTCCAGGGTAAACAGGAGTGGCATCGAAGCAGAACTCAGAGCAAATGCACTGAAGGTTTGGCTGCACCTGTATCTTTCCACATTCATTCTTTTTTTTTTTCTTTTTTAAAATTATTTTATTTTATTATTTTTTTGGTGGGGGGAGGTAAACAGGTTTATTAATTTTGGGAGGAGGTACTAGGGATTGAACCCAAGATCCTGTGTATGCTAAGCATGCACTCTACCACTTGAGCTATACCCATCCCCCTCCATATTCATACTTAAATCAGTTTGTCTGAAGCACTAGGAACCTTGAACTATAAAAGCAAATGCCGTAAAAAGCATCATGGAAAGTTTGTAAGTTTCATTTGTTTTGAAAAGTGAAACTCAAAAATTGAAGAGTCCTGAAATCAATCTTCTAAATGAAAACTTGAAAAAAAATCAGTCCTTTATTCTGGTATTCCCTAATAATCAGATTTTTGGTATTATTTATAAAAATGCTAGATAGTATACAAACTTAAATGAACAAGAAACAAAGATGTAATTTCAGACAGCAACAACAATATAGTAAAATGATATGACTGAGCGAATATCAACCATGATGAAACTGTATCTGAATATAAATTCTTACATATATGTATTCCTCAATTAAAATGATTCCTACCTTTAGCAAGGACACAGGAATAAAAACATGAAATGATGAAGAGCTTGTTTTTACAGTGTTATGATTCTTTGTAAAACAAACAAAATCACAGTTGTTCTCACGGTATTTCTTGAAAAACAACTTTTTCAGAAAGGTGATTTAATACTTCGTAAATAATAGAGATGGTCTGGAGCCACCTTGTGGCAATCACCTGTAATTGGATGTGGTTTTTAAAATACTGGTTTTACAATCTAGAATAAAGAAAAATGTTTTACAGCTGAAAAGTCGTCCAGTTTCTTTCAGAATGCTAACCTTTCAAACACAGACAATGTAGTCATGTGGCAGAAGTGACAGGCAAAAATGTATTTGTAATGGACTGGCAATAATGATAACCACAGTGACAATCATTTACAGGGTTTCCTATGTGCATGTGTTCACTGGACAGCGGAGGCTGTGAGGGAGACTGAGGCTGACAAAATCAGCTTCATGCCCAAGGCCACACAGGTTTAGTTTAGGGGTGGAGCTGGGATTTGAAAGTCAGATCCTTACTACCTTTTAAAAAAAGCCTACTATATGGCATCATGTTAAATACTTTGTTTGTCACCTAGTTGCGATAACATTCTTAGGAGGTAAATATGACTACAACCATTATATAAATGAAGATATTCAGAAAGATTATATAGCCTTCCTAAGTCAGTTAGCTGAAACTGACAAAGCTGGAATTTCAAAGTGGGATTGTTAAAGGTCATACCCTTACGAATACTACGCTATGTCCTACTATTCAACTGTATCATGATGCTTAATTAATTACGTGTGTATGGATTTATTCATCTATTCATTCCCTCATGATTCCCTCCCCACACACACACACGCCCCCTGCCTTGGGGTGCTTTCCCTTCAGGCCACACACTCTCTCCTCCTTTTCTTGGGCAGCTCAGTTCCCTTCACCAGCAGCAGCTCAGACATCAGCTCCCTGAGAAGCTCCCCTGGCCTGCTTCACTGGTCTAAGTGCCCCTGCAGCTTGCACACACCCTGCCTTCTGCCTTTCAGAGCACCGGGCACACTTCCCTGTGAGTGTACTTTCTTGTGCCCCATCCAGTCTCCAGGCTGCTCCTTCTGTCAGTGGACCTCCAGAGGCCAATATAAACTTGTTCGCAAATGATTTAAGATCCCTAAAGAAATCGCAGTATAGACCACAAAAATAAAAAATAGGTACCAGAGGTGCCGGGTAGAGGTACTGAAAATGGCTGTACAGAAGGGCGTGAGGGGCCAGTTTTATTTAGGAAAGGAGGTTAAAAAGATTTTTCTTAAGGAGATGATATTTGAAATGTGGAGGGACAGATGGGAAGAGGGATCGCCATTAGCAATGAGATGTGGCCCTCAAACATTAATGTACATGAAAAATAAATTGCGTGGTTTGTTAAAATACAAATCCCTTGGCCAAATGCATTCAGTTTCAGTAAAACCCTGGAGACATCGCTTCTATAAAGGTCCTCAACTGATTCTAGGGCTGATGGCCTTCAGACCTTGTTTTGGGAAAGCTGAAAGGCATGAAAAAGAATGGTGTGTTTGAGGCCAGGCCAGAAGTTCACAGTGGCCGGAGCTCTGTGATGCAGAGGAACAGTGCTGAAGGTATGGCCTGGAAGTTCATCGAGGCCAGACTTAAATTTCATTCTGTAGTAGGTAATACAGATTCACCGATAATTTATGAGGAAGAAAGTGGTATGATCAAATTTGATTTGACTTTACTGAAGGGCACAGAATTCAGAAGACAGAGAGAGAGAGACAGAAAGTGGGGTGTCTACAAATCCCTCCTCCACGCATTGCCTCATAGAACTTGAGCAGTGTTTTTCAAAGCTTTCCAAGTTCCCAGACGTGTTCTTGGGTCCTGTAATTTTTTTTTTTATCATGATCTTTTTAGTTTGTGTTTTTCTAGCAATGACAATGTTATGCTGATGTAATCTTTCCCCAAGTCACTTCACTGGTTGTTTTATAAGCAGTACTACTGCACACATCTAGTGCCTGTTTGCATTTGTGCTTTTGTCAGCATCACGCCTGGTACAGTAGCAAGGCAGTTTACTGTAGTTCCAGGCTGTGTGGGTTTAAATCCTGACTTTGTCACTAATTAGCTGTCTGTCCTTGGGCAAGTCCTAAACTTCCTGCGCCTCAGTTTCCTCATCTACGAAACAGGGGTAATAGAAATGCCTACCACATAGGGGCATTGTGAGGAATTAATGTATTAACACTACTGCAAATGGAAAGTGTCAGAACGGTGCCTGGCACAACGCAAGGACTATATGAGCTTTAACTGTTTTTTAAAATTATTGCTTTGTGTTAGGTTTCTAATAGACGTTAGGTTTATGTTAGCTTCTCCTAAGGTTATGGGGTTTGTTTTACTGCTATAGTTGCAACTGTAGTTTCTGAGCTGCTCGACACAGCCACTCACCACATCGGGAGCGAGAGAAATACGCTGCCATGGCCTTCTGCCTTGGGCCTTGGGCTTACTTGAGTCGACTTTGTTACTACGTTGCTGTTAGAGAAAGAGGCTCTCGAAGCCACACCAGATCTTGTAGCTTAGATTTCCATGCAGAGAGCATACATGTCTGTCTAGGCCTCACTTGTATGATTAATTTCCCAGGGTCACTGTGCCAGCTGGAGATAGCAGGGAGCATGCTTGGACATCAAATTTTATTGTCCTCATTCCTGTATCTGAAGACACCAAATGATTACTGTTAGTGTCCTTTATTGCCTCTCCTCTTGTTATCTGGGATGCTGGAAGTTTATAGGAATCAGAGATTTGGAAATCTGGGATTTTGTGGATTAGTGTGTCAGCGTTTAACTATTACAGACTTGAGAATCTCCTCCTAAAATCGTCCTTACCCCTTGTGCTCACTCTGTCTAGCACCCAAATAGTCGTGGACTAATAAGAAAGGAGCAATACCAGATGTGTTATGCGTAACTTCCACTAAAACGGGATGACAACAAATGGCTCTTATCATTAGCAAGTCACGCCAACACATGTAAAACCCTAGAGAATGTTCTGCTAGTGTGTTACTTCAGGATCGAGCGATATAATAACTCAGGCAGAGCTCTGGTAGCAGAGAATTTGGACTGGCTTCTTTGTTCTATCCTGCTTGCCTGGGCACAGGGCGGGAGCCCCAGATTCTCTGTGCACCTCCTATAGCATACTCCCCACCTTCAGTTCAGCAGGGAACACCCTCCTGGACTCTCTCCCTCAAGATTTCTTTTTCTCCCCTTCACCCTGCCCCACCTCCTCCCCTTAGTTTTGTTAACACCATTCCTGTGTACCCAGAGCTGCATCTCCTAATTCTGCCTGGGTTGGGCAGGACTCACGGGGGCCCTCCTTGAAGCTTTTTGCTGTTCTTGTCTCTGTGTGTCGGTGTCACTGTCCCGGGATGGAGTACACTGTCTTCGCATGAACAATGCTCACCTCCAGTCACACTTCAGAAACTGGCTGTAATCTTCCCCAATCTGCCACCAAACACTGGGTCCTCTACACAGTTCTCTTGTGACTTTCTGTAACACCCACGTTCTCTAGCAAGGCCTGATGGCTGGCCTACAGCTCCTGATCCTACATGCACAGTCATGGTTTTTCTATCTCAAGGTATTATGCCAAAGGCATACAGAAAACCCCTCCGAGTTCTCTTTTTTTTCCCCCCACTTAGTTTTACACGAAGGGACGTGGCTATTTTTGCCCCCTTGTAACCAGAACAGAGAAGAGCAGCAGTGGCTCCTATCCAAATGCCAAAAACTGGGAGTGAAGAGGTTATTATTGTAACGTCTGGGAAGTGTATCTGTTATCTTAGCTCCATTGTCTTTCAGCTCTGGGTGTAAAGTCCCTAGAAAGTTCTACTAAACCTCTTGAGCAGGGAGTTCCCTGGGGGAATAACAGGATATTTTGAACACACCTAATTGAAACACACCTCAGAGAAGCCAGGTCCCAAGATTCCTCCCTTGATGGGAATGGGTTCAAGCTAGAAGCCTTGGGATTTCTGGGCCATGTGGAGCAGCCTTGGAAGTAGCACCCGAAGGAAGCCATCACCATAGACAAGTTGTTTAGATGGAGGCTTCTTGTTCTGTTCTGCTTCCATTGGAATCAAATTAGAATACAGGTTTGCTGGCCTCTATCAACTTCTACTAGGCCACCACTGCAGGTCAGATTTGCCCCTCGTCACGGGTGGGTGATGCACAAGGGGCGAGGGTAGGGAGTTCTTACTCCTTAAATATGATCCCAAACCTGCTGGCTTCTCCTCAGCAGCCTATAGGAGGGGTCCTGACTGCCCACTCAGTGTGTAGTAATGTGCACACTTCTTGTTTTTCTAGCTTTCTACCCTATGAGAAGTTGTCTGGAATGCAAATATGTTGCCAATGCCAAAAACAAATGCCGTATTATGGCCACTTGCATCATAAAGTTCCCTGAGAGAGCCATCCTTCTGGAATGCTTCTGCAAAGGTCACCGTTCTTTAACACCCCCGCCCCACCACCATCGTTCAGTCTCATTCTGTGCAGCTTTGTTGTGTCCAACCCATCTCCTAGCTTGCAGCATTAGGTTTTCTCTTTCTTTCCACCCTCTGCACGATTTGGCCAAGGTGAATCAACCACCACCCTCTGACTCCTCCAGGTTCTTTCTGAGGGAGACCGCTCACCATGGGAGCTGTTGCGGGAGTCGGCAGTGGACAGGAGAGGTTTAGTGCTTAGAAGGGACTGAGGTAATACTGCATATGGTATGGCTACTCCAGTGGACATTTGGGGTCTGAGCTGATTCCACACACAGTGCCTATGACCTCTCTACCCCACAGCCTCCTCCAGAAATCCCAGACTTGACACAGTGCATTGCACCTGCAGGGTGCTCCCAGCCCTCAAGACCAAGAGGCCTAAGCTCTCCATCCTTGCAAAGGCATATGGACAATGTCTTTCATGGATTTGAAAGGAGCTGACCTTGTGCTGCTTCCTGACAAGGCTCTCCATCTATCTGTACTCACATTTTTGCCTGTGGACTAGTGGCTTCAGAGGAGATGGCTTGGTGCTAATGAGTGGCCATTCTCAAAGGAGGAATCTGGAGAGATTATCTAGGCTTGAGCCTAATGACAGGCCCAGGACTATGGCCCAGAGGACTTCCTTCCTCTGGCATCCAGCATGTTCTATCTTACAATAAGAATATTAGCAGCTAATGCTTAAGAGTGCTTACCCTGTACTGGCTTTGTCCTAAATTCTCCACGTACATGAGCTCAGTCCTCTTCACCCCAACACTAAAGAGAGATGCATGAAGGTGAAAAACCTCAATTCCATAAACTTACCCATGTCACTTGAAAAGCAATTCAACTTTTTAAAATCCTGCATCAAAGTATGTAGGCTAACATACCACTCTCCATTGGTTGTTTTCCTTGGCATTTCTATAGGACAATTCAGGTCCAAACTGGTCCCACAATTAGCCTGGTCCTGACTGTTGAATGTTGACCGAGCTGCAACTCTTGATGTCTCCACCTCGTCCCCGTATCTTGAACGGTGCCTGGTGCACCTCTCCAGTTCACCCCCTGCCACACATTCAGCTACTTTTGGTCATCAAAGAAGAACATTCCTTACCTTTGAGCTGTGTGATGATGTAATTCAGATAAAGCAGAATGCAATCAAAACAGTAACTTTTCAATATGTAACTTCAACATATTGCTCCCGTACTTTATTGCTTAAAAAAAATCGGTCTCCTCTCCTCTCCTCGATTGGTATTACAAAAGCCCTTTTCTATTCCTTTAGAACTCCTCCTTAAAGCCCTTCTTTATTCAATTCAAATAGAGCCATGACAATATGCTCCAGGAAATCATCTGTTTCATATAGTCAGCAGTCTGGATATCATTCTAAGCTCAGCTGGGATTCTCATCTACAGAAATACTCAGTTGTTGGCTGAATGAAAATAGTGATGTGTTTCAGAAACAAAGCATCATTTTCTTTCTCTAACTGGGCAGTCTATAGCTTACTTACAAAACAGCACTTCTGTTCTGCCCAACTTTGTCTTTATCAAATTGAGCTACTTCTCTGTGTGCTTCTGCATGCATACAATTTCAGATTTGTGGCTTTCTGCACACACTGATACATTTCCTTTTGGTAAACAATACCTGTTTGCCTCTGTTTCTTTTGAAGAGGCAATACTATTGCATCATTTTATTAGTTAGGATGTTTTTGGTATCAACTAACTGAAAACCTAACTCCAAATTGGTCAAGCAATAAAAATGATTTACTGATTCATATAAAATAAAATCAAGAATTAGTGTAAGCCCCAGGTAAGGCTTGATCCAGTGACTTAACAAGGTAACTTTCAATTTGACTGCTTTGTGACCCTAAAGCATTACAAAAGGCTTTCAACTGCTTCTAGTGACCATATTCATACCTAGCAGTAAAGAAAAATCCCTCTGTGGATTTCAGGCAAAAGCAAAGATGTTCCCTTCTTAAAGGCCACAGTACATATTTTCTTGTGTTTCAGTGTCCAGCTAGGTCAGCTGCCCATCTGTAGGCAATCAATTTTGGCTATCAGACGGTACATGCTGACTGAATTAAATTAATCAGGGCTCACCCCCGGAGATAGGGGTGGGATTAGCTTTTGCCAGGTACTGTTTTGAGGAAGGTCCTTTCACCAGGAGGAAGTGAGGCTCAGATTCAGCAAACAACCCTATAATTACCACACTTCCACCAGAAATCTAATCCCACTAATATTCAAGAAAACCTGTGAAGTGTAATTTATCAATTTTTGATAGCTTGTTTCAAATGCACTTTGTGTATTTCCCATGCTCTGTGCTTTGGCGTGCACAGATATCTAAGGCTTTAAGCACTCTTACTGGATCGCTTATCAACTATTTTCTTGTGTGAATGACTAGATCCTGAGCCAAGTGCTTTACATGTTTACATATTAGAATTTCACAAAAGCCCTGTGCAGCAGACACCATCAACTTCTTTTTGCAGATGAGGGAACAAAGATAACTAGTTTACTCAGTGTTGCACAATGAGTAAGTGATGGACTCAGGATTTAGATGGAGGTAACCTGTCTCTAAAACCTGGAGCCTTAAGTACTATGCCATGCCAACTACCATCTCCCTAAGGAGCTGAGGCCTTCCAAATGTCTAGGACAGCAGCCTGCACTATTTTAGGTATAGTTAGAAAAATCAGGAGAATAAGGAAGTTATCATCTGTTTCTTGGGGGTGATAATTCAGTGTGAGAAAATGACAAAGAGAAAGTAGAGCTCTTTTATTCTTATATTGCTTTTCTTCTTTTCTGTCAAGGAGAGTGATCTTTGGACTGAAAGAGTAGCTCAAATGCTGGCAATAAGGAGATTTCAAAGACAGGTGAAGATATTATAGGAGAATACCCAGTCACTTCCATAAGTTCATGTCCTCTTTTTTTTTTTTTGTACCTCACCCCTTTATTGAGGTAACATTGGTTCAGACATTATGTAAGTTTCCTGTGTACATTGTATGTCAACTTCTGTATTCACTACAATGTTCTCACAATGCAAAGTTTTGTTTCCATTTGTCACTGTACTATTGACCCCTTTTACGTATTTCACCTTTCCCCGTGCCCCTTGCTCTCTAGTAACCACTAATCTATTCTCTGTATCCATCTATTTGTTTTATTTTGTTTTGTTCATTTTTTTTATATTCCACATATGAGTGAAATATTACAGTATTTGTCTTCCTCTGTCTGATTTATTTCACTTAGCATAATAACCTCAAGATCCATCCACGATGTTGCAGATGGCAAGATTTCATCTTTTTATGGTTGAATAGTATTCCATTGCATGTATGTACCACATCATCTTCATCCATTCATCCTTTGATGGACACTTAGATTGTTTCCATATCTTGGCTACTGTAAACAATGCTGTGATGAACATAGGGGCACATGTAACTTTTTGAATTAGTGTTTTCATATTATTTGGATAAATATCCAGAAGTAGAATAGCTGGATCATGTGGTAGTTCTAGTCTTAATTTTTTGAGAAATCTCCATATTAGTTTCCATAGTGGCTTTCCTATCAACAGTGTATGAAGGTTCCCTTTTCTCCACATCCTTGCCAACCCTTGTTATTTCTTGCCTCTTTGATGAAAGCCATCCTAATAGGCATGAGGTGCTATCTCATTGTGGTTTTGATTTGCATTTCCCTAAAAATTAGTGATGCTGAACATCTTTTCATGTGCCTGTTGGCCACCTGTATGAATTCTTGTTCAAAAATAAATTCATATGTTCTGCCCATTTTTAACTCAGTTTGTTGTTTGTTGTAGAATTGTATGAGTTTTTTGGATATTAACTCCTCATTGGACATACGATTTGCAAATATCTTCCTCATTTGGTAGGTTGCCTTTTTGTTTTGTTCATGGTTTTCTTTGCTAGGCAGAACATTTTAGTTTGCTGTAGTCCCATTTATTTATTTTTGCTTTTATTTCCATTGCCTGAGAAGGCGTATCTAGAAAGATATAGTTAAGACCAACGTTAAAGAGCATATTGCCTATGTTTTCTTCTAGAAGTTCTATGATTTCAGGTCTTACATTCAAGACTTTAATCCAGTTTGAGATAACTTTTCTGAGGTGTAAGATAGTGTTCTAGATTAATTCTTTTTGCAATTGGCTGTCCAGTTTTCCCAACACCATTTACTGAAGAAACTGTCATCTCTCCATTGTATACTCTTTGTTCCTTTGTTATAAATTAATTGTCCACATATGTGTTGGTTTATTTCTAGGTTCTTAATTCTGTCCAATGATCTGTGTGCCTGTTTTTCTGCCAATACAATGCTGTTTTGATTACTATAGCTTTGTAGTATAATTTGAAATCAGGGTGTGTGATACCTACAGCTTTGTTCTATTTTTCTCAGGATTGCTTTGGCTATTCATGGTTTATTGTTGTTGTTGTTTTGGTTACATACAAATTTTAAGATTTCTTTGGGTTTTATTTCTGTGAAGAATGTCATTGGGGTATTAATCAGGATTGCACTGACTCTGTAGATTGCCTTGGGGAGTACAGTCAACAGTATTAATCCTTCCAATCCATAAGCTTTATTCCTAGGTATTTTATTCTTTTTGTTTCAACGATACATGAGATTGTTTTCTTAATTTCTCTTTCTGCTAGTTTGTTGTTAGTGAATAGGAATGCAATAGGTTTTAAAAAATATTTTTTTGTGGGAGAGGTAACTAGGTCTTTAAAAATTTATTTATCTTTAATGGAGGTACTGGGGATTAAACCCAGGATCTTGTGCAGGCTAGGCACTCACTCTACCACTGAGCTATACCCTCCTCCCTTGCAACAAATTTTTGTACATTGATTTTTTGTATATTGATTTTATACTCTGTAATTTTACTATATTTGTTTATTATTTCTAACAGTTTTTTTTTGTTTGTTTGTTAAGTCTTCAGGGTTTTCTATATCTTAAATCATGTCACCTGTAAATCATTGTAGTTTTGCTTCTTCCTTTCCAATCTGAATGTCTTTTATTTCTTTTTCTTGCCTAATTGCTCTTTCTAGGACTTCCAATACTATGTTGAGTGAGAATTGGCAAGAGTGGGCATTGTTGTCTTATTCTTGATATTAGAGGGATAGCTTTCAGGTTTCCACCATTGAGTGTGATGTTAGCTGTGGGTTTGTCACATATGGCCTTATCATGTTGAGGAACATTCCTTCCATACACATTTTATTAGCAGTTTTTATCATAAATGGGTGTTGAACTTTGTCAAATGCTTTTTCTATATCTACCAAGATGATAATGTGATGTTGATCCTTTACTTTGTTAATGTGTTTATCATGTTGATTGATTTATGGATATTGGACCATTCTTGCATCCCTGGGATAAGTTCCTTTTGATCATTGTGTATGATCCTTTTAATGTATTGTTGAATTTGGTTTGCTAGTCTTTTGTTGAAGATTTTTGCATCTATGTTCATCAGTGATATTGGCCTGTAATTTTTTTGTGTGTGCTGTCCTTGTCTGATTTTGGTATCTTGCTCAGGTTGGCCTTGTAAAATGAGTTAGGAGGTGGTCCCTCCTCATCAATTTCTTGGAAGAGTTTGAGAAGAATAGGTATTGAATCAATCTTCTTTAAATGTCTGGTAGAATTCACCTGTGGAGGCATCTGGGTCTGGACTTTTGTGTTTTGGAAGATTTTTGATTACTATTTCAATGTCCTTACTAGTCATCAATTTACTCAGATTATCCATATCTTTACAGTTCAGTCTGGGAAGGTTGTATGATTCTAGGAATTTAATCATTTCTTTTGGGATGTTCAATTTTTGGCATATAGCTGTTCATAGCATTCTCTTACAATCCTTTGCATTTTGGTGGTATCCATTATGATTTCTCTTTTTTCATTTCTTACTTTATTTATCTGAACCTTCTCTCTTTTTTTTCCACAGTGAATCTAGCTAAAGGTTTGTCAATTTTATCATTTGAAAGAATCACATCTTAGTTTCACTGATCTTTTCCATTGTCTTTTTAGTCTCTATTTCATTTATTTCTGCTCTGATCTTTATTATTTCCTTTCTTCCCCATGACTTTGGGCTTTGTTTATTTTTCTTTTTCTAATTCTTTTATGTGTAAGGTCAGATTGTTTATTTGAGATTTTTCTTTTTTCTTGAAATAGGCCTGTATTACTATAAAGTTCCTTCTTAGTAATGCTTTTGCTGCATTCCATAGATTTTGGTATGTTGTGTCTTCATTTTCATTTGTCTTCAGGTATTTTAAAATTTCTTCTTTGACTTCTACATTGATACCACAGTTACTCGGTAGCATGTTGTTTAGTCTCCACATACTTGTGATTTTTTCAGCTTTCTTCTTGTAGTTCATTTCGAGTTTCATGCCACTGTGATGAGAAAAATGCTTGATATGATTTAAGTCTTCCTAAATTTATTGAGGCTTGTTTAATGTCCCAACATATGAGAGAATGCTCCATATGCACTTGGTAAGATTGTATATTCTGATGCATTTGGATGGACTGTTCTGTATAAATTTAAGTCCATCTGGTATAATCTTTCATTTAAGGCTGCAGTTTTCTTGTTGACTTTCTGTCTGTATATTCTATCCATTGATGTAACTGGGGTATTAAGAGTGCCCTAGTATTACTGTGTTGCTGTCAGTTTCTCCTTTTAGGTCTGTTAATAATTGCTTTATATACTTTGGTGCTCCTATGTAAATAATTGTGTGTTTTTGACAGATTGTCTCTTTTATTATGATATAATAATATCATCTTTGTCTCTTGTTAACTTTCTTGGCTTGAAGTCTATTTTGTCTTATATGGGTGATATGCTTTCTTTAGGCTGCTGTTTGCTTAGAGTGTCATCTTCTATCCCTTTTTCTTTGTCTTTAGGGCTAAGATGAGTCTCTTGGAGGCAGCATATAGTTGGGTCTTGTTTTTTAATCCATCCAGCCACTCCGTGTCTTTTAATTGATGAATTCAATCGATTTACATTAAGGGTAACTGTATAAATGAGGACTTAGTACTGCTACTTTATCTTTTGTTTCTGGTTGCTCCATGGTTTCCTTTTCCTTGTGTTTCTGTCTGCTGTTTTCATTGGACAGTTTCTCGGTTTCTTCTTTTTTATGTTTTGTATTTCCGCTCTAGATTTGTTTTATGGTTACCATGAGGTTTATACAAAATGTCTCATAGATAAAATAGTCCTTTTCCTGATGAAAGGACCTTATCTTCAGTTGCCTACATAGGTTCCATCCTTTTCCTCTTCACTTTTAATGTTTTTATTGTCTTTAATTCTCTCTTTTCATATTGTAAGTCTGTTACCACACTGAAGTAGCTATAGTTATTTTTACTGGTTTTCCTATTAACCTTCATGCTATAATGAAGTGTTTAACATCCTATACTGATAGAGTTGCAATTTTCTGATTCTTTCCTTCTATTTATCACCTATAAGTTTTTTGTACTTTTGTCTGTTTGTGTTAGGTAGAAGAGCTCCTTTCAACATTTCTTATAAGATAGGTCTAGTGGTGATGCACTCCCTCAGCTTTTGTTTGTCTGGGAAAACCTTAATTTCACTCTCACAGCTAAAGATTAACTTTGCTGGATAGAGTATTCTTGGCTGGCAGTTTTTATCTTTCAATGTTTTGTTATGTCATTCCACTTTCTCCTGGCCTGTACATTTTCTGCTTAGAAGTCTGCTAATAACCAAATAGGAGTTCCTTTACAGGTTATTGTATTTTATCTCCCCTGGTTGCCTTTAAAATTCTTTTGTTATCATTGACTTTTGACAGTTTTAATAAATGCGTTTTGGAGAAGGTCTTTTTGTATTGAGATAGTTAGGTGTTCTCTTAGCTTCATGAACTTGTATATCTAGTTCCTTCCCCAGGTTTGGGAAGTTCTCAGCTATTATTTCTTTAAATAAACTCTCTGCTCATTTCTTCCTATATTCTCCTTCTGGAACACTTATTATCCCTATGTTACCTTTCCTAATGAAGTTCTGATAGAATTTCTTTGTTTTTTTTTTTTAAACACCTTTCTTATTTAGGTAAAGATTTCTTTAACTTGGATTCTAACAATTCAGCTTGTTGGTAATTAGAGGTCTTTCTTTTCTTTTTCAGTAGGTGGTGCTACAGCACACGTTTTTGGTTTCTGCCTCTGACTATATTCAAGAATTGGCACTTTGCTCCCACCACTGCCTCTGCCATGGCTGTTGCTGGTGCCCTCATTGTTGCTGCTTGTGCCTCTGGGGTTGCTGGTGTCTTGCTGCTGCTGGTGTCCCTGCTCTTGCTGGCATTGCCACCAGAGGTACCAGGATGGCAGGTGCCTCTGCTGCATCTCGGATTGTTGGGTTTGTGGGTGCTGCTGCCATAGGTGGGGGGGCCAGAGTCATGGGTACCACTGTGGCTAGAGGGACTGGAGTCACAGACTCTGTCGCTGCTGCTTCCAGGTTCCCTGTGGGCACTGGAGCCACTATAACTGGGAGGCCAGAATCATGTGCACCACCTTTTCTGCTGCTACAGGTTTCCTGCAGCTGCAGGCCCAGCTACCACACCGGGACCTGGGTCACGGGCAGTCCCCTACCTCCTCTTTTGTGCTCCAGTCCACCCACCTTCATCTGTACAGATGTGTGTCTCTCTTGGTATCCAGGTGTGTGGGGCAGAGAAACCTTTGCTGAATTATGAATATTTTACTAGGCGTAGATTAAAAGAGAGAGACAAAGGGAGCATCTCACATGGCCATGATGCAGATGTCACTCCACGAGTTCATGTCCTTTTGACTAGACAAATTAAATGCTGGGAACTGAGAGAAACTGTGACTGATTCAGACTGCTGGAGCAATGACAGTGATTCATGGCAATGGGAACTACTCCTGAAGCCTAGGGATGGACCAGTGTAGTTGGAAAAAAAAAATGCAGTTAATAAATAAATATTTACACCAAAGTCCAAAAAAGCACCTTCTCATTGTGAGCAAGATCAAAAGTAGCTACCAAAAAGCACAGTTTATTAGCACTTAGAAATGAAACCGGGCCTTCCAAATATAAGCAGGCTGAAGGTAGATGTTTCCTTCCATTTCTTTCTTAAAACTCAAAAATCACAATAAGGGATTTAAAAATGTATCAGAGTGTACATGACAGTAGATGAGAGAGACCCATATTTTTGAAGCTAAAAATGCAATACATGCATAGTACTGATCTAGAAGTCCATAGAAATGAAACCTAAGTTTGTGATAGAGTAAAGCAGAAAAGTCAGGGAGAAGTAAGCCTACCCACTACAGACCTGAAAAGACCTGGGCAAAGGGGGCAGGGGTGGGGTAGCTACCGTGCAAAAAAGGGGGAAAAAGTACAATTAATGAGGACTCCTTTCTCCTGCTTGGATCATATAATTTGACATCCAACCATATACCAGCCTAACCTCTACCATGTGTGAGGTTGGAGCATTCCTCCCTGGGAAAAATCATGTATACTCAAGAGAACTACCTACTGGCAATGACAATTGGAGGTCTCAAATTAAAACAGCCAGGCTGCTGGCCAATCTTCCTATGGAAAAGCCTGCCTGTTGACAGGGAACTTCATCTCCAACTCAAATACAGATTTTCTAAACAAATTTTCAGTGTCTGTCTATTTTGCCAAACCAAGATATCTTGTGATGTCCTTTCTACAGTCATTCCCCTGACCTCTGTTAGTCTGATGGACTCCTCTTCTTTTTCAGGACTCAGCTCCAATGCCAACCCTTTCCTGGTTTCTCAGAGAATAAGCACAGCATCCCCTGTCCCTCATGCTGCATTATGCCTTATGACACCTTACCGCTTTCACTACTGGGATCCAGGTCTGTCTCTTTCCTCATGTGGCCAAGGATCTGTCAAAGGCAGGGACCATATTCTCTTCAGGTCTGTATTCCCAGCCTCTATCCCAGTGCCTGGAGCAAACAAGGAGTGTTTCTTTCTTTTCTTTTTTTTTAAATTGAAGTATAGTCAGTTTACAATGTTGTGTCAATTTCTTGTGTACAGTATAATGTTTCAGTCATACATATACATACAGATATTCATTTTCATGTTATTTTTCATTATAGGTTACTACAAGATATTGAATATAGTTCCCTGTGCTATACAGAAGAAACTTGTTGTTTATCTATTCTAAAAAATTATTTTATTTTTCTTGTGGGGAGGTAATTAGATTTATTTATTTTTAGAAGAGGTACTGGGGATTGAACCCAGGACCTTGTGCAGGCTAGGCATGTGCCCTACTGCCTGAGCTATACCCTTCCCACTTTATATATAATAGTTAGTATCTGCAAATCTCAAACTCTCAGTTTATCCCTTCCCACTCCTCTACCCCCAACCCCGCCCTGGTAACTATAAGTTTGTTTTCTATCTCTGTTAGTCTGTTTCTGTTTTGTAAATATGTTCATTTGTGTCTTTTTTTTTTTTTTTTTTAGATTCCAGTCCTATTGGGTACAGTAGGAATTTATACTAGCTATACTAGCTAACTTGAAAGAATTCTCTTTGAAGCTTAAGCCACTATGAATATAAAATAAAATTTTAATTTCCCAAGAAATTATTAAAACTATGTATAAAGGAATGTTACCATTATACTTATATCATTGAGAAAGTGGGAATCCATTGGGAACAGAACTGGTATAATGTGCAATATAAAAAGTATTGAAGAAAATTCAATCATTTATTCAAAATACTTATTTTTTCATTCTCTATTTATATCTTTTTTCTTTACTAGTCCACATTTAGAGGCCATGTGATTTTTTTCTCTTTATATAATGGGTATGATAAATATCTATAACTTTCAGTCTTCTATCAACCAGGCAGTGACATGTGTCTACTGGCTAGCCATTTCTTGTGTATGGAGTTGAGGACTTTGAGAACAGTCTTAGGGACCACTTTCTATTGGGAAACTTTTGTGACTAACTTTGGGGAACTCTAGGGATTTATGAGTCATGTTTCTAAAGCTTGCTCTTTAACAGACAGAGGCCTCAATGAGCTGTCGGAATAGACTAAATGCTGTTTTTCTTTTTCTTTTTTAAAAACTACAAAAAATAAATTTATTTACTCTGATAGAGAGTATTTATCTACAGTAAAGCAATAACAACTAATATTGGTCAAATATTCAAAGTTTTTCACCTATAACTGTGAAGGAGAGAAGAATGTTCATTATTGCACTTTAATTCAATATTAAATTTGGTGTCCTGGCCACACAGTAAAGCCAAATGGGGGAAAACACACTGGATAGGGAAAAAAGGGCAGAAGGCTGGAACTTTCACTTGAATATTCCAAAGCAAGCCAAACCATAGTATACAGTTTAGAAATTTTTATATGCGTAAAATATAAGGCAGACTCTGAAACTAACTCTAAGAAAAAATTAGCAATTTATAAAAGAAACTGACAGACTACAAAAGAGATTTCTATTTTGCTAGACTGTAAATATCCCATTTGGACATTAATTCAAGATATTTAATAGAAGGACCACTTCCCAGATAATGTTAATATTTTAAGGACTTTAAATTTTAAACACTGATTTCTCTAGGACATATTCTATCATTTGAAGTAGAAATAACATCCAAAGAATGTCTTAGTAAACAATAAACTGATTTTTAACTATATCATCTATGATCAATTCAGCAAAATAGAGAACAAAAGTGACTCCATATTATGTTTTCTTTTACTTTAAACTTTGTGTTCTATTGCTTTTGCTACAAACTAAGAACATTGCCTAGAGCCTGAATATACATGACAGCAGATTCTCAAGGCTCTGGCCTTTAAAGGTATAACACTTTTCCATTCATAAAGAGATGAAAAATTGCAGAACAGAGCAAAATATTTGTCTTGTTGCAGGTTTACAGGAACATAAGTGACCTGACCTATTGGACAGCTGCAAGAACAAAGGCATCCCACACCAAAGATTTTGCAACAACCAATCATACTCTCTCTCCTTTTAATATAAAAGAAGTCTGAATTCTAAGATGGTTCTTTGGGACACAAGTTCAGCATCTTTTCAGTCTGCTGGCTCTCTGTTGCTATTCCTTGCTGCAACAATTCATCTCTTGGTTTACTGGCCTGTCCTGTGGCAAGCAGTACAAGCTTGGACTCAGAAACATCAGTAAGTTTACTACACCTTTCCAAGCATTAAAATGGATGACTTACAGAGCTTTTCAGTTAGGAGAGGTGGGGGAAAAAAGGCAGGACAGGCAAATGATCTGCAGTTCAAAACCCAAAGTCTTGTCACTTCACATTATATCTCACCTGTTCCAGACACCATCCAAATGCTGAAAACACAAGACAGTTCTCAGAAACAGTATTACAACCCAGTGATAGCTACATGATCCAATTACAATTAAAAAGCCCTCTATAAAAAGAAGTCCATGTATTCACAGCTATGGTGGAATCTCAAGCTCTTCCGTAGATTATTGGAAAAAACATAAATAAATTAATAAATGCAAAAAAAACCACTTTCGGTAACATGGCAACCCACCTTTTTTGCTAGTCAGACTCCACCAGGCACCTCAGTACTGCCGAGATGTTCTACTGATTTTCGCAGCCCAGGCCATGAGGCCCCCCCAACAACATCCTGAACTGTTAAAGAGGCTGCGTCTGTCAAGCACGGCAGGATCTTCATGGCTTCCGGGGAGTCACTGCCCAGTCTGCACACCACATAAATGGAGAGAGAGGCCCCTTCCCGTGCACCCTACTTCCCTTCCTGGATTCCTTCTCCAAAGTGGTTCAGGCTATCTGCATCCCTCCCTCCCAAACGTTTCAAAGGGATGTGTAGGGCATGAGGCAGATGACGGATGTCCACCTCTACGGCTGCAGGTGGGGTGACCCAGAATCCAGAGGCACTGATAGTCGATGACAGAAACTCGCTGCTCCGGGCTCAGCAACTGCAGGGAGCGGCACTTCTCGGTGGCTGAGGAGTTGCAGAAGGCTTCGTAGTCCTGCAGGTCAGCCACAGTGGGCCGTCTCCGCCAGCTGCACAGCCGGGCCTGCACCTACGCAGCTGCACACAGCGGAAACGTCCTCCGAGGGCACGGAAGAGCAGCACGCTGCCGCTGCAAGAGGGGCCCAGACCTGCAGCCATCCTCACCCCCAGCGCCTGCCGGCGGCCCAGGACCCCAGTTACCACAGCAAACACCCTGCCAAGCGCGTAGCTGGTCACCATCTCCGCTGGAGGTGGCTGGGGGAATACGCAGCACAGCGAGGCCCACCACAGACTGGTCCACAGGGCGCTGGCCGACAGGAGAGGCCGGGGCTGGCACACACGGTCCTTAGCCAGGTCGCGAGGGGGCACGCTGTGGGGGCAGTCAGGCACTGCATCGCGGAGCGCCGAGGCTGGCGGACGCGCACGGCGTAGGGCACGGCGTAGGGCACGTAGTCTGCCGCTGAACGGAGGCTGCGCAGTGAGGTGCCGCCAGACGCCCTGGGCGTGACGGGCAGTGCCTTCTCGTGCAGCCCTTGGCGGGCCGGGCTGCTCACTTCTACTCTGTCGCAGCCCACGAGGTCCAGGCGGGCGACTCTGGCCTCTCAGGTACGAAGCCAGTGGGCAGCCGCGTCCCCTGAAGCCTACGACCAGCACGGGTGAGGTGGCAAAGCGCAGCTGTCCCTGCACGCCCAGCTCAGGCCGCACCAGCAGCCGGCTGTAGCGCAGAATACCTCACCTCGGGACAGGGCAGCCTTCAGCGGGAGGGGGGACGCCGGAACTAACCGCTCTGACCCCTGCTTTGCCGGAAGAGCCTCCGCCAGCCTCTGCTTCGGGGAACTCGGCACCGACTCCCGCTGGGCAGCGTCAGCCTGCAAGGTGAGCACCTCCTCCCTGGCAGCCGTGGCAGCCTCTCCTGGAAGTTGTCCAGTGCTGCTTTTCTTATTACGACTGACTACACAGTATCTCTTCCTAGCTACATAACCCCACTGATTTGTCTGGATCATTATGCTTATTTGGGGAATACTTCAGTTCCATAAAATTGTGTAGACATACTAGAAAAAAGTAGGTATAAATATAATGCATGTCAATGACCCATGTTTCATTTAACTGGAACTTCTTGAGGGCAGGAATTGTCTGTTGTGTTAGTCACTGTATTGCTAATATGTAATTGAATACAGAGTGATACAGAGTGGATGCAATACACTAAGTATTTGCTAAATGAGTGAAACACGTAATTGTGGTAAACATTTCATTATCTCCTTGGATATAATTTTCATAATGCTATTCTAAATTTTCGACCTATTCAATAGTTTTTATTATTTTCTGAATTTTTAAAGACCTTCCTCCATAATCCAGACAGCGTGGTATTGGTGAAAGAATAGACAAATCAATCAATAGAGCATAAGAGAGAATCCAGAAATAGACCCACCTATATATATATAGTCAACTGATATTTGACAAAATAGCAAAGGCAATAAAAAGTCTTTTCAACAGATGGTGCTAGAGCTGGACATTCACACACGCGCACACACACACACAAATAGAATCTAGACACAGATCTTCTACTCTACATGAAAATTAACTCGAAATGGATCACAGACCTAAATGTAAAATGCAAAATTATTAAACTTCTAGAACATAACATAAGAGAAAACCCAGATGGCCTTGAATATGGTGATGATTTAGATACAACACCAAAGGCAGGATCCATCAAAGGAAGTATTGATATGCTGGACTTCATTAAAATTATAAATTTACGCTCTATGAAAAAAAAAAGGTCAAGAGACTGAAAAGGCAAGCCACAGACTGGGAAAAAAATATTTACAAAAGACACATCTGATAAAGAAGTATTATCCAAAATACACAAAGAACTTTTAAAACTCAGCAATAAGAGAACAATCTGATTTTTAAAATGAGCCAAAGACCTTAACACGCACCTCACAGACACCTCACGTAGATGGCAAATAAGCATATGAAAAGATGCCTCACATCATGTCATCAGGGAAATGTAAATTAAAACAACAGTGAGATATACTACACACATGTTAGTATGGCCAAAATTCCAGAATACTGACAACGCCAAATGCTGACAAGAATGTGGAGCAAGGGGAACCTCTCATTCATCACTGGTGGGAATGCAAAATGATACAGCCACTTTGGAAGACAGTTTGGCAGTTATTTAAAGAATTAAACATTCTCTTATCTGATCCAGCAATCTCACTTCCTGGTATTTACCCAAAGCAGTTGGAAATTTATGTCCACACAAAAACTTACACACAAATATTTGCAGTAGCTTTATTTATAACTGTGAAAACTTGGAAGCAACCAAAATGTACTTCATTAGGTGATACATACAGCAAATGGAATACTATTCAGCACTAAAAAGAAATGAGCTATCAAGCCATGAAAAGACATGGAGGACACTTAAATGCATATTACTAAGTGAAAGAAGCCAATTTGAAAAAGCTGCATATTGTACAATTCCAACTATGAACATCCTGGAAAAAGCAAAACTGTGGAGGCAATAGAAAGATCAGTGATTGTCAGAGGTTAGGGGAGAGGGAGAGATGAATAGGAGGGACACAGAGGAAAATTCTGTGTGATACTGTAAAAGTGAATACATGTCATACATTTGTCCAAACCCATAAAATATACAACACCAAGAATGATCCTGAATATGAATCAAATACCTAATTCTTCTTCTGCAGGTCTGTTTTTGGACATTCTGTTTGTTTCATTTGTTTTTCTGTTTATTTAAGTATGATTGCCATACTATTTATTGAGGCAGTGTAAAATATTTTAATTGTTTAACATGGAAAAGCTCTTTCTCCTGCGCTGCTTTTCTTTTTTTCAGAGAAATTCTTAGGGCTCAGAATTTAAAAAAAATTTTTTTACAGCTGCCTAGAAATTCATTGTATGGATGCACTTAATTCATTCAACTAATCACCTATTTATGGACACTTGGTTATATTCTTTTGATTTTACAGACAATGCTGCATGTATGTAATTTTACAGATATTCAAGTATTTATAAAGAATTAGTTTAAATAAATATTAAATAAATGAAATAAATGTTTATTTTTCCATATGGACTTTTACAAGCATCACCTCAAATAATTAAATAATACTGATGTTTTATTGGGATTTTGCAAATTAGCTTACAGAGAATTGACATTTATGATATTGATTCTTCTTATCCAAGAATGGGTATACCTTTCCATTTGTTTGAGGCATTTTTGTATATATCCTTCATTAGTATTTAAAAATTTCCTTCTTATGTCACTTACACATTTCTTACCAACTTTACTCCTAAGCATTTTGTTATTTTTGTTTTTATTTAAGTGGGATCTTTTTTTTTCTATTATATCTTCTAAGTGACAGTTGTTTATGTTGTTAAAAATACAAAATTCAACTGAGTAAATTTGAAGATCTAATTGACTTTATTCAGTGATTCAAGAATCCAGCAGCATCCCGTCTAGCAAGTAGAAAGGGACTCCAAAGAGTTGCAGAAAAGGAAAGCTTTCTTTAGATGGAAAGCAGCAGGGAAAAGAAAAAGTGCATTATCTCATCTTTCTCTGGGAGGTGGAAGACGTCTCCCAGGCAGTTTACCTCACTATAGCTGACCAGGAAATTCCAGATTGACTGGTTAAATTCCTGGGGAAGATTGAAACTGCATTTGGCTTAGGTATTAAGTTTCAGTTTGGTGATGTGGGCTTATCACGAGTCACTCTACTTTGAGCCTGTTGTCTCTTTTTTTCTTAGCAACATATAAAAAGCTATTGATTTTTATATTTTATTAATGTGCTCTGCTTCCTTATGGAATTCTCTTATGTTTATGGGAATTTTCCAATCAATTCTCTGGATATTTCTAAGAAGTCAGTCATATCATTAATAAATAGTGCTGGTTCTCTCTCCAGCGTTTATACCTCTAACTTCTTTCCTTTCTCTGATTGCATTTTGCAGTGCTTTCAGGACAATCATGCAAATAGTAGTGATTGAGGATGTTCTTGACTTGAATGGTCACCACTGGTGTGCTTCTCCTTTAAGAGTGGTTAATAGTTTTCAGTGGAGATAGACTTATTTTATCTTCTGATATTTATCCATATCTATTTATATTATTATATTCATATTCCACTATCCATTTTCATCAGGAATGGATATGAACTTTTATAAAAATGTCTTTTCAATGACTGTGGAGACATGTGATTTTTGTCCTTTGATGTAATAATATGGAGAATTATATTAATATATTTCTTAATATTAAAACAGTCTTGCATTTCTGTAATAACCTTCTTTTGGACACAAATATATTTTCCTTTACTGAGCTGATGGATTCCAGTTGGTAAAATTTTATTTAGGATTTTTTATTATTATTCATTAATGAGCTACATTTGTGGTTTTTTCCTTTCTTCCTCCCTTTCCTTCTTTTTCTCCTTCTTCCTACTTTTCTTCTTTCAAACTTTTCTAGTTTTGATTTCAATTTTGCTTTCTCAAAAATAATTGGAAATATTGAAATAGCCCCTTCTTTTTCTATGCAACAGCATGGACTTAATCTGTTACTTAGAATTTTGGTGAAACTATTTGTGTCTTGTGTTTTTGGGGGGAGAGTTAGTTATTGTTAACATTCTTTGTTTCTTCTATGGGAATTTGTTTAGATCTTCTATATATTTGGGAATTAGTTTTAGTAATTTTTTTAAAGAAAATTATGTACTTAACCCAATTTTGTGAAGTTTATTTCCATGGATTTGACTAAACAACTTTCTTGTGGATTTTTAATTTCCTCTCTTTAAGTGATTATTTATGGGCAACATTTTTTTTTCATTTTTTCTACATTAGGTTGGTTAATAATTTATCTATCTTGTTAGTATTTTTTCTTCAGAGAAACAGTTTTGCACTTTACTTATTAATTTTATCATTCTATTTATCTTTTGAAAAATTTTCCTTCTCTCTTTTGCTTTGTTATTGTTTTTCTAAATCCTTGAATTGTGTGCTAAATTTGTTCTATTCTTTTTATTTATTGGTAGATATATGTGTACATACATCTTTATTATAATTTGTTTTTATGTATGTAATGTGCTCCTGTAATTTTCTTGTGAACTCTGCTTTAGTTTATCGTCAGTTTAGATATGCAGTGTTTTCATTATAGATGTTTTTAGATCACCTTTAGTTTTGGTTTTTATTTCTTTTTTATGTAGTTGTTAAAAAGAGGTATTTTAGTGTTACTGTTTCTTAAAATTTTTATTGCAGTGAAATCAGAAAGTATTGCCTATATCCTGCATTACTTTCTGAAATTTATAGATTTTTGAAAGCCAGTATGTAACCAGTTTTCCTGGACGTTTCATGAGCATTACAAAGGAAGATATTTTATCTATTTTTGGCAGAGTTCAAATATAATACATATACTTTATTAATTATGTTATTTAGCTCATCTGTGTACTCATATTTGTCCATTTGAATTGTCATGTACTGAGAAAGTAAAATTGAAGTCTCATAGTAATATATATTTTTATTTCTCTTTGCATCTACTATGATTTTTGCTGTATGTATAGATGCTATGTAATTTGGTTCATATTTATTTTTGATTATTTTAATTTAAGTATATATGTGTATATATATATAGAAAAGTGCATTAGTCATGTTACCATTTGATGAATTATTTCAAAATGAACATATTTGAATAACCACCACCCAAATAAATACGTAGAATGTTACCAAAGTTGACTAACCAAATTTTAAAAATCGAAGCTTAATAACTTTACTGGGTAGGATATGTTTCAGTGTTGACCGTATAGGAGATAAGAATACGCCACTCCAAAATACACCTCTAGAAAGAATATGCCTCTTTGGCATAGGAATATTTTGAAAAAAGAGCAGCCACAAAAGAAGCTCTGAAAACAGAGTAGGTTACCCTTTTGTAAGGGAAATGTGCATTTATAAATTTATGTTCTTCATTTATAAGAGTCTCTCTCTTTCTCTCTTTCTCTGTACCAGGAAGAGAAGGATGATTTTAAATCACAAGAGACTCATTAATGGAGAAGGCAAGGACTTAAATCTGCATAGTAAGCCTTATTCTGCTTTACCGTACTTTTCCTGGTCATTGTCCCATAACTGGCCTCCCCCACACCTTTTTTTCTTTGTTTTTGCTGAGATGGTATTTAAGTCCAAATTTTAAGCCACTTCTATCATATATATATATGTATATATGCCACTTATATCATGTATATATATATAAATCTATATACACACATTTATATAAACTTCTGTTTGTTTTTCTCTTGTTAATTGTGTTTTGTTACAATGTCCCCAGTCTAGAAATTAGAAGGGTAGAGGGAAAAGGATTTTTCTCTACCCTTCAGCTATTTTGATTCAGTATTCTCTGGCACATACTGTACTCTTACAGTCTTAACATCAGGGAATGTGGTTGAAGTATATCTTTTATATTGGCTCTGTTTTATTTATTTTTTTATTTTAATTTCTTTTGGGAGGATGTAATTAGGTTTATTTATTTATTTAATTTTTTTAGAGGAGGTACTGGGGATTGAACCCAGGACCTTGTGTATGCTAGGCACACAACCACTTGAGCTATACCTTCTCCCCCCATCCCCCTGGCTCTGTTTTATTTTGTTCTTCTACTTTGGGAAATACAGTTATGCATATGTTGGATCTCTTGCTGTCTTCTATGTTATTTTCTTTCTAATTCCTTTTAGCTCTTTGTTTCCATTTTATCCTGCTCATTTTCCACTTTGTTCTGCTCATTATTTTGATTTCTACCCTTTTTGTCCCTTGCTTGGTTTTCTGTATATTTTTTAGCACTTTTCTTTCCTTCTAATTTTGCCTTCATTTCTGCTACAAATTTTTCTTCTGCTTCTTTTCTTAAATCTGTCAGATTATATTTCTTCTCCTCTTGTAGTTTTGTCATTTCTTTTCTGAGTTCTTTTGTTTTTTGCTTAGGCCTTCTTTCATTAAGGAATTAATGCATTAATTTTACAATACAATTCACGGTGAAATATATGATCATAATTTTCATCTGCTTTGTTGATATTTTTTGTTAAATGCTTTCTTTGTTGCCAAATTTTGCTGCCATTTTCATCCTCTATCTTGGAGTATCTTTGTGACAGTTTTTTGTTTGTTTGCTTTTTAGTTTCTTTTAAATTCATTCATCATTGAGTTAACTGGGTTGTTCTTGGTCTGTTCAGGCTGCTATAACAAAAATACAATACACTGGCAGGCTTATAAACTGTAAATATTTATTTCTGGAGGCTGGGAAATCCAAGATCAAGGTGCTGGCAGATCAGGGTCTGGTGAGGACTGCTTTATAGGCAGCTGTCTTTTTGCTGTAAACTCACATGGCAGAAGGGATGAGGCAGCTCTGTGGGGTTTCTTTCAAATGAGGGTATTTGTTCCTCGCACAAGGGCTCTGCCCTCATGACCTAAGGTCTCAAAGGCCTCACCTCCTATTACCACCACTTTGCGGGGTAGGATTTCTAAATATGAGTTTTGGAATGACACATTCAGTCTACAGCAGGGGTTTTCCCTGGACCTGCTGTGGATGTATGGGGTTGTAGTGGGGAGATGCGTGGTGTTCCAGGTCAGATGGTTATCAGAGCACAGAGATTCTGGGGCGCACCATTGCCATGACCCTGGTTAACATCCAAACTTAAGAACTCAGTGCTAGAACAGGAAATTATGTTACATTTTGCCAACGGCATAAATTTGCAAGTTCACGTGTTCATTCTTCCTCTGCTTTCCCAGTATGTCTTAAAGTATGGAGAAACATGTTTGGTCTCTGTGTGCTACACATACAAGTGTGTGTAGGTAATGGTGTGGGTGTGAATGTGCCTGTGGGTGTGCACTCGTGTACTTCAGCAAGGACACGAATGGCAGGACAGAAAATGCAGTGGAACTGTGCCAATTTGATTGGTTAATCCTCTTTACCAATTGGAGTGAAACAGATAGATAATTGGTTAGAATTGAAAGACTACAGATGCAAAGGTAATAATGGACAAATATTTATCCTCCCTCCTCCCCTATAGCTCATATCTCAGTAGTTGTAACGCTCAAGATGGGCACACTGAGCTTTGAAGTATTCAAATATAGAGTACCCATAAGAGAACAATCACATGTGGCTGGAAGTGAATAGAGACAGAATAGCATTATTTATTTCAGACCTAAGTAGTAATAAAATGACTATATTTGATTTTAGTGCAAGTGGTTCCAACTAAATTTTTTCTTACTAGGTTTCATTAGGAAGCCAAAACAAAGAAAAATCTTACTGAAAACAGTAGGTTTTAAAATGTAATACAAATTTTTTGACTAATTCATAACATTAGAGTCAAATTTAGTCAACTAACTTCACCTGAGATTAAATTAATTGTAAAACATTGCACAGAGTGGCTTAGGATCACAAATATATAAATGTAGTGTCCTTTCTTCTTGACCTTGTAATTTACTAAAGCCCATGAACCATAATCCAAAAATAAGTTGGGTGAAAGGTAGATATGGGTGAAGGAGAAATTAATCCTACCTAGGGAATCATAGAAGGCTAGTGTTGGGAAATGGGGGTGTGGAAGGGTAGATTTTGCAAAGCAGACTTAAAAGGGGAAAGAGCTCCACTAATCCTTGGGTTTGGAGTCTGTTGGGGGTCTTGTGAATGTGTAATATGCTCAAAGAGGTGGTCTTGAGGTGATAGTCTATAGCATGGGAGACATCCTGATAAGCAGAAGCAAAATTTTGAACTTTGAACAGTCATAATGCTCATTAAGATCATTTTTCAAATGAAGAAACTAAGGGGAAGAGAAATGAATAGATTCCGTTGACGTCTCAGCATTATCAGACACTGTGCTGGGATTGAAACCACGAACTTTTCTGTTCAGTGTTTCTCCCAGTACACACATTCCCTCTAGAAGACAATGGTCAAACTGAAGAAGGCTTTGCATGCCGGAAAAGGAATATGGAATGGATCTGGGATGATTAGATCTGTAATTAGGAGATATTGGCAAGAAGAAGAGGTAGATACAGGAATCAGGCAAAATCTGGGTTATCATAAGAAAAACATACCTCAGTTCCATTTGAAGTCTCACAGTGCCTTGGTTAGATGGCATATTTGCTAGAATGCTTTCTGACTTTCTGGTTTAAGGAACTGTATGGACAGGCAGGATAATACAAGTATTTATGTCTATATTTGCTGTATGGGACATTAGCAGATATAACAGAATCAAGACCTGCCCATCTAATACAAAGACCTGGCTTTGCCCACATGAGTTATCCTGACTATGTCATATGAATGGCTTTCACTCTTAGGACATTTATCCAAGAGGTCTCTCCTCCCAAGGCAGCCCTTTTGAAAGGAAGTAGCAATCTAAAACAAACAAGTACTTTATGCAGGCATAAAATCAACACGTGTAATTTAATAATCAGACTGAAACTCATTGCTATGGTTTCATTCAATATCAGCACTTAAGTACAGCCTTTCATATTTTATTACTGTTTTCCTCCTCCATCAACAGCTGAATACATTTCAAGTTCATCTTTTGTACAAGCAATCAATTCTCAGAAAAACTGGCTGCCGAGCTTACAGCTTGAAGAAAATAAAAAGAGGAGAATATCAATAAGCTTCCAGCTGCTTTGTCCTTTATAAGTGGTCGGATTTATGCCTGGTATGCCTGCTACCTATTTTCTGAAGCTAAGCCATTGGCTTCCAGAGGGGAAAAACGCCCATGAACCATCCACTTTAAAGATCTTGGCATTTACCTCCGGGACTAATTAATTAGCTCTTTAGGTTTTCTCATTTGAATTAAAGACAAATTAGGATAAAGAAGAAAAAATGCATTCAGTGGCCTTATGGTTCTGATTTTGTTATTGCTTTAGTCTTGCTTGATGTGGTTGGCTTGAAGTCTAAGAGCCAGAGAGCAGGATGCACAGTTGTGATGATAGAGTGACCATAAGAAGTATAATTCCTTTATAATTGGGTTTTTACATTCACTGCTAATTACCATGCACCAGAATTGTTACAGTTCAAAAGCAATGAAAATAATGTCCATAGTTAGGAGCTTTTTGATGAAATGCATATGTAATTTTCTAACAGTGGGAGCTCTGTGGTGATTCCAGCCACAGTGAATTTAGCAGTAATTAAAATAACTTTGCTTTACAATCAAACAGTTATATTTGGGAACTGATGAAAGACCATACTCCACTTGATTTTTGTCACAGTCATGCTCTAAGTAAAAGCTTTTCACTTGCCACCAAGAAATATACTTTCACTGAAAGATCAAAATTTTGAGGCCTCAGAGAGCATATAGTTTAGTCAACACCTAATCCGAAAGTAAATGAAGTCCTTTTGAAGCTTAAGAAGCCTGAAAATGTGAACACCACTAGGTTATTGATTTCTCAGTAAATTAAATAAAGGAAGAGAGAAGATACTGTGGCTGCATTATCTTCATCTAGGCAGTTTAAAGCATTAAGTATGTAAATCAGATGGTCCCGTAGCAGCTTCTTGCTAGAGTGGATCACTCATTGAAGAGAGATATGGAAATACACATAGTCATACATTGAGAGACTCCAAGACAGTACCACCTTTAGGAAGGCAAATACACCTTTCACAAACATTCATATTTACTAAGAAAATCATATACTACTCTAAGAAGGTAGGTTCCGAGTAGGAAGAATAATGAAAGCCATATAATTACTTCTCTTTAATTCTCTATTATGTCCCCTATTTGCTTAAAATCTCTCTCAACTTGATTAAGTAGTTTAATTTTCCAAGTCTGCATCTCACTTTATGCATAACAGGAGAACACTGTTTATGTGAAAGAGTAGAGCCATAAAGGAAAACAGTTCAGAAGATGGCTGCCGTGTTTGCACTAGAACGTAAGTTAAAGGTTCCAGTGTTGGGACCCGATAATGCAGAAGCAAGTGGTCTCTTGCCACTCTTGATATCAATTTTATGGTTCATAATTCAGCTTTACCACTGGTTAGGTAGTGAGCATTAACCTTCTAGTCAACCTATTCACCTAAACCAAGAAGTTTGATTTTTGCAATTGTTTTAAATTTAAGAATAATTACTTTACTATGCAGGAATTGGCAGACTAGAGTCAAGGGGTCATATCTGGTCTGAAACTGTCTTACATTTTTTAAAGGATTGCAAACAAAGTAAACAAACATTCTGCCACCATGAACTTACAGGCTTGCAATCCCTGAAATATTTACTATCTAGCTCTTTACAAAGTTTGTTAATCCCTGCTCTGTTATATAGCTTTTAGGGTATAAGTGGGAAACACTGAATAATGTATTTTTATTCTTTATTATTTCAAGTCTCTGTTGTATATTACTTTCCTCTCCTCCAACCTTTCAATATTTGCAACCAGGGTTATAGCCACTCATGCTTCAAGGATGTATGTATGTTAAAGTATAAAGGCAGCTCGTTATACATCAAATATTTTAAGACTTAGGACACTCATCATACTGTCTCTTGTAGTTTGGAGCTAAGAGATTTGTATGTACGTCTCTTCTTTAAATGCTCAACATTAGAATCAGTTAATTACTGGATATATATATATTCTTTTTTCTTTTTTAAACATGGCGTCATTTGGAAACATGCCCAGTAGCTTGGTAGCTGTGATTGCTTGTGACATCCCAATATCAATTCTCTCCCTTTCTGTTTAGTAACAGAATCCTTATTTTACCTTGGTACATTGGTACCCACTTCACTTGCAGCTAGATGTGATTATGGGACTAGATTCTAATCAATGGGATGGTTGCAGAAAAGTTAAGTTGGACTTCTAGGTAATCTCTTGCAAGAGAATGGCTATATCCTTCTCTCTTTCCTTCATCTTGCTGCCTGGAATGAAGATATAGATGGCTGGAACTGTAGCAGGCATATTGGAACATGAAGATGAGGATCACACCAAAGAGAAGGGAGTTCAGGGAACTATAGAGTGCCTGGGTTTCTGAAGTTTTGAAAGTTTCCATAAAACCTGTACCCTCCAGACTTACTTTATGTGAGATAAAAATTAACTTGTATCTTGTTTTGGTTACTATTATGTTTTATTTTCTGCCATAGATGGTAGAATCCAATCCTTTTTAATATATATATCAACAAGTTGTGTTCACTCATGGTAAAACATCATAGCAACATTAATTTAAAAAGGGAGGAGCTTATTGATTATATAGTAAGGATCATGAAAATGTATTTAAATTTGCTTCTTGAATTTATCTTCAAACATGTTATACCTACCACTAAATATAAAATATTGTAAGATGTGTCTGCACATATATACATGTATAATGACCAGGAAATAAATAAATATGCATATATATCTCACTAGGATACAAAAAACTTCTCTAGACCGTTGTGATGAACAACTTAAAGTTCCAATCTTCTGTCTGGTCTTGAGCAGAACTGATTAGCCATTCAGAGATCTTACGGCTATGAAGCACAAGTAAACATCATCCAGGTACATTTCTTTAGCACAAAGCAAATTTATCATAGAGTTAGGAAATTCTGTCGAAAATATGTGGATTATATTATTTTGAAAGAAAGGTTATGTTTTCTGTTCTATTTATATCTTGTTCCTTGATTTTCAACAGCACTTGTCAGGTGGTACTAATTCATTAACTTCTATCAGTGAATAAACCTGCTATTCAGCAATCTCAGAGTCTGTCTTCTACCAGGGATATCATATTTTTGTGTCTCTGCAAATAACATACCTTCACTGACCCATCTTGTAATTTTAAACGTTTGTTATCTGTAAATTTTTACAACCTGGCTGGGTGGAAAGATATTAGACCCACATGTGAAATAAGAAAAAAAAATACATGTGTAGAATAATGCCCAGCAATGTTTTCATTTTCGTAAGTAATAATAGATTCAGAGTGAAGTACAAATTGCTTGTAAACATATTAAAATAACTAACTGCCCTCCAGTTAACTCAAAGTATAAACATTAGTCTTATAAAATAATAAGCAACTCTTCTTCAAATATCAGGAAACTGAAGCATAGAAAGCTTAAAGTTGCAGTAAGTAGATACTGGAGGTAGGGTGAGAATCTGTATTTCTTTATTTCCAAACTGGTGCTCCCCTGGATATGATGTAAGGCATTTTAGAAATGATGAATTATTGATGGATGTCAAGCTGCTGTTGACTCTTCTGAGCAAGAGATTTAAAATTCATTTCTAGCTTGTACAAAAGCTTTGGAATTAATTGTAGACACCTGCTAATGTCTTTGCTCTGTCCTTTACCAGACGAGATTATCACTAAACCTCCACCGTTCGTGTTGCTCTCACATTCTGCCCCCGACTGGTTCCACTGCTTGCTCGTCAGAGCAGATATATTACCCTTCTCCTGCCCAGAGGCAGAAAATGACATGGAATCAAATCATACTCCAGGAAATAAGAATCCTGAAGTTTTAATGATACAGCTGGTTTTGGTATTTTAAATTCTCTGGTTCATTAATAAAAACCTTGCACTTGCTGCTACTACCCTGAAGCCTATAAATATTGGAAAAGAGCAAACACTTCTCTGAAATATCATTATTATCTACTAAATAAATTATTTACAAAGTGGCTAATGATATTAAACCACCGAAAATGCAAAGAGAGAGAAGTTATTGGACAAAATAAGTCACAGTGGGACTATTCTGGCCAATCTGTTTGGGCCAAACTCAGAGAAAAGCATCAAGGAGGTAATTTTATAAAAAGGAATGATGATCTGAGCAATTGCTGGATGTTTGTTTCTACCAGTAAAACCATTTAGAATAAAGTCACATGATAGACGATGTCCAGTGGGAGACTGTAGCTACAGAGAAGGGACTGAAGGCCAAGTTTTAGTTCTCTCTTTTCAGCATCCTGCCCCCATCCTCCCGCACAACTTCATAATCACATTCAGCCCCATCTTGACTCTATTTCATTGTTAATATTTCTGTGTCTCTAGCCAACATATTTTCTTTTGTCAATGAGAAATAAAACTGCATTAGCTGCTTTGTTATTAGATGGCCAGTGTTCTTAACCATTGGTTTCTATATGCTGAGTGCTTAAGGTGAAGAGGTTGTGTGGGTTATTGACTAGTGAAAGATAAAATGAGCTCATTGAGAGGTATTTGGAAAATCTGCCAGGATCTGACTCCATGGAGTAACTTTAAAAGCCCAAAACTGGTAAGAGTTCACAAGTAAACAGAAGTCCAGGACTAACAGTTTGACATATATGATGACAGTGGGTGGAAAAAAACCAGATACTTCATTCAGGAAAAACTATACTGTAGGACACTTGTACAGTCCGTGGTAATTAGAAGTGTGTCTTTGTGCATGCACATGAGTCGTAGGAAGAGGAGGTGAGATGACTATGAGAGGGGAGTGTGAGACAGTTTTGTGATGGAGTTCCAGAGAGAGAAATTTGTTAATGCCTTCTTAGAGTCTTCAGAATGGAAACTGTTTCTTAAAGGAGAAGGAGGAGAACTCAGAAAGGAATTGTTGAGTGACAACCTCACCTCCCTGGTCTACAGAAATTAATTACAGCTGCTGACCTCAAAGTACCAGAGGAAGCAAAACTCAGAATTACAGCTGAGAAAAGCAAGTGTAAGGCTCAGAATGTTTATGCGGATTACTGGCCAGAGTCTGGAGAGTCAGAGAATTAAGTGTCATAGTTTTGAGTGCAGGTCGCATAAAGTCAAGTCCTGGTCCCAGCATTCAGACATTGCAGGGTTGAAGGGAGTTTCTGACTTTCTGTGTCATAAATCATACTCATTGAATTTTTAGTCTAGATTCCTCCACTTATGTTCTAAAGGGTAGAAGTGGCAACTGCCCACTGTAACATAACACCTCTTTGGAGATTGCTTAGGGTCTTCAGTGAAACACTGGAATTTCCATGACGTTAACCCAGACTCTTGAGCAACATCAACACAATGGTTATTATCATCAAGTATGAATAACTCTAACTCTACAAATTCAGGAATATAAGAGATATAAGAGTCTTCCTTTTCTAAAGCTCCACTTAATTTTTTAAAATTTCAATTGCCTCTTTTGTCTTGCTCATGGAGGGTGGGGATGGGGGAAGGAACAAAAATCAAACTGTGACTTTAATGTTGCAAGGAGTCCTTCATGCTCATTTATCCACAAATATGTGATATTTGCAATGCTTAGGTGGGTAGGGTGCAGGGAGTCATTCAGCCATTGGTTATCCATGGTCCTTGGTTACTCTGCCCCGGTCTTCTTATTACCCACCCCACCCTTGGTTACCCTACTTCATCATCAGTTAATTAGCTTTCATAGACCTTCGTATACCTCAATTCCCAGCCATTTCTGTGCCATTCCTGGGGCCATGGGCATCTTTGCCAAGGCTGCCTATGGTCCTACCTGCCCCAGCACTTACATAGTCACTCCTCTCTCAAGTCAGGTTACTTTCTGTTGGCCTTGAACCAAAGGGTACCAGACATGTTTGGTCTGAACTTACATCAAACTTAGATCTCACCCCTCCTTTTTCCTACCCCAAATCTGCCATATTTTTTCAGATAACATTGCTTAATTTTAAAACATACTGATTTAAATCAATTATGTAAATAATTTGCATGCTATCTTCCTTTCTTAAATTTTGTTTTATTTTTAAAAAACTATAAAGTCCAAACAATAAAAAAGCATGATTTTAACAGAAAAGATCTGATGCAGTAACTCCCACCTCCCTCAGGAAATATTTTCCAATTTGTTGTTCTTATTCCTGCCTGGTACCCGGGAAAACACCTGCCAAATTAGGTCTTCACTGTGAGAAAATTCATGAATCATTTTACATCACCCCTTTGACATTTCCTAGTAAAATAAAAATGACAAATAATTAGAATGAATCTGAAAAAGTTTATTTTAGAATTACATGCTTTGTAATCCATAAAGTTAAGTATCGTCTCTGAAGGTGGAATTGAATTTTGTCTCTTTCCTTATGTAAATGTCAACAGAATGAATTCCAGATTTGTTCTGCAGTAAGCTTGAGAATATTTTAAAATATGAATCACATCTTTATATTAGTTATCTTAAGTTTTCTAAGGAATTTATTGCAAAGAAATGAGCACGGTCATCTCACATGATAAAATGGGGCCTCAAAAACTTAAGCAAATCTTCAAAATATGTAAATAAAAAGTTGAAATGGCAAGAACCCAGAGCTTCATTGCTCTCCCAAGTCTGCATTGCTGTGCTGACAGTGATTAGGTGAAAGTTATCATTGGAGAATTCAGGTAACCGCAGTGTAAATAACGTTGCTCCCATTCTGTCTGTTGTAATTAAACACTGCTTGTTATTCACAGAGTAAAATCTGTGTCCTATTGAACTCTTTTCCCAAAGAGATAAGAGACAAATTGAAGGATCACCTAAATTCACATTTTGTCATGAATAACTTCTGTTGTAATTTAACTCATAAACATATTTCAAGATTTCCCATAGGTGATGGAAAAAAGAAAAATTACCAGGATGACATATTTATCACAACTGAAGCTTGATGTGATTGCTGTAGTCTTATCAGCTAGTAGAGCACCTTTTTTTAAATTGAAGTATAGTCAGTTTACAATGCTGTGTCAATTTCTGGTGTACAGCACAATACTTCAGTCATATAGGAACATACATATATTCATTTTCATATTTTTTCACCCTAAGTTATTACAAGATATTGAATATAATTCCCTATGCTATGCAGTATAAACTTGTTTATTTTATATATATATTAGTTACTATCTGCAAATCTTGAACTCACAGTTTATCCCTTTCTACCCCCTTCCCACTCTGGTAATCATAAGTTTGTTTTCTATGTCTGTGAGTCTGTTTCTGTTTTGTAAATAAGTTTTTTTTTTTTTTTTTTAGATTCCATATATAAGTGATATCGTGTGGTATTTTCCTTTGTCTTTCTGGCTTACTTCACTTAGACAGTCTCCAGGACCATCCATGTTGCTGCAAATGGCATTATTTTATTCTTCTTTATGGCTGAGTAGTATTCCATCGTGTAAATATACCACAACTTCTTTATTCAGTCATCTGTCAGTGGACATTTAGGTTGTTTCCATGTCTTGGCTATTGTAATAGTGCTGCTGTGAACACTGGGGTGCAGGTGTCTTTTTGAATTAAGTTTCCCTCCAGATACATGCTCAGGAGTGGGATTGCTGGTTCATACGGTAAGTCTATTTTTAGTTTTTTGAGGAATCTCCATACTATTTTCCATAACAGCTGCACCAAACTACATTCCCACCAACAGTGTAGGAGGGTTCCCTTTTCTCCACACCCTCTCCAGTATTTATCATTCAGGACTTATAGAACACCTCTTAAAGAAACAGAGGCCTTATCCTTAGTTAAGAGAGTATGCCAGTGGCAGGGGAAAACACTTGATGGTGGTGTGTTGCACTTGTTCACTCAGCGAACTTTTATTGAGTACCTGTTATATGACAGGCACTGTTATAGCAGGGAACAAACTAGATCTAGCCTCAGCTCTCATGCAGCTTACATTCCAGTGAAGGGAATCAGATAGTACATAGCCACATCAACAAACATGGTAACCATAGATAGTAAGATAATCATGAATACAGGTAAATATGGATAGTCAGCAGGGAGGGTGATGACACAGGGAGGGGGATTAGGATGTGGCTAGTTCAGGGAAGACCTCTTTGGAGGAGGGAGCAGAAAAGTGCTCAGGAGCAGAGTGACCCTCAGCCCTGAAAAGAGTGTGGGGGCATGTGGGCAGAGCTAATCCAGATCTGATACTGGACACACGAATGTTTCATAATCATCACAGAGTCCCTGTCTCTGAATGCGAATGCATTGCTTTCAGTCTGTTTTCCAGAAACTGGTTTTCTTTGCCAACTCTCTCATTTTCTGTCAGCAATCCTCTAGTTCACTTAAAGAGAACAGAAAGAGTGATCAACACACCGGTGGCAGCCAAGCCACCCTCGTTTACTGGTTGGCTCATGGGTAAATTTGGTTACCGAGAATTAACTTTCCCTAGTCAAAAAGCAGAAACGAACTACCAAGAAAATTGTTGTCAGGATAGACTTTCTAGCTACTGTTATAGAAGGAACTGATCAGTTTGGGACTCAAGAGAAAGATAATCCAAATAAGCGACAGAATTACAATTCAAAAGAGGATTATCTAGGTTAACAAAGACCATGCAATAAGGTGTTTTAGACCCATATGGGTTTAGACCCACCTTAGACCCATAACAGGTTAAGCTGTCATATATCCTATTTATAGTTATATGTATGTGTATTATGTAAAATTAATATGTAAATGAAATTGTCTGTTAAGAGACCTATACACAGTTTGTACATGGTGTTGATTTAGGTTTTTTCTTGTTTTGTTAAAATTTGTTTTCTTTATTTCATATAAAGTATAAATTACATCTTAAAGCCTTATGATAAAAATTCAATTTACAAATTTTTAGATGGTTTAGGTGCTGTTGTGTGCCCAGTATTCCATAGATCCCAACCATCCATGATACTACATTTGACCCTTTGCTTAAGTTACAAAATTCTGAATGTAATCTGTGTGATTTCTAAGGAATATAAAAAATCTAGTTCTCCATCATTTATACACCTAATGATTTTAGTGCCAATCATTAATTCTTCCCTGACTCAATATTTTCATCAGGGTTTGTGAAATTTTTGCATCTAACATATTATTTCTTCTACATATGTTAGTTGTTCTTTTCATAAATAATCTCTTTCATCATCTGTCCCTAGAATTACAAAGCAGCATCATTTCTTCTAGAAAGCCTTCCTAGACCACCAGGGCTATTGTCCCGTAGGTGAGCTCTCTTAGTCCTCTGCACAAAGCCGTGTCCTCATCTGTTACCAAAACATATCAAGATGAGGCTGTAAGCACTTCAAAAGCAGGGCCAGAGTATTATCATTGATTGTGTATCTAATGTGTATGACACCTTGTAGGAGCTTAGTACATGTTAAACTACTTTTTCTCAGCTAGCAATGCTAACATCATTTCTGCATTCTGAAGATAATGCATGTTCATTGAGACTTCCTAGAAGAAAACTTGGGGGAATTCCTTTAAAACCATGGACTGGGGAAGACGTGTCTTAAGTATGGCCCAGAGGCCAGAAAGGAAAAGATTGATGAATAAGACACACACACACACACACACAATTACGTTACAATAAAACATTATAAACAAAAGGCAAATAAATATTAAAACCCTGGGGAAAATACTTACATCTCATACTTTGGGCAAAAAATGAATTTTCCTAAGTTTATGAAGCAGTTCTAGAAAGTGAAAACAAAAAGACCAATGAAAACAATAGAAAATAGACAAAAGATATGGACAGACAGTTTGCTGAACATAAAATACTGATGGCCCCCAATCTTATGAAAAGATCTTCAAAAAAGAGCATTTACTAATAAAAAGAGAAATATGAAATTCTCACTGAAATCTCATTTCCTATCAGATTGGAAAAAATCCAGAAGTTTGAGAACATACTCTGTTGTCAAGTTTGTGGGTAAATAGGCTTTCTTATATATTCCTGGTAGACATGCAAAATGGTACAACCCCTATAGCAGGAAGACTGGCAATGTTTACTAGCTCTGAAGATGTATCTACCTTTGACACAGTCATCTCACTTCTGGAAGTCAGTTCCACAAGTATACCTACACATGTATGAAACCAGTTGCTCAAATGACAGCACATCCACCCGGTGGACTATTATGCCACCGTAAAAAAGGCTGATGAGGCCCTCTAGTGACTGATGCTGGATGTTCTCCAGGATGGACTGCTAGTAAAGAGACGGGTGTGTGTCAGTGTAGATAGTAAAAGAGGGAGGAAAGGACTATATAGTATTCATATTTCCTTGAGTTAATGAATCATGGAAAGATAAATAGGAAATGAATAGAATCATTACCTAGAATGTGTAGAGGAAAGAATGAGGAAAAAAAGGGACAGAGGCAAGACTTCTCTGTGTGTACTTTCTTGTTCTGACTTGTGAATCATCCAGGTAAATGTAACTATTAAAAATTATTTGTTAAAAAAAAGCACTGCCTTTCCAAACACAGCAAGGCTGTGAATATTAGTTTTGTGTATACAACTTATGTTTATTTTTATTCAATTATATATGCAGATCACAGTTATATATGCAGAAATAAATGTCACAGTATATGAGTGTGCAAAGAAGAGAGCTTGGAATAGTGGGAAAAGCATAATTTTAAAACCAGAGAGATCAGGATTTCAAATATAGCTCTACTGTATAATTAGGGATTTGGTCTTGATTTCTTTCGTTCTTTGTTTTCTTCTTCTATAAAATGAGGCTAAGAACTTCAGACTCCTAAAGCTCTTGTAAGGGTCAATGAGAAGAAGATACGAAGAGTCCTATCATGTCATCTAGCTCATCGGTCACACAGCTAGCAGATGCAGAGCCTGGAATTTGACCAAGCTGTCTGCTTTCTGGAAGCTCTCTCCCTGGCATAAACCCACATCCTGTGACAGTTCTGAATCAGGAATAATTCTCTTCCCTTCTGGTCATCCTAACACTTCCTTGGAAATTTAGCCAAGATCTTACTTTCGCCATGAAGATTTCTTTTCTAGGGATTCTATTTCAATTATGGTTCATGCTACAAACTTCATGAGTTTCATATATTCATTTTCTTGTCTGCTAAGAGCCATAGATCTTTTTTATTCTTTCCTGCATTTAAAAACAATAGCTAAGCACATAAAAATGCTCAATACAGTTTTGATGGTCTATTTTTATTTCTATATATGACTGAAAACCTAAATATTCAGTAGCAAAGCCTAACTCTAGAGTACCAATTGTTCATTTTTTGATCTGTGCCACCTTTAATTAATGCCTTTTAACAGTCTGCTAAATGTGTTTCTTTACAGATCAAATACCTGTAGTTAAGATTATTTTTAATGAAGAAGTAGTTTGCTTAGGAATTAATAATAAAAATAACAAATGCTTATATTGAGGGCACAATATCATTTAAATATTTTACACTGTAGTGTTTTATAATATTAATTTAAGTCAGGTTATATCACCATCAGAACTGATATTTAATTATAAATTTGGCAATCTTTCATAATTTTTCACTTCACTACTCTTTGTTAAGAAAGTTTTGCTTGTATTATTTTTGATAGACTTTATTTTTTAAGAGTAGTTTAAGGTTCACAGAAAAATTAAGTGACAGATACAGAGATTTCCCACATACCCCCTGCACCAACATATGCACAGTCTTCCCTGTCGTAAACATCGCCCATCGGAGTTGGTACATTTGTTACAATTGATGTACCTAAATTGACATGTTGTAATCACCCAAAGTCTGCAGTGTACATTAGGGTTTATTTTTGGTTTTGTACATTTTATGGATGTGGAGAAATCTGAAATGGCATGTATCCACCTATGTAGGAGTGCCATATAGAATATTTTCGCTGACCTAAAAATTCTCTGTGCTCCTGCTGTTCATTCTTCCCTCTGTCCTAACCCCTGAAAAATCACGTCTCTTTTTATTGTCTCCATGGTTTTGCCTTTTCCAGAATGTCATATAGTTGGAATCATGCAGTATGTGCACTTTTCAAATTGGCTTCTTTCACTTTGTAACATGCATTTAAGTGACCTCCATATCTTTTCACGGCTTGATAGTTCATTTCTCTTTAGTGCTGAATAATATTCCATTGTTGGGATGCACCACACTTTATTTACCCATTCAGCTATTGAAGGACATCTTGGTTGCTTCCAGGGTTGGGCAATTATGAATAAAGTTGCTGTAAACAACCATGTGCAAATTTTTGTGTGAATGTAAAAGTTTTCATTTCATTTGAGTTAGTAGCAAGGAGTGTAATTACTGGGTCATATGGTAAGAGTATGTTTAATTTTGTAAGAAACCACCAAACTACCTTCAACGTAGCTGTATCATTTTGCATTCCCAGCAGCAATGAATGAGAGTTCTTGTTTCTTCTTACTAATTTTCTCATTATCCTCACCAGTACTGTGGTGTTGTCAGTGTCTGAATTTTGGCCATTCTAATAGGTATGTGCTGGTATCTCACCGCTATTTTCATTTGCATTTCCTTCAGTACATGTGTGGAGCATCTTTTCATATGTTTATTTGCCGTCTGTATATATTCTTTGGTGAGGTGTCTGTTAAGGTCTTTGGTCCATTTTCTAATCAGGTCGTTTGTTTTCTTATTGTTGAATCTTAAGAGTTCTTCGTGTATTTTGGATAACAGTCCTTTATCAGATATATCTTTTGCAAATATTTTTTTTCCTGTCTGTCACTTGTCTTTTCATTCTCTTGACATTTTCTTTCATAGAGCACACATTTTTAATTTGAATGAAGTCTAGTTTATCAGTTCTTTTCTTTATGGATCGTGCCTTTGGAGTTCTATCTAAAAAATCATCTTCGAACCCAACATCATCTCTATTTTCACCTAGTTTTGCAGTTTTGCATTTACATTAGGTCTGTGATCCATTTTAGTAAATTGTGTGAAGGGTGTTAGGCCTGTGTCCAGATTCTTTTTTGCCTGTAGATGTCCAGCTGTTCCAGCACCATTTGTTGAAAAGACTCCCTTCGCTCCATTGCCTTCCCTTTGCTCCTTTGTCAGAGATGAGTTGTATATTTATGTGGATCTATTTCTGGCCTTTCTGTTCTGTTCCATTGATCAATTTGTCTATTCTTTTGCCAATACCACACTATCTTGATTACTGCATTTGATTACTCTTTAACAAGCATTTATTATATTTTAGTATTTGTCATTCTAATTCATCTGAAGAAGTACTTACCTATCTTGCTGAAAATAGCATATTATCAAGACCAGGTCAGAGGTGTGGGCAGATCCCTTGTTATCTATGAAATTTCCACATCTCACGTGTAGTTTTCAGTCTCATTGTTCCATATTTCTTGGTTGGCAATTCAATACATTTTCCTTCTTACCATGGAAAAATTTTGCTTCTGATAGCATAAAACTATAGTTTAATTGGAAAAAAACACCTAAGAAACAATTTAAAATACAAAATTAATACCAATTTTGTATAAAAGCTAATCATTTTTTTTGTTTGATTGATGGAGCCCAAAACCAGGGTGAAAACTGGCAAGTTTACCATGGGACCTAGGATTAGAGTCACACCTCAGAACTCCTTATTTTTTTTTTTTCTTTTGAATCACACACTCTCATACTGCAAATGTCCAAATATCTCTTGTCTGTCATCATGGAGAACTGACAATATCTAGTTTATCTTCTATACTAGAAGCTAGTTTTTTAAATTAAAATAAAAATTTCTGGGAACTTTAGTCTGTTAATAAACATAGTTGTTATATTTAGTAAGTATTTACCATTGGGATTCCGTGCTAATCTTTTCCCTACATAACTTTGATTAAATTTCATAGCAACCTAATACCGTGAGATAGGTGTATTATTATATCCATTTTAGAGATGAGATAATTAATGTGCAGAGAGGTTAGAAAGCTGTCTAAAATCTCCCACATTTGACAAGTGATGGAGGTGACCTAGTGAGATTAGCTTTGGGGCCTGTAATCCAGTCATCTAAACACCTTGACTGTGAAGAAGTTGCACATATTTTGGGGTTAGAAAAATCAAAATCCTTTTTTTTTTTTTTTTTGTGCTTTCGATGGAGATGATATGGTTATCTTTAGCTTATGAAATTTCTTATTTCTGAATTTGGTACTTTATACCAGAAGGAATAGTCAATTAAAAGTAAAGTCAGTAAGACCAATTAGGTAACACATATATACAATTGTGACTCATTCAAATTATTTTTTTATTGATGACATAGTATAACAACGCTAAAGAAAAATTATTACATTTTACTTAAATGATTAAACAGGGCTTTCAGTCTATTGAATAGATTAATATTTACTTACAGTTACAAAGATTACTATTTTTCTTTCTTTTTAGACAAATAAATTTTATGCCAAGAACTGATAAAAGTAAAATGGGAAAGATTTCTATGTAGAATTTGATAATAAACTTTGACATAAATTGATTTTGCTGAAGTAAAATGGAATCTGTTTCTTTCCTTTCCTTGCTGTCGATAATATTTCTAGGAGCAATTTGAACTTTTTGTTGTTGTTGCTTTTTTTTTTTTAATGTTTCATGTGTTTTATTTTTATTAATTTTTTAAAAAATTATAGTCAGTTTACAATGTGTCAGTTTCTGGTGTACAGCATAATATAGTCATTCATATACTTACATATATTCATTTTCATATTCTTTTTCATTATAGGTTACTGCAAGATATTAAATATAATTCCCTGTGCTAAACAGTTTAAACTTGTTGTTTATTTTATATATAGTGGTTAGTGTCTGCAAATCTTAAACTCCCATGAACTTAAATGTTTCTTAAATTGTACATATTGTCAAATTATGAGGAATTTGGAACTCAAAATTCTATTTAAATTTAAGTAATTGCGTTTTATTATGCATATTTTTAAAAAGAAGTTGTGAGTAGAGAATAAAGAAACAAGCAAACATGAGCTTTATTGGTAATTGATATTCTTTCAAAAGGAAATCTTCTATTAGTAAATAAATTAATGAATTGTAAGTTACACTAGACTTTATATACGCTATACACACTATATGCTAGGCACACTTCAGTGCAGGATATATTATGGTTTTCAAGACACATAATGTCCCTGCTTTTATGGAAGTTATTTTTTTTTGAAGTAGAGGTGTGGGTGTGTATCTGGTATTTATTAATAAATGAATAACTAAGTATTACGGACTGAATTGTATTCCCCTAAAATTCATATATTGAAATTTTAACCCCCAGTAACTCAGAATGTGACTATTTTTGGAGATAGAGTCTTTAATGAGAAAATTAAGTTAAAATGAGGTCACTAGGTTGGGCCCTAATCCAATCTGACTGGTGTCCTTATAAGAAGGGATGATTAAGTACAGACGTATACAGAGGGAGACCCGTGAGAAGGCAGCCATCTACCTGCCAAGGGGAGTGGCCTCAGAAGAAAACAGCCCTACTGACTTTCACCTCCAACTTCTAGCCTCCAAAATTGTGAGGAAACAAATTTTTGTTGCTTGAACTGTCCAGTCTGTGGTACTTTGTTATGGCAGCCCTGTCACACTAATGTAAACGAGTACTATAAGATCAAATATGTATCTCTCTGAATAAATCTACCTTTACTCAAAAAAAAAAAAAAAGAGCAAATGAAATGTGATAGGATAGAGTGATGGAGGGGTTACCTTGGATCGGATACCCAGAGAATGTTTCTCTGAGGAGGAGATACTTAAACTGAGACGGCAGCGATAGGAAGGAGTCAGTCAGATGATGCTCAGAGGGGAGGGCATGTTTGCAGAGGGAACAAACAGAGCAAAGTTTTTGTGGGTCAAAGAACTACAAGAAAGCAGGTATGAATTAGATCTCATAGAAAATGTTATGAGATGAGGCCAGATTCCTAAGCCAGTATCAGATGATATAAAGCTTAGATACCGGGGAGAGGAGTTTGATTTGAAGTGCAAAGGATGGTCGTGGGAAGATGTGAATCACAGAAGTGATATGATGGGATGCATGTTTTAAAAAGATAACTCTGGTTGCTGGGTGAAGGATGGATTTGGGGTTAAGAGCAAATGAAAAGAGGCCAGTTAGATGGATACTCTGGTTATCCAGGCAAGAGATTGGGTAGCTTCTGCTGGCTGGTTGTGAGGATGGAAAGGACTGGTTAGATCAGTGGTGTATTTTCTAGTCAAAAACCACAGATCTTACTGCTAGACTGTAATTGTGATGAGAAAGAGAAGGATCATTAAGTTTTGGGTTAAGTAAGTTGGTGGTGAGTTTGAGAAGGATCAGGAAGGAGTAGATTTGGTGAAAATCAGCATTCTGCTCTGCCTGTGTAACTTTTTGGAGATCTCAATTTGGCAGCTGGAAACAGGAGCCTGAATTTGTGGAGAGTGTCAAGGCTGGTGAAAAGAATTTGGAAGTCACTGGTATAGAGATAGTATTTATATCCTGGGGGTTGGATGCCTCACCCAGAGAGAGTGCATAATAGAGAAGAGAAAATGTCTTGTCTCACCAAGGAGCAGTCATCAGGAATGGTCACTGTGGACGGAACTCAGGGTAGACTTTGATATATTTTTTCAGAATAAATGGCTTGTGCAGACAAGTCTGATCTAGGTAGAAAGAGAGTGTCTTGCACATGGTGATCTCCTCCCAGACCCTCACTGAGATGTAGCAATACACTCATTTAAAAAATCAACCTAGATATATAGTTCATATTTCTCTTCATATATATTTTAACTTCAAACCCTCTCTACACACTCAGAATTCTCCTCTTAATGCTTCCTGTTGCTTCTTGTGTCCATCTCTCACATGACATTTCAAGAGTTCTTTGAGGAAAGTGAAAATCAGACATAGTAAGCTGACAAATTACATACCGCCTCCTCTTAATATTATCCAGCCCAGTCCAGCTTCCTCCCTTCTGGAGGAAGATAAAAAGGGGCAGAAATAAAATGAAGTTAGTTATAATGACCCACTGAATTGAGGACAGAAAAAACTGATTTTTGACTCATATTAACTCTTTGAAAGTGTCAGAAAATCAGAAGAATATTCAGAATATGGTCTTGACAACTAGAAGTGGCTTAAGCAAAAGATATTTTTATGACTACAAATCAGACAACTTAATTTGTTCACTTACTCATTCAACATTTATTAAGAACCAGCTATGTTTTAAGCACTCTTTTGCCACGCAAGGTGGTATGGGAGCATGACAAAGCCTCAGTCAATCAGATGTTTCTGTCTGAAGCAAATGAAATTGGTGACTTCTTGTTGAGATGGTTCCTGCAAAAAGATGGTTATTTTACTTATTCTTTATAATTTTCTGTTACTATCCTAACTATTTTTCAGTTCCCAAGTCTTGGTCTCCAGCTTGTCTTTGACTCCCTGAGCCTTGCCTAAACTTCTTATAAAAACCTTTTCTCCTAAAGAGAACCAGGGTCAGCTTCTGTCATTTGCAAACAAGAGCTCTGGCTGCTGTGTGTCTCAGAATTGGAAAACTTCAAAGGGTTACATCAGACTTTCAAAGAGTAAAGTTATATACGTTTCAAATAGCTACGTATCAAGAATCACTTTCCAAGTCTCATATGCTTTATAGAAGGAAGGACAATTTCCTGCATGAAACCTTTACTGATTCAAGAATAGGTAGAAGACAAGCTCTGCTTGGTATCCAATTATTTCTTTGGTTAGCTCTATTTTACTGAATCACAAAATAGCAAATTATTTCTTGCTATCCATCTTGCCACAGTTGAAGAATGGAAGTTTGGGCTAAAGGATGGGGACAAGTAGAACTAATTGCTAGGTCAAGCAAAGTAAATTAGTTGCAGTGTCTACATGCTATTTTGGCAACTCTCCCCCAGAACCTTGGGGTTATAGAGCTAAGTGCCAAAGAGAATAAAACGTCGAATTGGTCCAGTCACTTCCAATTTGATGACCAAGAAATGAAAACACTTGGGGGAGTCTATTCACAAGCTCAGAATATTTCTAGTTCTCTTTCTTTGTCAGATCTTCAGGGTAGACTTTGGGCTTTAAAAGCCAGAAGCGATAGCAAGTCATTCTAAAGTGTGCAGAAATGGAAGCATGATGAGGCATGAGCCCCTGGTTTTCTCGTTAGCCTTCTGGGTGGAAAAGATAAAGAAAACCAGTTAAAAAAAAAAAAAAAAAAAAACCAGTATTTTTTTTTCCAGCAGCCATAGGCTCCTTAGTTTTTTACCCTTAAAAGAAAGGCCACCAGAAGGCATTTATGTAAGAGAGGAAAAGAAGTGTTCTTTGTAACTTTCACTGGAAGTTACAAATAGAAGTTCTGCTCTGCAACTTGACCTGCATGTTCGAAATCTAGAAGTCTGATTGTTGCATGTATTTAGACCAATAAAAGCCATATATTAATGTATCATTTTATTCTCTTACATCTACAATCAAATCTGAAATGTGAGATAACTCTCCAGGGATTCAGTAAAGTTAATATTATCTCCATAGATTGAAAATTATAGAGTGATATAGTAAGATTGTATAGTATCCTTACCAGGCTGTCATTATTCGTTTGTTGTTAAAAGTACTAAATTGCCTGTTTGTTTTTCAAGGGAGAAATGATTTTAAAAATTAATTGAAATTTAAAAGTGGATTTGTATATCACTGTATGGAATTATATATTACAGGTTAGCATTTACCAATTAAATTATCAATGGACTCTTAAGTTCTTCACACTGTCATAGGTCTGGATTTACCAAGAGAAGAATATATTGAGTGCTAAATTTTAAAGAAAGCTTATGGTTACCAGTGGGTGAAGAGGATGGGAAGGAATAAATTGGGAGTTCGAGATTTGCAGATACTAACTAATATATATAAAATAGATAAACAACAAGTTCATACTGTATAGCACAGGGAACTATATTCAATATCTTGTGGAAACCTATAATGAAAAAGAATATGAAAACAAATGCATGTATGCTCATGTATGACTGAAGCATTATGCTGTACACCAGAAATTGACACAACATTGTAAACTGACTATACTTCAATAAAAATACATATATACAAAAAAAAAAAAAAAAAGAAACTTACAGAAGAGATGCTACCAGCTCTTGGAATAATAATAAAGTAACAATAACAGCTGACATTTATTGAATATTTAATATGGATCATATCATTTAATCCCTTAAACAATCTTTGAGACTGGTTCTATGATTCCAGTTTTATAGTTGATTATAACCAAGTCCCAGAAAAATTAATTAAATTGTCTAAATTTTCCAAAGATATACATCTTCTCAGAAGATGAGCAGAGAATTTGAACCTGGGTAGCTTGACCCTCTCATCTGTATTCTTCTTTTTTTCTTCCAAGGTTGAGCCTATTTTATGGGTAACATCCTAGCTGGGCTCAGGGGCAGGATGGAGAGTCAGGCTGAACTTTCCAAGGGACTGAGGGCTTGTGATCTGGGCTGGTGCCAGGCTCCATCACCTATACTCTTAATATTTATTACCTTTACAGTATAAAATGTATATCAATAAAGGCACATTCCACCTACAGGAAAAAGGGATGGGCTTTAATAAGCTATCTTATATTTAAGATTAAATATAACCTGAAAGGTTTGTAAGTAATTTGTGCACCACCACGTGCTTCTGTAGTGAAAATAATCTCACGCTCTCACCTCAGAAGGCTTGGATTTCGTTTCTCGTTCCGCCACTTACGTGGATGGCCAAGGCAAGTCAGACAAGTTCACCAGATGTAGTTCATCCTCATCCTTGTTTTTCATGATATATGAAAAAATATTATTAAAACTGTAAAATGCTTATATTATGATTTTAAAGTTAATACTTAACTTTTATTAAGACACACAGACCCCAAGAAATAAAATGTAAAAAGGAGTATGGCTGAATAAAGAAACATTCTTAAGGACTATGTTTTTAAAGAGTCCAGCTTTCTTCTTGACAATGTTATTTTCTCACTGTCAGTAAAATTTACAAGAGTTATTTACAGCAGGAATGGCATTCATTGAACCATTTCTTATCCCCGCCTGGAAGCCAGACCAAAAAAAGACAGCTTGGGAGGGTACCAGTGCTTACGGTCTGGTCAGTGATATCTTTTGAGAATGGTTGCGTAGCTGCATTATTCAGGTAACACATGTCTCCAAGAGGATGAACTGCCAGTTTCACTTTAACGTTAGATATATGCTAAGGGGATGGGAATTGGAGGAAGAGGCAGAACAAGAGATGAGAAAAAAGAGAAGTGACTTTATTGTAATCGGGAGTAGAGAGCCTAGGACAAGGGTTGATGAACCAGATAGAAAAAGAACTCCATGTTGCTGAGAAAACAGAGAAAGGGACAGATCAGATGGCAGGTAGACAAAAATGGTAAGCTGAAGTTGACATAGAAACTTGAAAACTTAAGTTGAAATTGCATGATTAGTGAAGAGCCCGGAACTGATGTAACATCAGAAATAATATGAGTGGTGCTTCATCTAGCAGGGCCTTTCCATAAAACCAAGTCATTACTGTGCAGGCAGAAAGTGTCAGCTTTGAAGTTAGAGAGATTTGGGGGAATGGAATATTGAGAGAAAAAATATTATGACTCAATAACTTTTGTTGGTGTTGTAAATCCCTAAGGAAATATTTTCTGCATGTGAAGAACTGACAGCCTGCTTCTCCCTTCCTACTTTATCCTAAAATATACTTTATCTCAGCTACAAAAAGTGTATGTTAGATACACACACACATATGCACATATACATCTACATATATGCACACATGTATGTGCATGTGTATACACACATATTCATCTAAGATCTCAGAGTTCATTGGGTTACATACTAACTAGGATTATTTTTTTTATAACAGGGAATGTCAGTTCTGTGAGTGTAGAATTGGATCGTCTGTCTTGGTCACCAGTATATGCCCAATGTCGGGCCGATAACCTTGTGAATAAAAGATCCTCTATAGATCACTGGCTGAGTGAGTGAATGCCATTCATTCTTGGTTTTATAGCAAATCCTCTTATTTTCTGAGGTGGTCATCAAAATCCCAATTTCATCGTGGAAGGCCTAATTTCGAGCTGTAAATGTCTCTGGAAACAGTGAAAAATAAACTTTCAATTTATGATAAGAAAAATCTTAATACTTAATAATACTCTTTACTTATAGTTGAGTATGGTTTTATTATAATCTACATGGTAGAATGTCAGAGCATCCCACGATTGGGAAAATGTTACATCTGCTCAAAATACATAGGGGTTGATGTGTTAATTTTTAAATACATTTCTTTGTGAAGAAAAGGATTACTGAAAGCCATTGCCTTTTACAAATTGACAATATGCAAAGCTCAGTTAAATAAAGATATGAAAGATAACCAACTTTTAGAAACTAATATTGAAATGTCATTGACGTCAGTTTAGCACCGGCGGAAGATATTAAAAGCTTCTCAAAACTGACATTTTTAATCAAAGTAGTGTTTTTAATAATAGTTCCTCTGTGATCATGGCAATTACTTGTGTTATTCGAAATCTATTTTTTGATACCTGTACATTGGTATAGCTCTAAATGTGGATGGCATAGGCAGCACACAGACAGTGTGAACTGAAGGTCACCAAAAGGGCTGCATCCCCCCAAACCATCCACATTGTCAATAATATGGTGTTAGTTTGTAGAGAACTCTCTATTATTATTTGAATGTATTATTCTGTTAGTCTTTATCTCCAGCACATCAAATAGGTTGAATATATAGTGACAGATTCTTAAACAATTTAAGTGACTTGCTCGAGGCCATGTAGCTAATAAATAATGGAGCTGGGTTCAAACCTCAGCCTTCTTACTCACAATCTAACGTTTCTTTCACTGTGATACAGTCACTCTTGGTACCTCAGTGTCCTGCACTGGGGACCTTCCTTTAGGTTAAGCATAGTGGTGTTTCCAGAAGATCTCTGTTAACGTTTACTTGAGAGATGTAATAAGTCAGAAAAGAATCATTAACCTTTGGAAAGGAAAATCAGAAGTCTAATGGGATAAGATGCAAAATAGGTCAATTTTGAAAAATAAGAATTTTTTTTAAACTAGAGGGTCCACCAACAGAGCACTGCTGTGATTACCAGCCAGATAACACTACAGGAGGTCCTGCATACTGGCACATAGGTGTAAAAAGCACAAAACCTCTGGGGACTGTCACTGGGAGTTGAAGGATCAGGAGTAGGAATGGGGCCTGAGGAAGGACTGGGTCTGGCTGAGGCCAGAGAGCAACATGTACTTGTTTTTGACAAGAATTTAACTCACATGTTAATTTATCAAGACAAGTGATTTGCTTTGAAAAGAGATACCTTCTCTTCAGGCAGTCAAAAACATTTTCTAAAGTTCTGATTTTCAGGTGTTACATATTTTTTGAGCTCGAATTATTATTATTTCCTAGATAATTGGACACTTCCATCAAAGTCATAAAATAGGGAATAAAAAAGAAAGATGTCCGTAACTACCAGTCCTCTGATCCCTAAGATGCAGGCAGGTCTGGACACTGAAGGTGTGTATGTTCCTTGGGAAAAGCCCACACCTGCCTTCCTTTCATGCGCGAGGTCTTCAAGTGCCCCACTGAGGGCTCCACGTGGAAGCCTTGTGTTTATGGATCTGGACATCAGTGGCAAGTGTTGCAGTCCATGCCCAGGGGTGCCTGAAAAAGGGATTTGAGACCCAAAGTTGACACATGAAGCCTTCAGAACCAGTCACCTCAGGCAACCAAGTGCTTGTTCAGAAAAGCCAAATAAAGGGCTAAAATGTAGTACTTTCTACATAGTCATTTTACCTTCATTTTCTGGCTTGATATCAAAACCTCTTTCTGTTGAGATACTAACAGTTGATAAAAAGCCCAGATTAGGTTTTGCTAAAAGAAAATCTAAGTTAATGTCAAGCTCTCTTGGTTTTCTTGTGTTGTTATTTTTAGGAAACTCTCCTGAGACAGAAAGTTTAAGGCAGTGAACAAAGTATTTAGTGAGGAGAGGCTGGGACTATTAAATGAAATGACTTTTATATATGTAAAGTATTTTGAAGGCTGCCTGATTAAAAAAAAAAAAAAAAGAAAACAACAGGGTTTGTGTCTTAATTCTAGTTGTAGATTTTTATTTTTATTCCTTTTTAAAACCGGTTTTCAACTCAGCTCACCAAATTTCCAGCAATAACTTGGCATTTTATAAAATACTAAGACCAATTTGTTTGAGGACAGAGACTTTATTTGATTATTTTTTAAGTTTCAACATCTTTTTTTCACATATTTTCTTGAGCAACTAGTAGAGAGATAAATTTAGTTAGTGAAGAAGAGGATGAAATGGAGAACTGTCTATAACATGGAAGTAACATTCATTTAACAGATACTTCTTCAGCACCTGTAGTATGTCAGGCTGTTCTAAGAGGTAAGGATATGTCAGTGAAAAAAAATCAAAACAGAAATCTCTACCCTTATGGATCTTGCTTTCTAGCTGGGGGGACAGAATTAAGGAATAAATAAGTAAATTACACAGAATGCTAGAAGGTGGTAAATGCTATGGAGAAAAAGAAAACTGGAAAGGGAATAGGGAGTGTCAGGGTGTGGTGTGGGTTGCAGTTATGAACAGGACCGTCGGGAAAAGCCACGCCAAGAAAGGCATATTTGAGCAAAGATTTAAAAGAGATGAGAGAACGATTACGTGGATATCTAGTGGGAGAGGTTTCCAAAGAGAGGAAACAGCTGGTGTAAAGAATGAGGCAAGGGAATGCCTGGCAAATTCCAGGAATTGCAAGGCAACCTGTGTGGCTGATGTGGAATGATCCAGGGGGAGAGAGGCAGGAGATAACGTCAAGGAGGTGATGTATGGCTCAGACCACACACGGCCCCAAAATCTATTGCAAGGCTTTTCTACTGAACGAAAAGGGGAACCCTTACAGGCTTTTTGAAAAGTTTTTTTTAATTACTATTTTTATTTATTTTTTGGGGTCAGTGGGAGGTAATTAGGTTTATTTACTTATTTTAATGGAGGTACTGGGAATTAAACCCAGGACCTTGTGCATGTTAAGCACGCACACTACCACTGAGCTATCCCTTACCCCACCCCTTACAGGATTTTGAAAAGAGAACTGACAATACCTTTACTTACAGATTTAACCATTCCACTCTGGCTGCTGTGTTGACAATAAACTGTATGGGAACAGGGAGACCAAATTGGAAGTTATTGCCATAATCCAGGGAGGCAATGATCCTGGTTTAAAAATAGGGAGAAGTGGTCAGATTCTGGATATATTCTGAACAGAGAGGCAACAAGATTTGCTCAGGAAGTGAATGAGATGTCTGAAATAAAGAGTGCAATCCAGGAAAACTCCAAGGGTTTGGCCTGAGTAACTAGAAGGGACTAGCTGTCGTATACCGACATGGGAAGGACAGTTTGACAGAGAGCAAGTGCTCCACTTGGACACATCAAGTGGAGATGCCTGTTAGATATCCTAGTGTAGATCCCCAGCAGGAGGTGGCTGTGCGAATTGGACGTTCTAGGGAGAGCGAGTGAGAGAGAAGACCCAAGACCAACTCCTTAGCCCTAAGACCCTCTGTTATTAAGAAGTTGGGGACAAGAACAGAAACCAGGACTTTATCCTGAGATAGACCAACCAGAGACCGGTGAGGGAGGAAGAAAACAGGAGGATGTGGTGTCCTAGAGGCCAAGTGAAGAAAGTACCTCAAGGAGGAAGGAGGGATCGGCTTTGGAGATGCTGCAGATAGGTTAAGTAAAATGGGCCCTGAGCGGATTCCACGCTGTGAGTTTACTTTGGGGGTAGAGTCAGACTTTATTTTTCTTTGGCTTTGGCTCAGTGTGTTTTTCGACAGGCAGTCCTGCTTTCTGAAGCCAGATCTGACTCATCCTGAAAACAGAGCTTGCAGATTCTGGCCTGGTGCCAGGCCATGTGCCTATTTACCCTGCCTCTTCAACTTCTAAAGGAGCCGATCTCTCTGATAGGGTTAGGCCCAGACCTCTCGTCTGTCTCATGGGTGGTAGCAGAGAAAAGGCCAAAAAAAAAAAAGAAAAGAAAGAAAGAGAAAGAAACGAAAGAAATGAATCTCATTCTCTCTGAGCATTTCCATTGTGGTTTACTTAGTATGAAGACTCTCAGAGAATTTAAAGGCCCTGAGTCATTACACTTCAGGAGCAACAGAGGAGATGGCCCTTGGGTTATTTATTTTAGAAATATGAAAAAAAAAAGTGTCACAGACTTGGAATTTAAATCATAGTTTTGCACATAATTTATTATAATGTAGATATCTCAACACACAATCTCATCTCCTAGCTCATAAATCAGATAGTGCGATACCTTCACATTCCCAGAATGATTAAAAAATATGTAAACTATGGTTAAAAAGCACTTTAAAGATATGCAGCAACTTAGTACCTCTTTAAAAATAAAATTCCCTCAGGACAATAAAATGGTGTTCTCATCACAGTGCAAAACATCAGATAACTGAAATGTAGTAAGTAGTTTGTAGACTGATTTCGAGAAGGCTTCTATATATTTTGACTAAAGAATAAGCTAGGGAGATGCAGGTTAGATTGTTTTATGTTATTCTTTTTGTGCACATTTTTCTAATTAAGGGTTTACTTTATGTAGGATTTTAATAAAGGAAAATGAATATAAGTAAATAAATATATTTCAATAAGCATGTTTGAATTTCACAAATACACTATACACTGATAATCAGAATACAGATTTTTCACTTATCTATTGCTACATAATAAATCACCCCCAAAATTAAAGGCCTAAAACTACAATTTCCTTTTTTTTTTTTTTTTAAATCTTTACACTTCTCTTGGTTAACTGCGTCCAACTGGGTGGTCGACTCCATTCAGCTGAGTGTCTCTTCTGTTCCATGTGACATCCGCTAGGGCCGCAGTCATCAGGATACTTGGCTGGGCGGGAGTACCAGTTGGCTCACTCACTTGGCTGGCCGCGATGCTGGCTCTTGCTGGGAGCTCAGCTGAGGCCTTAGAGTGCCTTGGTTCCTCTCCAAGTGTTTTGGGAATCCATGGTGCAGGAAGTGAAAACACAGTGCTCTTAATGCCTAGGCTTGGAAGCAGAAGAATGGCATTTCTACTGTGTTCTGTTGGTCAAAACTAGGTATAGGGTTAGCTCAGATTCAAGGGGACGGAAATTGGGTTCCACTACTTGATATAATGAGTGGTGTATGCATCCAAGAAGGGAAGAAATGATTGAGGACCATCTTTGGAGATTAGCTACTGCAGCTGGCCCTCTGGTTGCAAGAGTTCATGTAAAGTACCCTCACCCACCCTGAAATCCCCAAGTCCTCATCCTATTATGATGGAGCTTGAAGTCCAGGATGATTTAGTCCTGTTATTTAAATCAGGCTCAGGAGTGGACGGGGCTCCTCAGGTGCAGACACTTTTAAAAGACAAAGTATCTGTCATCCACATTCCTAACTGATCCTGATGATACAGCCTAGCATAACCGCAATAGACATCCCAGTTCCCAAAAGGAGCAAGTCGCTCCTGGAAGTCACCAGTCCTTAGCTGGGCACGTGTTCCCATTTCCTCTGACTCCAGGGAGGCTCTGCTCCCTGGGAGTGAATTCTATGGTTCTATGGTTCTTAGATTCACACCCCCCAACCCCTAGGTCCCTGGACTCTCCACTCTGACCCCTGAACCACCCTTTCTTTTTCATAAGAAGTTGCCCACATTTAGAGTTGAAAAGCTCTCTCAGCCTGCTTCCTCCCCATAGGAGTTGGGGGTCCAGAGACCTCTTTTAATTTTAAACTGTCTCTATACTGTTCAGCCCAAGCTTGTGTAATTCTTTATGAAATGGTGTGGGTTTTCCATGTGTTGAATTATAATCTATTCCATTAGATAAAAATAACACCTATAAATTTCTTTCAGGCAGGCTCCTCCCTACCTTGGGCTGTGGGAAAGCACCTCGAATATTCTTAAAAGCCCTTTCAGTGTAGTGGAAAGGGTGTAAGAATCATGTCTTTATGATTCCTGGAGGCCCAGTTTTTAGATTGAGAGGATCTTATAAGACATGCCTTTAAGCTTCTTAGCTGTTCTGTAGTCTAGCTCAGAGGGTATACAAAGTGCTCCATTACCTTTCTCTGAGGTCCCAACATGTGAGAACAACCATACCCCTGAACTGAGTCTGACCCTCAGGCCATGTTTTAGTGGTAGTGCCCTGATATTGCCTTGAGGTTTTAATTTACTTTGAGTATATTTTGTGAACTGCGATTTTGGGATTGACAAAAGAGTTTTATTTTCCAAACTGGTAATTCTGGTTTCGGAAATGTTTCATCTATTTTTATCTTACCATAGAGTTAAAAGAAAACATTTGGCATTTTCAAAATGCTGCCTGGAAATGTTCTCAGCCATATTTACAATTTCATTAAGAATGTTGCCAAACTTTCTGTCACTACATGGCTGTCTATAATCTTTTTTCTCTGCCTTTAATAATAATGTCCAGCTACCATTTACAGTTTCCTTGTGGCTGTTCTGGCCTCTGCTGGCTACTAGTCCTAAAGCCCGTGTCACATGTTTTAGGATTCTGTTATGGCACCACCCTGCTTCCAGGTATCAATTTTTTTTTATGAACCTTAGGTTTTATTTTCTTATTTACAGCAGGATGTCTGACAGTCATTGGTCTAGTTAATTCGCCCATGGGCATTGTTCTCCACACTACATGTGATGCAGTAGCACATTCTCATTATGTTCTATCAACAGAAGCACTGTAATATTATCACATTATGGCAATCGTAATAATTCTAAACAACTACTTCACATTAGGTAGCCAGGTACAATTTTAATCTCAGTTATCATGGTACCCCTAATGAAGATGCAGAGCATTTGGAAAAAATTCTTGTCTTGAAAATAGTAGTGCCAAAACAACCAAATTCACAAATTTGCTGATGTTTCTCCATGCCTGTCTATATCAGAGTTAGTCTTTTAGCAACTACACATTCATGAGTTATTTGGCCAGATGTGAATTTTTGTCTGTTGATGAACTGGCCTATAAAATTAGTAAGTCAATATTGAGGCATCCAAAAAATTGTTTCTTAGGGGTTGTTTAAAGATTATTTTCTGTTGAAGTTACCATGCCTTTCTTCTCCTCAATTCTCCCAATCACCTTTGGGCCCCTAAATGTGAAACTATCATGACTTTTTTTCTGATCTCCAGGTAATTACCCGTCATGTTCTCTAGATTCTGCCTTTACAGAGTCTCTCAGAGCCATCCCATGCACTGCATGGCTTTAGCCTCGGTCCAGATTCAGGCCTCCTCGGCTCTCACCTGATCTACTTGAGTAGCCTCCTCATTTCTAGTTCCTTGCTCTCCTTACTTCCTCCCCTCATCATTCATTTAATAAAATAGGAGACATGATATGGAGCATACGCACTATGACAGGCTGAGACATACCCGTGTACTAAATACGGCCCCTCCTCAAGGAACTCAACCCTGTTGACAAGGGAATTTTATTTAAGCACAGATTGAATCACTTTATTCACAATTCAAAAGCAATACAAAAAAAAAAAATCAGATTCCATTTCCGGCTCTAATCCAGGATTCCGGGTTGCATTTACTTGTACTGTTCCTTAGCCTGCGCCAATCTCTGATAGTTCCTCAGTCCTTCTTTGTCTTTCGTGATCTTTACACTTTTGATCTGTGCTCATCAGTTATGTCATAGAATTTCTGTCAATTTTTTTGTCTAACGTTTTCTCATGATTAAGTTTTGCATCTTTGGCAAAAAGACACAAATGCTATCTTTTCAGTTCATCATATCACGAGGTACGGGATGTCCAGATGTCTTAACTACCAGAGATGTTAACTTTGATCACCCAGTTAAAGTGTCTGCCAGGTTCTCACTGTAAAGTTACTGCATCTCCCTTTGTAATTTAAAAATACCTTGGGAGAGATTCTTTGGGATTATAAAAATTTCTCCCATTGGTTTTAACATCTGCAGTAGGTCTTGCCTGTAACATTTATTAGTGTGATATTTGCCTAATGGTGCTTTTGTATATCCCTCATTCCCTCTACATTTGTTAATCAAAATTATTCTGTAAGGAGAAGCTGCCTCATTTTGCTCATTTATTTATTTATTCAAATACATATTGATGTAAGCATGGACTCATGAATATTTATTTTATGAGTAACAGTTAAGTATGATACTTGTTTGTTGATCAAATTTCAATAGTCACCTTTTTTGGGAGGAAGATTTTTAAAAGTAATTAATTAATTGAGGTATAGTTGATGTACAATATTATATAAGTTTCAGGTGTACAACATGGTGATTCACAATTTTTAAAAGTTATACTCCATTTGTAGTTATTATAAAATACTGGCTATATTCCTTGTACTGTACAATATATCCATGTAGCTTATTTATTTTATAGTAGTTTGTACTTCTTAATCCCCTCCCCCTATCTTGCCCCTCCCCCTTTCTCTCTCTCCGCTGGTAACCACTAGTTTGTTCTCTATATCTGTGAGTCTGTTTCTTTTTTGTTGCATTCAAATAGTCACCTTTTTAAGGAAGCTTTCTTCTTGAAATACTCTATGTATTATGTCTTTCTCTGCTGAAACCACAGATCATTTCATTTGCAGCCCTTTTATGTTGCTCTCTACTTTTTGTCTTATACTGTAGGTGTTTATTAATATGCCCATTCTCATAACCCCCATCTTCATTTCATGCAGTGAATTATTGAGGATAGAGATGAAGTATTACTAACCTTTTATTCCTTCTACAGTTCATACACATTGTAGGAAATCAGTAAATATGTGTTGAATTAAATTCAATTGGTTACAGCATTTTTGTGCCAAAATATAATTTAGCAATACACCTAAGAGCCTGACACAGTGTCTCACTCATTTTCACACTTGCTTTGTTTCCTCAAGGTTTCTTTGTCTTCGAATTCTTAAAAGTTTTATTATTTATGTACCAACCTCTCAATGTTCTAGAATATGTGTGTTTCCAAAAAAAAAGTATCTCTCTTTAAAATACTTAAAATTATTAATAGAAGGGTGGGAATTCCAGCAGGAACACAAAAATTGAAAGTAATGAAAAACACAACTAAAAACTAAATTAGGAACAGATAAAGACAAGGGATTGTGGGGAAAACAACTAAGATGTGGGCCATTAAAAGAATTAGACATTGGCATGAAAACAATGACCAGAGATCTGATTTCTATGTATCTTAGAACCGTTGGGGTCTGAAATGTGGAATTTGAATTTTCTCAGTGTCTGATTTGGCTTCCTTGACTCATTTATTTATGATGGCCTCTATCACATTAAGGGTGAGAATTACGTCCAGGTCATTCATAATATAATGTGTGTGTATGTGTGTGAGAGAGAGGTTTGTGTGTGTGTGTGTGTGCGTGTGTGTCTGTGTGTATACATACATATTTGCAGAGATTATTCTTTATGCCTCTGTGTCATTAGTCTTATGGAAGACTATTAAATGTCTTAATAAATATGTGTTAAATATTTACTAAGAGCAAGGTTTGAGCTATTAATGTTGAGGAAGTACAGATTACATGGCCTCCATGTAGTTCTCTAATTTCAGTCATTTGTGTACTATTTTAAAATTCCAGAGCTGGTTACTGATAGATCTTGAATATGAACCCAGGCAGTCTGACCCCAGAAGACTAACTGCTGATCCTAAACTGCCCCTTAGTAGATATTAAAATGAAAAGTGTTCCTTAAGAACTATGAAAGTAGTTTTGGGCACATTTATATGTTGTGATTCCCTGAAAACTAGATGAAGTCTGTGAGTGACTGTAGCACAGAGTGTTCCACACCATGAGAACAGGTGTCACAATGAATTGCTACAGGAGATAAGAAAAGAAAAAGTGTCCAGCTGGGCAAAGCAAAAAGATTTAGTAGAGGAGGTGGCATTAGAATACTTGATTTGTGTGTGTAGAGATGGGACTGAGAGGGGACATCCCAGCTGCAGGGTGAAGCACAGACTATGTGTAAAATGCAGATAATTTTCTTGCACATTGTGTGTGTGGGAGAAATGAGAAGCTGGAATAGTACTACACAAAAGCATGAAAGGATCTTCCATTTGATAATGATTTACTGTGTTAAGAAAAGTAAATGAAGCATCTGGACCGATGCCCAAAGACCTAGAAATCCTTTAAAGTGTCTTGAGTTGGCAACGTGTTTTAGATTTATGGATTGAGAGTTGTATTCATCAAGGTATTTATTCAAATACAAGAAAATTTAAGTCAGAATTTGGGTAAACTACCACCAGGTGGTAGCAGATATACTGATTTCTTAGTCTAGCTGACTTGATTTAAGCCAGAAACGTATGTATGTGAGAGCCAATTCAGAATTCTCAGTTATATTAGGATCGTATGTGTGTGTAGGTTTGTTTGTATAGATTATATATGATTACATCATATAGTTACCATATTTATGTAAAATAATTTACTTCTCACAGTGCAGTTGCATCGCCATTTTCAGAAACAATACAGTATGTTTCTTTGCCAGATATTTTATTCTTAGAATTAGAGTACACAGGGATATATGCTAACTCAATGGGATGGTTGACATTAATATTCCATGTATTATTTCAAAAAAAATAGAAAATGCATACGTTTATCTGAATTTCAGCTTGTGGTTGAAGTAGTGAGACCAGAAAAAAGTGGGTTAATTAAGATTGAAAGAGACTAGGGAGAGGCCCAAATTTGGTTTTTTCACACATAGTTAGTGGAATAAGGGGCTTCAGATCATAGGCAGGTCTGTCTCCAAGATGCAGCTAAAGTCTTCTCCTTTTATCCTCTAATTTAATCTTCCCAACAGCCCTATGAAATAGAAAGTATTATCTCCACTTAAATATAAGAAGACTGACTCAAATAGCTTAAGCAATTATCTAATTTAGTTGTACAAGTAACTGACAGATCTGGAATTTGAACCCTCATCTAGTTTCACTTTGCCCTTCCTTCTCAGTACCCAAGAGATACATGACTACCTCCTTCAGAAACACATTGGCCTTCGCCCTCCTCAAAACAGGAAAGGAGGTGATGACAGTTTTTTAATATTGATTAATTAAGCATTGCATTTTCCCCACATCTTATTATAAAAAAATTCAAATATAGTTGAAAGAATTTCATGGGATGCCCTTCATGTAACTACAACCTAGATTTCTGTAATTTGTATTTTACCCTACTTCATCACGTTATCTGTCCATCTATTCATCCCATTATTTGATCATATCCCAATTTTATATGCATTTCACAGTAAATTGAAGACATCAGTTCGACTTCACCCCAATTACTTCAGCATGCATATTGTTAACTGTCAGTATTGGTTTATAGATTTATTAAAATTTTGAGATAAACATATAATGAAGTGCAACAATCATAGGTGTATTATTCAATAATTCCAAACAAATGCATACAGCTGTGCAACCCAAATTTCTCTCCAGTTATGGAACGTTGCTCTCAGACCAGAAAGTCCTGATATGTCCTTTCCAGTCAAGTTTGTTCCTCTCCACCCCTTTTGGGACACCATCATTCTATTTTTTGGTTGGTTGTTAGTTTGTCTAACAAGAGGGTAGTGTTACCTCTTTTAGAATTTTGTACGGATGGAATGAAACAGTATGATGCTATGTACTCTTTTGTATAAGGGTGCTGTCACAGCAGCATAATGTATTATGAGAGTAACTCATTTTGTTCTAAGTGTCAGTAGTTTATTCCTTTTTATTCCTGCTGATGGGCAGCTGGACTGTTTTGGTTTTTATCTATTATGGAAAAAAGCAGCTCTGAATATTCTTGTACCAATTTTTCATTTCTTTTGGTATAACTACTGGTCACAGGGTAAGTAAAGGTTTAGTTTTATAAGAAACTGCCAGAACTTTTTCCAAAATGTTTGTAGCATTTTACATTCCCACTAACAACATATGAGAGTTCTGGTTGCTCCACATTATTACCAACACTTCATGTTGTCAGTCTTTTAAATTTTGTCCTTCTGGGAGTTTGTATTGTTTTCTTATTGGGGAAGAGAGCCATGCATAGTCAGCTTTGGTTGGACCTTCTGTTCTTTTTGAGTCAACTTCCTTTATGAGCTTCCCCACACATTGTTTTGTCCGTTTGTAAATATTCCCCAAGTTCCTCATTCGTATTTTTCCTGTTTCTCCATAACATTTTCTTTTGCCTGAATTCTCTGACTTTAACATATTTTATTTCTACTAACTAGCTCTGATAATGCCTTCCCTTTCGTTGCAGTAGATTTTTCCTTTTGACTAAAGTGACTTAATTGTAATTGCTGAGTGTTTTATTGTTAGCAGTCAGATTAGAGGATCCATTTATGCATGCTCTTTGTTGGACAGTAGTTAAGTAAGGAATTCTACCAGACACTTCAGAAGGATTTCAGTCTCAAAGTTTTAAAGTTATATAGGCAGGAACTTCTTGGGCCTGGGTAGTAGTAGGATAGTTTTATGGTGAGGTTGTGATTGGTGGTTGCTTGATCAGAGGAGTTTGGTAATATGTGGAAAATTGGTAAATCAAAGGGTAAAAAGCAATAAGCAGCCGGTTTTGTTTGTTTTAAACAAACAGAAGAACAAAACCTAGGGATTGCCTATATTAAGCTTTGTGTTCATTAATCCCATTGTATTTGTAACTCACTGTGAGCAATAGATATCCCTTTTTTAAAAAAGTCACTTTACTTTTTACTTTAAAAGAGTCACTACTGATAATTTGCAATATTTTATACTCTGCTGGTGGTTAAAATAGTTTGATTCCAAAAGTGCAGGTACCCCTGCTAGAATAAAAATTTTAAAAATGACTTTCAAAGGAGATTTTGTGATACGGATTTTAAATTTAGAAATTTTCAAAGAAGGTAGTAGCATAAATACATTTCTGTTTTCATTAGGTAGTCATTTCTCAACAATTTACGCTTGTGTCCACATTCATTAGAAAAAGAAAAAAGGGGAAAGATGAAAACTTCTTGGTCTAAAATCCTAGCCTGAAGTCAAGAGAAAATCTCACTAGCCAAAGAAAAAAGAAATAAACTAGAATTGAATGGCATGGGTAATAGAAATTATAAAGCAGGGAGGTAACAGTAAATGGAGCCACAAAACAATTCTTTGGGTACCAGAGCAGTCTCTTTCACCTTTTAGCTATGTGATCTCGAGCAAGATCTTTAAATTTGCTAAGCTTCGTACGGTGGTTTAAAAAACTAAATAACAGTCTGCAAAATTATTTTTATTCTCTCAGCAGCCCTGCAGACTAACATTACCCTCCCCCACCCCAACTTTTAGGTGGGGAAACTAAGTTACTTCCTCAAGCAGGCACAGCCAAGTTACTGATGAAGCTGGAGCTACTGGTAAAGCTGTTTGAACACAGATCTAGACAAATTTGAAAAGCCTTATCCTTCCCATATAAAGCACCTACCAGTTCCTTGGAAATTAGTAAGTGCTGAGTAATTATGAGTCTCCTAGGCAGGAGAGAAAGAGAGAAAAAGAGACGGGGAGAGATGGAGAGAGGGAGGTAGGAAATATATATGCTGGACATATCTAAAAATGGGATTAATACGTACTACACCGAGATTCTTGAATGCTCTCTTTCAAGTTCTTTGTTTTGTTTGGTGGAGGGGAAGGAGGTAATTAGGCTTATTTATTATTATTATTTTCCTTTAGAGGAGGTACTGGGGGTTGAATCTAGGACCTCATGCATGCTAAGCATGTGCTCTACCACTTGAGCTATTCCCTCTCTCCTTCAAATTCTTGTTTATAAAACAGTATCACTGTAGACCAGGGATTCTACACTTAGAGTCCACTAAGTCCATAGAGCCTTTGGATAGAATTTGTGAGGGGTAATTTGTGAACTTTAGCATGTAGGTAACAAACCATTAATAAAACCCACAGTTATTATCATATCAAATTACAGTTGTTGCACATATACTGAAATCTTATCTATGCCCATGACTACTTCCAAATAATTGTAGTTATTAGACCCACCACTTGATCTTATTATTCAGTGACCTAATAAAGGAGTACCTATATTACTATATGGCACATTTAAAATATTTTGATGATCTATTTCAATATAACTGGCTTCCTTTGTAATCCTATGTATTCTATCTTATGCATCAAAGTATATATGTACATATGCATATATATGCATTTCAGTGTATATTCAACTATCACAAAGATGAAGATACAGATCATCATTAGTACTCATGAAGGCTTCCTTGTGCCGCCTCACAGTCAGTAGTTATTCAAAGATAATCATTGTTCTGAATTCTATCATCCTGGTTTAGTATTGTATTTTTTAAAAATGAAATTTCTTAAAGCACATATTATATAACTTTCAGTGCTTGGCTTCTTCTGTGCAAACTTAACGTATGAGTGATTTATTCACTATTCATGCATTAGAGGTTGGGTTCATCAAAGACAGGAGCTGAGAAGGAGTCTGGATGGCAAGATGCTAGTTAGTGCTCTACACCTGTGAAAGGAAGGGGCCGAAACAGGACTGGGAAGAGGAAGAAGCTAAATTGTGATGCAGAGCTGACAAAGCCTCAAGTGAATATTGCCCATCAGGGTATCCTGGGTTGAGTTGAAATGGCTGAGCATTTACACCTCTGTCTTGTTCAGTCCCCAGGTGTGGGCTGCCCTGGGAAGGCCCAACCCGAGGCAAAGAAACTCCTTGCAATTGAGGCAGAGTCTGAAAGAGGTGGACAGGTGGAGGCCGTTGACTCTGTTGCTTATGACTGGTGAGTAAATCCAACAGCAGGATTTAAAAAAAGAGAAAAAAATAAATGGGCTGAAAATAAATTATCTGAAAGTGGGATTAATATATCATTACATTGAGATAAGAGAAAGTTTATCTTCCAAGTTCTTCTGTATATGAAAAAGTGTGTTTTGGAAGCTGGATCTTGATGGTACATCTTGGTGCCACATTATCACATTTTTGCTGTGTAATATTATAGAGTATGAATATAGCTTTGTACTAAGTCTTGATTTATGATGGTTTTAGTCTGTAGCTTCATACCTCTTCAAGATTGCCTTGGCTAGTTTTAAATGTTTTTGCATCTTCATTTAAGTTTTAGTATTACTGGTTGCCAAAAGCTAATTCCTAGGAAGAGCTAGCCATAAGGGAAAGGGTGAGAAGCTGGTGAAAATAATGACTTGGATTCCATCAGGCAAAGACCTGAGATACAGTGCACTCAACTTATTTCTCTGATCTCTAGCACAACTTAAATGTTCTCACTGGCTTGCGTCAGCAAATTCATTGCAGCAGGATTTATTTTGCATGGTGAATGTTTTTCAAGTTTTTGTAGTATTGTTATAATGTATAGAAATATTCAGATAGAGTTTCCATACTAAAGGAAACCTTTATTCCATACAATTAATACACATATCATAGATGCTTCTATCTCTGAATTTGTATTTTCTGAGTTACTGTATTGGGAATATAATAAGGTGGTGTTTAGTAATACATTTTGTATTAATTCTGGGACTGTAGCTTTGGTGGAAACTGTGAACAGAAGCCTACAGAACCCAGAACAATAATGAATGTAGTTAGCCATTTCATGCTCCAGTGCCTACAGCTAAACATGTACTAAGGAAAGTAAATGATAGTGCAGACTTCCTCTCCACAGTGTCATTTCCAGTTGGGGAATGTAATTACGTTTAATTGAGTTGAGGCACATTATTACACTGATGCATGCCTCCCTTGATTGTAAATAAGAAATCTGTGGTATTTTTATAACAGTGGAAAAATGTTTTCAGACTGGATGGAATAAAAATGAGTATGGCAGCCAATGTATGTTTCGTCCTGATTATAGACAATTAGCAAGGCTCTTTGGTGTTATTAGAAGGCAATTCTGACAAAGCTGAGGTCAGATAAGTAAAAAATGTATGCAATATACACAGAAATCTGTGTAAACAAATGACATGAGGGAAAATGTGGAACAGTGAAAGAAAAGTGGTCAGAGATACTGAAGACCTGAATCTTAGCTCCAAAATCATGATGCAGTTGTGGAGAAGGTACTCTCCACATCCACTCTTCACATCCATCAATGAAATGAAGCTGGTGGAAGTGCATCTTAAGGATCTCATCTGACAAAGCTCTGGCTATGTGCACAATTCATACTTTAAGGAGAATGTGACCTGGGAGATATATTAATGTTATTGCCAATCATTTAAATTACTCAGAAATTGTCATTATTTGAGGAAAAACATAGATATCATATGATTATCATGCTTTTGTTACAATGACACCCAACTTCTCCATTTTTTGACGTTGTTTTTCACCTCATCATATTCTTCTCTATTCATGATTAGATCAGTTGCATTTTCATTTTAAATACACATTAATATACAAAGTTCATGCCCTACATAAACTAACCAATTGTGATTTTTTCACATGAAGGATGTGTTACTAAACTAGAGTTTCAGATTGTCAGCATTCTATCAGGTTCCAGGGTTATTGGGCTCGGCACGCTCAATTTATCAACTTTGATAACCACAGAGCATAAAGAGAGGTATTAACAGATTAATCTGATTACTTCGTTTTGCTCAGTGCTGTGATGTACACAAGTTTAACAACGCTCTTCCCACCTCCCATTCGCAACTAATAATTCTACAGCTCTGCGTTGACTGTTGGTTCCAATTCTAATTTTGGAAGTGACTCGCTTTAAAGCCACATTGGGAAGAATTCTGAGGCCTCCTCTGGGCTTAAAAGGAAAGTGCAATGTAACCAATAAACGATAACCGCTTTAGGGATGGAGGAAGCTGTGGCTGCACATGCGCCACAGGCTGGCCATCCCTGCTGCCATTGCTGCTTCATAAATCACAGTGAATGTAATGATTTAATTACATAAACCAGTGGAAAAGAAATCATTATCATTTGTGGGATATTTTACCTATCATATAAATTATAAGAACAGTCTTTGGCCCCTCTCCTTCCCATTCTGCCATCAGGCTGGAGTGGGACAAAAGTTTATAATGATGGTAACACTGTATTTACCACTCTCATAGGGGAGAACCCTCCTTGACTTAATTTAGTAGTGTGACTTTGTAGTAAAGTGTCTTAGCCTGATATGGTTCAAATATTCCATTTTCTTCTCAACAGGACTAATGTCCCCCAAATCCCATTCTTTTCTATATACAAAAAAACCCCCACAAAACTTTAAATAACATTTAGCATTTCTTTCAGGTCTCTCTAAGCACCAGTTATTCCCTGAGTGCAGTAAATGATGCTTCAGAAGCAAAGTTGCCAAAATACACAGGTGCTAAAGAGTTAAGATTCTCTCTGCTAAAGTAAAAAGATCCAATTTCATTAGACTTGGTAAATACATATATGCTCTGAGACACAAACAAAATTCACATTTTCAAACCACTCATCCCCTAATTCAGAGATTGCCTTTGTTTTCCAACATCTAAAGTTGAATGTATCAAGAGGCTATTTTCCCTCAGGAATGAAGAAGTTTGGGAACAATATTAAGAAAACATACCAACATGCAAGCAAATCATAATGATAATAAAAAGCAAAATATAAGGAGATGCAACAACATGTTGCATCTAATGGTTTACTCTGGGCTAGTGTGGCTTATACCAAAGACTCATCATATCCTCAGGGTATTTATGGTATTATTGAGTAGACAAAATATATTCCCTGAATTGTGGGAAAATAATTAAATGAAGGGAAATATCATATTTGATATTTGATATAAATCCATAATTAATATTTTACACAGAAATAGACATTGCTACGAAGACTTGCAAATAACTTGTAAGTAATGATGTGTTAAAAATCTCATGGAGTTTCAAGTATCTACTAATGGAGACTTTTCCACATGTGTAGTACATGTTTTGGAAATAAAACCTATATTCAAAGTATGACTCCACTAACTCACAGTACTTTGAACTTGATTAAGCTACTTGCCTATTACTTCATTTATAAAATGGCCATAATAATAGAACTAGAAATCCTAGAGCTTTACACATATTAAATAATTTAATAAAACAAACATTTATTGAATGTCTGCTATATGCAAGACACTTTTTTGAGAGCTACATGAAACAACAGCAGTAAGGCAAAATCCTGCCCACATGGAGAGAATATTCCAGTGGGAACTTCATTAACTTATCCATTCATTTAACAAGCATTCATTAAATGTATGTCATGATTCGAGAACTCTGTCTCTGCTTTAGTAGTGTTTACTTGGGAGGCACACAACCCACAAGGAAACACAAGTGCTGACGTGTAAGTGCTAAGAAGGAAAGAACAGGATCTCTGGGAGAAAAACAAGGCAGTGGCTACTGTCCTTCGAGTGATAAGGAATGGCTTTTCTAATAAGGTAACATTTAGACTAACTCGTAAAAGTATCACAGGGATCCAGACTTGAAAAGGAGGAAGGAGAGGATTTGCAGGCAGGAGGAAGAACATGTTAAAAAGATCCTAAATTGAGAACGAGCTTAGTGCATTTCAGGACCTGAGAGAAGGCCAGCGTGCCTGCATGAGTGACTGAGTGAGTGAAAACTATTTGGAGAGTTAGGCAGAGGCTGGATCTGATGCATCCTTTCTATGCCATGTTTGGAGTTTGGCTTCTATTCTAAGTGCCATTGAAGCCGTTTAAAGGTTTCAAGCAAGGGAGTGATGTGATCTGATTTACCTCTTAAATTTACTTTCTGGCTGCTGAATGGAGCATGGATTGAGGGGGCTCATATTTGGCACTACAGAGAATAAAGGTCTACTGCAGAAGTCCAGGTGGAGAGTCATATCTATATTTGGGTGGTGGTGGTAGATTCTGAAAGAAAAGGACAGGTTTGAAATATGTTTTGGAAGCAGCATTAAGTGGTGAGTAGCACATGAGACTTGATAGATGATGTAGAGTCAGGTCTAAAGAGTGGTACCCAGATTTCTGGCTTGAACAAGAGGGTGAATGGTTCCACTTGAAGTGCACACAAAGTAAAATGCTTGTTGCCACAACATCTGATATATGTTGTAAGTTCAATACATGTCAGCTCTAAAAAGGTAACTGATAACATGTACCTTAAGGAACCAATCCTTCTTACTCACTTTGCTTTAGGTGCGTGTAGCACAGTAGCTTAGAAACTTGCTATTCAAAATGAGGTCAAAAAACAGCAGCATCAGCATCACCTGGAAATGTGTGACAACCTCAGAGTCTCAGGTCCTTTCCCAGATGTAATGGACTAGAGTCTGTACTTTTAAAAGGTGCTCAGTTGATTCTTTTAACACTCAATTTTGAGAAGTACTGGTCAAGTGTAGGCAACAGGAAACTATGGTCTGCAGGCCAAACCTGACCCACTGTCTGTGTTTGTAAGCACCGTTACTGGCACGTAGCCATTCATGGCTACTTTTGTGCTGCAGTGGCAGATGTGAGTGGTCATGACAGAGGCTCTATGACCTGCAAAAACTGCAATATTACTATCTGGCTTTTTCTGGAAAAAGTTTTCCAAGCCTGGTCTAGTGCATAGATTCTGATGCAATGTGGATTTTAATACCAGCTCTTTTGTTTACCAGATGTATGTTATTCAACAATTTATGTAAATAATCTGTGCCTTCGTTTCATTTCTAAAATGAGGCTAATCACACTCACCTTGTAAGATGGCTCTTGTAAAGGACAGATAATACAACTCTGGTAGATTGTCTGGCATGTGTAAAATACTCAGTAAATACTAGCTCTTGTTATTTTCACTCGATATACAATTTAGCTTATTCATCAGAATATGTAATATTTAATGGTGAAAGAGGCCTTAATGAAACATTAAGTTGAAAAGCCAGCCAGTGGTTTATCATAAAGACAATGCTTCTGAGAGATTTGATGTGATTTTTAATGTAGCTCTTGGGTGGGAGCAGAATGTGGAGCAGCAATGATGAAGCTCCAAATTTTCAAGTCCTCTTGATCTCTGGACAAGATAGTTTTCTAGATCAAGTGTCAGCAGACTATAGCCTATGAGCTAATGCAGCTTGTTGCCTGTTTTTTGTGGCTGTCAAGCTGAAAATGGTCTTTACATTTTTAAATGGTTGTGGAACAAAACAAAATAACAAAGACTAGATGAGAGTGACCAGTTATGGCCCACAAAGCCTAAAATATTTACTATCTGGCCCTTTACAGAAGACATTTGCCAACTCCTGTCCTAAAGTTTATGTTTTATATTTTAAATTTACTGGATTAAAGAACTAAGCACAGAATTAAAAACCCAAGTTTTTTCTGTGAGTCTGTCTTTTTTTGGGAGTTACTCCATTTATGAAATTTGATTTGCTTTCCTTTGTCTACATATGACATAGTCTGAAAGTCAGTCTCCTTTTTAAGATTCATTGTCTTTTTCGTGGTAGCATTCCGCTTGCCAAATACCTGTGTCTCTGTTTCAGACAGTACCACTTCTTTTAATCACTGCTGTAGAGAGCTAATCCACAGCTAGTAAGTCACTTTTCTATTATGAAAATTTTTTGCCTAGGGAAGGCCAGCAGGTTTTAAAATGGCACTCCTAGTTTTCATTACTTAACTGGTCCTATCTTGGAATTTACCAAAATCTAGAAAGGATTCCTAAAGCAAATTTTCAGGAGACTCTAGAGAAGGCAGGCAGGCAAAATTGAAGGAAGGAAGGAGAAAGCGGTTGCCACTTTAAGACTGCTTCCTTACTGCTTCAGCTGGGTCTCCCCCAAAGCCATCTACTTTCACACCGACCTCTTTTTCAGTCTCTCAGAGTTTCAGGTTCAATTCAGATAAGGCTCACACAAAGACAGTCTGCTTTAGTCTCAGACGACTAGGTAAAAGCTGTTTTGACAATAAATGAATCCTCGGTCTTTTCCAGGATACCCACAGGCCTTTAACTGTAGGTCTGCGGTGGCTCACTCGCACACCAGGTAGTGTCTTTCTTCTTACAGTGTGTGGTTCGTAGCTCATTTGAGGCCACGCTCTTATCAGTAAAGTTAGGCATATGCTAATTTCCTGAATTAGTTTTCTTGAACAAGTATCTGCAAATTTGGAAAGAATACCTCATAAAGAATCTTATGTTTTCTAAGATTAACTTTTGATAAATACCGTGTAAACTATCTAGAATTCTTGAACAGTATCCCAAATATCTCAATAATTGACAGCATTTGGCAAATAGGTCTAAGGTTTCCAAATGGTATTCTAATCAAATGTATAGGAAGCTTATTTAGAAAAATTCTCCTCTGTTTTTTTTTACAAATTGCCTAATGTAACACATAAAATAATACACATACCATTTTGGCCCAAAGTATGATAGTAGTAAAATACAGGGGAGGGAGACTTTGGCTTATGAGCAAGAACTAGAATTGCATTGTCTAACACAGTGGCCACTAGCCATCTGTGGTTATGGAGCACTTGAATGTAGCTAGTTAAACCGAGGAACTAAATTTTTAACATTAATGAAATGTAATTAATTTAGATTTTAGTTTAAATGGGGACTCAAGTATTGAAAGAAATTTAAGTAGGTTTGCAACAACTCAGGTATAAGAACCTATTTTTCAGCTGTGAATTTTATGAAATTGAAACACAGATGACATATTTTTGAAAATATTAACTGTTCAAATTGAAATGGGCTAGGAGTTAAAAATATACAATAGAATTAAAAAGCCTAGTGCAAAAGAAAAGAATGTAAAATACCTTATTAAAACTTTATGTTGATTTTCATTTTGAAAGCATTATTTTGGGTATGTTGAGTTAAATAAGATATTTTTAAAATTTCACTTTTTCTTTACTTTTTTAAATGTGGTTACTAAAAAGTTTAAAATGCCTTTATGTAGGCTTGTGTATTTCTACTAGACAGCACTTACCTATAGTAATTCAAAATGGAAGAGTGGCTTTCAGAGGTAGTATTTAAGTTATTTGCTCGGAACCTGAGCCAGCTGAATTCTCAAGTCTGTCTCAAACCTACCTCAGTCATTCAGCTAATCATTCATTCATTCATTCATTCATTCTTTTAGCATGCATTTATCAGTCATCTGTTGTGTGTCACGCACTTGGCTAAGTATTGGCTCCTGACATCAAGATGGAAGTGAAAACTAATTTAATATAAATAATAAGTATTATAATTGGTGTAAGGCATAGCTCATTTTATTGGGCTTTTTTTTAATTGTGCTTTGCAAATATTGTGTTTTTTACAAAGTGAATGTTTGTGGCAAGCCAGCATTGTCAGATGAATTTTTTTAGTGATGAAGAATTTTTTTATGTATGTACATTGTTTTTTTTAAGACATAGTGGTATTGCCCTCTTACTAGACTACAGTCTAGTATAAACATAACTTGTACATGTCTTGGGAGACAGAAGAATTTATGTGACTAGCTTTATTGCGATATTTGCTTTGCTGTAGTGGTCTGGAGCTGAACCTGCAGTATCTCTGAGGTCTGCCTACATATAAACCATAGTGTTAAGAATGTCAGAGAAGGGAGGGATAAATTAGGTGTTTGGGATTAACAGATACACACTACTATATATAAAACAGATAACCAACAAGGACCTACTGTATAGCATTCAGTTTCTTGTAATAAGCTATAATGGAAAAGAATCTGAAAATATATGTATAGATGTATGTATGTATATGTATAACTGAATTGCTTTGATGTATACCTGCAACTAAGATTGTAAATCAGCTATACTTCAATAAAAATACAGTTAAAGAAAGAACGTTAGAGAAGGAGCACCAGAGTCTCCTTGAGGAATTGTCACTTGAGCTCATACTTGTTGGGTAAGTAGGAGTTTTACAGATGTAAAGGAAGGAGGAGGGAATGCTTGAAAGAAAGAAAAGCAAATGTGAGTATGGTAGGCGAGAAATACCGTTGGAACCTTTGTGGAACTGAATGCCCAGTGTTGCTGTTACATAGACAGAAGGGCAGATGAAGCTGGATAAGGAGAAAAGAATTGAATCCCAAAGGGTCTTACACACCATTTAAAGGACTTCAGATTTTACTTTGTAGGCAACAGAGTCATTGACAAACCTGAAAATGATTTTTATATATAAATTCAGTTATAAAAATTGTGTTTCAGAAAGATCATTATATTAATTCTGAGGAGAATAAAGAAGTGCTTTTGACTAAAGGTAGAGAGTTTGGGAAGTGATCGCAGCGGTCCTGGCAGGAAATAAGCTAAGCAAGGGTGGATAGCTGCTGAGGGACTGAGGGGATGCTAGATAGTTCAGGGTTCCCGCTTGGGGAGGCGGGCACATGCCAGAGCCCTTTTCCAGGGAACATGAGGGAGAAAGAGATTTGGAGGAATAATAGTTCAGTTTGGGCAACTATGATTGAATTACCTGTGGGATGTCCGGGTAGAAAAGTCTGCTAAATCATTCTTTGTTATCAAATAAACCAAATAAAAATGTAGAGGAAAACATGAATAACTTTACAACTTTAACCATCAGAAGAAAAAAATACAATATGATTTTAGCCCAAAATGAATGATCTTAAAAGTATACTGTGTACTTTGTCTTGCTTTGTAATCAGGGAAATTTAAGTGAAGATTTAATCTAATTAATGTTCTGTGAAAGAAACTGCAGAGAAAGCTAGTCACATAATAATAAATGATTCGCAGCACCCTAAATGAGCAATATTAGGGCAATGGTCAAGTAAACAGCAGCATGTAACTTCTTTGGAACATTACGTAGGCATAGAAATTAGATTTTGGAGACTAATCAGTAAAATATTCATGATATGATGACAAGTAAAAAAGCAGGATACAAAAACTGTGTAAATAGAACAATCCTAATTTTGCCAAAAATATATGTACCTAATTATAGAGACGTATGGGTGAAAACTCTCTCTAGGGAGTAGGATTATAGGTAATTTTGATTATCCCCTTGCTTTGCTTTTAGTAAATGTTTTACACTGAAAATTCATCAAAGACACCAGAGAATGAATCGTTCATACAGAAGAAGTACTCAGTTTCACTGAATTAAAAAAATTATATTATGGAGTTACAGGTAAAAAGAAAACTGAAATCCATTCAACAAACTCATTTTAGATGTGAATATGGCATACTCTCACTTCCTGTCACTATTATCTAGGAAGTAGAAAAGCTCACTTATTTATCCAAATTAATATATATGCTATTTGCAAATTATAGGCTTGCTACCAAAAATCAATGAAACCTTTTAATTTACCATTCAAACTAGCACAATTTTAAGAATGAAAGGGTCACTAATAATTATTCTGGGGCAACAGGTACAAATCTGGACATATAGTCACACATTCACTTAGATTAAAATTTAAGGCCTCATATTGTGAGTCAAGTGTTGACCTTTAGTATTATTTCATTCCTTTTTTTTTAAGGATAAACATTTAAGGGATAATGTATGACTGAGCTAAATCACACAGTGGCATGTATAACCATCTCTTTTTGCCAATAATTTGCTTGCTCATTAGACTGCAAAATTCAGATTTGAATGTAATTAATTCATTCTTGATGGGCTGATACAATGGAGGGAGAAAGTAAAAGGGTAAAACTCCATCTCAAAAATGATTTATGTAAATCAACTATAATTCAGTAAAGAAGATATTAAATCAATAAAAAATGATTTGTATTATTTAAGCTTTTCTGGAGTTTATAAAGTTCCATTTGAAACTGACAGGCAGCATGTAGTAAATTATACTCTGACTTTCTAACATATTTTATCTTCTGGTTGATCTCCTAAACACCAAGTGGAAAATTTTTTAAAGAAAATCATTCACAAATGTTAATATCTGATGCCCTCCAGTTGTGTTACAGATGACATAAAGTTTCACAAGAATTAATATGACTAAATAGAAATTCATAAAGTCATTTAAATAGTTAAGGTTTGTACCAACTTCCATAATTATTGAAAAAAAAGGTCTGGATGGGGAAAGCATCTTCAAAAACAAATGTGTATAGTAAATGCTAGAGAATGCATAAAAAGATCATGTCTCCTCTTTGTTAATTAACACTGTTATAAAGAGATGACAAAAGAAAGAAAACCCCAGCAATCTATAAAATCATACACTTAAATTTATGCACAATACTTTTGAGTTTTGAATAGAACCAAAATCATAGGCTTATTAACGGCTTTCATAGTTATATGCAACTAATAATATATTAAATGCATTTTATGATTTGCCTTTACAAAAGTATCTTGAAAATTATGGCAAATAAGCTTATTAAATTTACTTTTAATTTTAGGATAAAGTTTTGGTGGTACTGGGACTAATATGGATGGAAACTATTGTTTATTTATCTTCTGTGCTATACCACTAAGGGAGGCAGAAACTCAAAAACCTTATTTTTGTTAAACGTCACAGAAGTAGGAGGGTCAGCTTTACATATGAGAAACCTGAAAATTAAAGTATTTAGTATTATTACTAAGCATTAAAACTAAATATTTCAAACCTAAGTTATACATGAACTTAAAAAAAAAGCATTAGATAGAAGGAGCATGAAGCTGGTGGACTAGGAAGATCCTGATCTCACCTCCTCCCATGGGCACAGCAAAATTACAACTACTTACAGAGCAACTATCTATGAGAATGACCTGAAAACTAGCAGAAAAGATTTTCCAAAACCAAAAATATAAAGAAGGAGCCATGATGAGACAGGTAGGAGAGGGAAGATGCATTATAGGCAAGACCCACATCCCAAGTTGCCAACCCACAAACAGGGAATATCACAATTGCAGAGGTCCTCATCGAGGAGTCAGGGATTTGAGCTCCACATCTGGCTCCCCTGCCTGGGGGTCCTGCACCAGGAAGATGAGCTTCCAACATCTGGCTTTGAAAACCAGCAGACTTATGATTGGGAGAGCCAGGGGACTACAGTAAACAGAGACTCCACTCTTTTTTTAAAAAAATTAAAGTGTGGTTGACTTACAGTATTATTTTAGTTTCAGGTGTACAACATAATGATTCAATGTTTTATAGATTATACTCCACAAAAAAGTTATTATAAAATATTGGCTGTATTCCCTGTGCTGTACATTACATTCTTGTAACTTATTTATTATATACCTAATAGTTGTACCTCTTAATTCCCTTCACCTATCTTGCCCACCCCTCTCCCTCTGAAAACCACTGTTTGTTCTCTGAATGTGTATGTAGACTCTGCTCTTAAAGGGCATGTGAAAAATCTTGCATGCTTTCAGTTCCAGCACAGAAGCAGTTTCCTAAAGACATCACCAAAAAAGTACTAGAACTAATAAATAAATTCAGTAAAGTTGCAGGATACAAAATTAATATACAGAAGTCTGTTGCATTTCTATACACTAATAAAAAACTATCAAGAAGAGAAATTAAGAAAACAATATAATTTACAATTACATCAAAATAATAAAATACCTAGGAATAAATCTCACCAAGGAGGTAAAAGATCTGTATTCTTAAAACTGTAAGACACTGATGAAAGAAATTGAAGAGATATAACTAATGGAAAATATACTGTGCTCAAGGACTGAAATAATTAAGATTGTTAGAATGACTATACTCCCCAAAGGCAGTCTACAGATTCAGTGCAATCCCTATCGAATACCAAAGGCATTTTCCACAGAACTAGAGCACACAGTTCTACAATTTATATAGAACCACAAAAGAACTTGAGTAGCCACAGAAGTCTTGAGGAAGAACAACAAAACTGCAGGTATCACAGTGCCTGGTTTCAAACTATGCTACAGGGCTACAGTAATAAAAACAGTATGGTACTAGCACAAAACAAACATAAAGATCAATAGAACAGAATGAGAGCTCAAAATGAATCCACATTTATATAGGTAATTAATCTAGGACAAAGGAAGCAGGAATATATAGTGGGGAAAAGACAACCTATCCAATAAATGGTGCTGAGAAAGTTAGACAGCTACATGCAAAAGAATCAAACTGGATTACTCTCTCACACCATGCACAAGAATAAATAAAAAATGGATTAGAGACTTAAATGTAAGACCTGAAACCATAAAACTCCTAGAAGAAAATCTAGGCAGCACGTTCTTTGACATTGGTCTTAGCGATATATTTTCAGATCTGTCTCCTCAGGTAAGGAACACAGAAGCAAAAATAAACAAATGGGACTATATCAAACTAAAAATACCCTTTTTCACAGTGAAGGAAATCGTCAACAAAATGAAAGAAAGCCTACTGAAAGGGATGAAGCTATCTGCAAATAGTATATCCAGTAAGGGGTTAATATCCGAAGCATACAAAGAACTCATGCAACTCAACATCAAAAAACTGAACCCAATTTAAAAATAGGCAGAGGACCTTAATAGACTTTTTTTCCAAGAAAACCTACAGATGGCACATGAAAAGATGCTCAACATCACTAATCATTAGGGAAATGCAAGTCAAAACCACAATGAGATACCACCTCACACTTGTCAAAATGGCTCTCATTAAAAGGACAACAAATAACACGTGTTGGCAAGGATATGGAGAAGAGGAAACCCTTGTGCACTGTTGGTGGGAATGTAAATCAGCGCAGCCCCCTTGGAAAAAAAATATGGAGGTTCCTCTAAAAATTAAAAGTAGAAATGGCATACAATTCAACAATTTCATTTTAGGGTATTTATCCAAAGAAAACAAAAACACTAATTCAAAAAGACATATGCACCCTGGTGTTTATAGCAGCCTTATTTACAATAACCAAGATTTGGAAGCAACCCAGGTGTCCATCCATAGATGAATGGATAAGGATACACACATACACACATACAGATATATAAATTAAAAATATATATACACACAGTGGAATATTACTCAGCCATAAAGAAAAACGAAATCTTACCATTTGCAATAACATGAGTGGCTTTACAGGGTTTCATGCTAAATGAATAACTGGATAAAGAAATACAAGTATCATATAATATCACTTATATGTGGAATCTAGAAGACAAACCAAACCAAACAAAAACAGACTCATAGATAACAGAGAATAAACAGGTGGTTGCCAGAGGGGAGGGAGGTCGTGGGTTGGGCATAATAGGTGCAAGGGATTAAGAGGTTCAAACTTCCAGTTATAAAATACATAAGCCACAGGTATATAATATGTAGGATAAGAATATGGTCAATAATAGCATAATAACTGTATGGGGACAGAAGTTTTCTAGACTTATCATGGTGATCATTTCATAATGTGTGTAAATGCCAAGTCACTATGTTTTATACCTGACACTAACTTAATATTGTACATCAACTATATTTAAATAAAAAGCATTAGATTGTGAATTATATTATAGTATGCATAAGTAAATTTGTAGAATAAACATAACTCATTTTAAAGTGTTTTATGGGTCCATGTACCCCTAATCTCTATAAAGATCACCATGAAGTTAAAAATTTAAAATAATTTTGTCATTGTAACCATAGAAATAAGTTTGTAGTAGCTTTGGAAATAACATTATTCTACCTATTTTGATAATGATCCTGACTCAAAACCCCTATGAAGAATTAAACAGATTTAAACACATCAAGACATGAAAAGCAATTTTGGGTTCTTTTATAATTTGTTAACGTAGTTTAATTTTTTAAAGTTGCACTGGGATGTTAACAGAGAGAAGGTTCATGTGACTGGATGTCACGGGGCGCCTGGAAAAGAGGGGCAGCTTCGGGGAGGGCAGAGAGAGGACACGTAGATTTGAATTCATATTTTGCCCTAAAGCGTTTTCTGACTTCAAATGAACAGCTGATCTTTGGCGGCCTCATTCCTTCCTGTAGATGATGTCTGAATTCCCACCTCCATAGAGTCTAAAGTTCTAAGGAAGGAACTTACAAATGAAAATGATAACCAGGCACATTGTGAAGTCCCTGAAGGCGATAATGACGGTAGTGATGATGTTCTAATGCCCTCTAAGGTTCACCCAAGCTTTCAACGTGTAATATTCTATGGTTTGTTTCCGGATTTGTTACGAGATGTTACTAGTACTTAGTAAGCTAGTCTGTGATTCTATCCACTAGAGGACAGTAGTAAATGTGCACAAACATATTAAAAAAAGTCTTAGTGTGACTAACTCACTGCAGTAAAAGTCTATCTTGCAGAAAGATGCTATCCAAAGAAACACATGAATAAAATAAACTTAGAGTCAGTATTCTGAATAAAGCCACAAGCATTAGAGGGTTGTAGAAATTCCTGATCTAGTAAATATTTAAATACCATTTAATGGGCAATTTCTCTAAGACTAGCTCCTCTGTAGGAAGTCAGCTGTGTTGAGAGTGAAAGGCCACTGAAGTCATCATTAGACATGCAGCTGTGCCTGCACTGGCAGTGAGGTGAGCCGTGGACAGCCCAGGGCTGCTCCCAGCCCAGGGGCGGCCTTGAATCTCTTAGGGGTGCACTGCATACCTTTTGTGTCTCTACAGCCCAGCCCAGCACGTTGTGTGCAGTAAATGCCTGATCAAAGCTTTTTCGTGAACCCTAGCCATCCGTTGAACTTGATTCCCTGTTTTGCTACTTCTCAGCTTTTTGATTTTTGGCAGATCGCTTAACTTCTCTGATTCTGTTGGTGTTGCTTTTGTGGATTCAGGAATTTCTGAGGATCCTGTAACAACCTAAATTATGGATTTAGTAATCTCACTTTTCCTTACTGCCCTTCCCTGCCTGAGAACAAGTCAGGCCTTTGATTATACTTTATAACACATTTTCATGCCAGATTACTTCTTTTTTGGATACAAAGTTTCTGCATAGGAAAGTAGTTCAGTGGTAGGTAGGTTGCTTAAATGTATACCTATGAGCAAATGTCTTCTTAGTCTTTCTGAGATTCACATTCTTAAATAGCAAATGGGGATGCTATCTTACAGTGTTGCTAAAGATTAAAGTGAGACACGGTATTTAAAGCATCTGGCACGAGGGTAAACCTTTGGTTGACTTCTAGTAAGTAATGGTTCTGTATTCTTCTCTCTGACAGTTCTAATAGTTTGTGGCCGTGTTAATCTTCTTTTCATTTATAGGAAGGAATTTATAGAGAATCCTGTTAAAATAGACTGGTTTTAGTGTATGGTGGATAATATGATGTCCTTTCTAATTACTAAATATAGAAATGCTTTAATATCATTAAGACATAGACAAACTAAAAAGTCATTACAGTCGAATTCTAAATTTTCTAAAATAACTGGAATAAATTATGTGCTCTGTGTATTGACCAAATTTGATAAAAATATTTTTATTGGTGAATCTGTAATTAAAAAATAAATGTTCTGAGTTTTTAATTATATGTGACTGAAACAAACTCTTCACTTTATAACATACTTAGTCACCCTGTAATTTCCTGAACATTTAAATGTTCATTTTGTTGGAATTAGCATGTATTGTCATCTTTATTCCCAATGTGATGAGATGAAAACAACTCCAGTGTCTGAATCATTTATCCATTAGTGACAGTGAAATGAACCTGTAGCTGAAATGGAATTAAGAAATTAAATGTTTTAATTCCAACAAAGGCAAAATGACAGATTAGTTTTGGAATGCCTGTTGACAAGGCATGGATACAATGCCTGTGACCAATATAGACACGGACGTGACATTTTATTATTTTCTGACTTTATAAGTAAATGGAGTGTGAGTAAATCCCAGTTCCTCTTTCTCCATTATGAGAAATGCAGAGGTATCTGGACAACTGGGGCTTCCTCTTCCTGCTGAGTGCCTCCTTTCTGTAGGAATCAAACAGCACCGACAGGCATGGAAAGGTCCACAAAAGAAGGCACTCACTCAAAGCACGGAATCACAGAGATCTTTTTCCCTTCACCCCAGAGTTGCTGTGTGTTTCTAGGCTGGCTGTCGCCCTCACTTTTATTCAAGGTTTTTGCTCAAGAATGGGTTCTTTTTGAACGTAAATGACTGTAAAACTTTTTTAAGGAAATGTCTTTTGGAGTAAATGCAGTCACACCGTAATAGGGGACACAGACTGTTTGACTCGAGCCAAAGAAAAGAACTTCCGTAGATGCTCTTATGTAAACCAGGTGGGTAAACAGAGCACCTCACACCAAGCCTACAAACTTTTGAGGGTCTTAAAATACAAACTAGATGCGGAAAAACCAAGATATGAATGCTTAAGTGAGGAATAGAATCTTTCCTGCAGGAGGCTTATCAGCAAGAACCTCTAAAAGAGAAGACACGATTTCTCTCTTGATGATTCCCTGATACTTCCAGAGCCAAATATTTGATAGCCTGGTCAACGGGTACGTCACAGTTACGCCCTGTCCACACTTTACAGCTTTATCCTTGTCACTAGCAGTGCCCTCCATAGCCACATTCCATTCCCACCAGCACTCACCATTTCCAACACCTCCTTCTCTGAGCCTTTGTTTGGCTGCTTTCTCTGCCAGGAATATCTTTCCTCCACTTCTGGTGAACTTTGACTCAACCCTCAAGACTAGCTCAAATGTCAGTTCTGAAATCAGTAGTTTTCTGGGACTTTCTTCTCCCTATCCCCAAGCAGGATTAAGTTCTTCCCACCTCTGTACTCCTATACATTACTCCTGTACACATTGCCTTACTATAAAAATACATATGGTATCACCAGTGCCATTAGTTTTATACCTTCTTACATATGTTTGTTCATTCCCTCTACTTGCCAGTGAGTTCTTTGCTTACCCACCCTCACAATCCAGGGCCTGGAATATAGTAACCATTAATTGAGTACTCGCAGCATAATTGTTAAAACCCATACCATTCATTTGCACAGAAGTCTAAAGTCTTCACGAGCAAATGAAATAGTTTCTACCAATCTGTATTTATAAAAGGAGAGAGGACCGTATCACCTTTGCATATATTTGTTCTTTGAGTATTTGTTTGTTTACTGATCAATCATTAAGGTACTTTTAACGTATCAAAATTGAGTTTATTGAACTTTGCAAAATGATAAATTCATTCATTTCCTTCTATTTCCCAAGCTAATTGGTGCGTTTGTTTTATTTTAAACTCCCTCTTAAAGAGAGGTTTGTACACATAGACAGTGTGCTGGCTATTAAGCGTTTCTTAGATTTAGGTTCAAGACACCCAGCTTGTGGGCAGTCACTGGAGATGCACAAGGGTCCAACAGAAACACACAAGTCAAATTTAATGCAAGTCTGCCTTTTATTGGTAGATCATAGATTCATATGAGTTATAAAGTGGTATAATTTAATGTTAGAAAATATACCATTTTTTTCCCTTCATAATTAGAATGACTTGGAAGTGGAGCAGGTTGGGGAATATTTAGAAGAGAAGAGATAGGGAAGATAAGCTTGTTGAGAGAACGTCATCTTGGCCAGATGGTTAGATGTGGGAATTAGTATCAGAAGAAAATCCCATCCAACAAGTATGTATAGACATTGGCAACGGGATCCTAGAAACAACTAACTAACATTGAGGATTAACTAACATATTAAATTAACACTAAAAAGCCTGAAAGATGGTTGAGATTTTGACATCCACCTCAGAGAAGATGCTCTATTCTTGCAAAAGAGGTGTCAATCTTTATAGGTGAAGTGGTTTATCCCTTAGGTTCCATGGGAGTGCCTGCCCTGACTGGGACGGGCCTCTTCAGTCATTCATTATTTTAGGAACAGGAGTTACCACATGAAGGACTGAGTTGGAGCTGTGGAGAGTGGGCATTTCGGCTAGAAGGGACAGACAGAACAAAGTCTCATGAGGCTCGGTAAGTGGTCCAGTGTCCTGGAAAGCAGTCCTAGAATGCGGCTTAGTTGAGATGAGTCTGGAGAGGCATAAAGGGCCAAGCCCCAGGGGCTTGATTTGCCACATAATGGTGAAGGGATTTGGGGGATAGCCCTGTAGTGACTTGGCTTTTCAACACAGTCTGCTGTGCAGGGAGGTGGAATGGTTAGGGATATGAGCTTTCTTCTCCAAAAAAAGTTAGAGGGTTATTTTCTGGGTTTCTCTAGGTGTTAGAATTTGACAAAGAGATAATCATCTGAAAGTATTTTATCTCTGTTCTCATAGAATGTTGATAAATGTATATATATCACAGTGTTTCAGGTCTCCCAGTTTGAGAATACCACAAAGCGCTTTCTGGCAATTGTAAGGGGCTGTGCCACGTATGCAGTAAGAGGGTGTAGTTTGTAGGGCACGTGGAGCTATTTCCAAGAAATAAGATTCTGCCCAACAGGTTTAGACACAAAGTCTTAGCTGCACAAATAGCTAAATACACTTGGTTATGACAGGCACAAAGAGTCATTTTGAACCAGTGAGGACACCAACTTCAGTAGAAAAAGCTGAGAGTCAGTTTTAGCCATTTGGCAGTTTCATCTATGAAATGCACCTCAAACTCGGTAGAATGCTAGCTTTCCTTGGCCTTGGTGTTAAGTCAAAGGAGAGAATGTGGGATAACGCTTCTTGCAGTAGCTCTCATTAAAACTTCTGTAATGCTGGGTTTCTCCTGAAATAATGAGTTTAACTACATTTGCTCACCAAAGCCCCCTTCACCAAAAAAAAAAAAAAAAAAAATCTTACGAGGATTGAAACTGTAAGTGGTACAAACAGCAAAAGCAAGATGTTTTAAATTCATAAATCTATTATCTGGATATAACTCCCATTGTCCCTCATTCAGTTCTTAAAACAGTAAAGACATAAATGTAGATCCTCAATTTTTTTCTTTCCTGCCTACCTCCTGCCTACACACACACGTGCGCGCGCACACACACACACACACACACAGGCAAATATGCATACACAAGGGTAGGGAAAAATAGTCCTCTCAGAAATATTTCTGATGGCACAACATAAAGGGAGTGCCTTTGGCTTTTAGACAAACATACCTTTTCTAGATTATAGATTCTCCCCAGACAGGTTTAGACACAAAAACTCAGCCGCTAACTGATTGCAGCAGGTAAAATGAAGTGTCTGAATGTGTTATCTTGGTGTTTCAGAATTCTTAACTTAGGTGTATATATATATATATAAAATAAATGCATAAAGTATGCATAAAAATATATAGAACTTATTGGGTGTGAAAGAAATTTCAATACCAAAAAATTATAGGAAAGCATTAAATAATCACATTGGAAAATTTATTTTAAGAATATAGTAATTAATAAGGTGTGTTTCTCATATTTAGTGTATATACATACACAAAGGGAAAAGCTTGATATGGCTGATTTGGACACCACTCCCTTGCTCTGAAAAAGTGAGTCTTTGTAACCATGGACATAGCCTTTGTTTTTCATCCAGAGGGGAAAAATGAAGAGATGCTCAACTAACTACAAGGGACTTAAAAGTATTTTTATTTAAACTTCAGTTTATTGGTAATCATTATTCCTTAACTCACCTGTGGCAACAATCAGTGTTGCTAGCTCAGCTGCCAACCCCAGGTTTCTCTGCTCACTTTACGGCCCCATCCTTGCTTGTGATAGATGATGTGTTGGATTGACCGGTGGGTAAGTGGTCCATTGCCACATTGAGGGAGAACTTGCTAACTCTACAGAAATTATAAACCTGGAACAAGAGGAGAAACAATAGTGGTTACTGGGTCCAGGCCCTATAAAGTACTTATTCATCTCCCCTGCCTTTCTTTGGAGAAAGTTCCTGTCTTACATTTCAGGCCATGTGGTTTGGATGGAGCTTTCCTTACCCTCAGCTTCAGGGATGAATTTTGAGTTGGTTAAGCCAGTTGGCATTTCACATCCCTTTGACTAGAGGAATTGATTTGGGGGTTTTCTTGTGACTTTACTTGGGTTATAAGCAGGGCCAATACTTTTGCTTCTCTGTTAGCAGAGGAAAGTTCTATTTTCTGTACCTGAAGCTGAAGAAGTACGGATCCTGAGGCTACAATAGCCGTCAAGAGACCAAGAGGGGAAAGGTTACTTCAAAGTGAAGACAATGCATTTTAAAAAGAGCCAAGTTCAGAGATTTAGAGAGTCAGACCTTGGTAACTTCATCAGAGTCTATTACTTAAGGTCCACCTAAAGCCAGCCTTACTCTGGGACTTCTCATTACAGGACTCAATAGATTCCTTCTATGTTTAGGCCAGTTTGGCTATGTTTTAAATTACTTGTTATGGAAAGAATCCTGTCTAATATAGCATATCACCTTATCATTGAAACACCAGCTTGGACTTTTACTTTCTTGACTGTGACTCCTTTAGAAGGATGACAGCAAGCAAAATCATGCCCTGACAGCTGTCAGTGACATGAAAGACTGGTATCTCATCTTTATTGATGTGTATGTTTATATAGGTATGTGTGCAAGTGTGTGTATCTATGTGTGTGCATATATATATATATATAAAGTCATATGTTGAAACAAAGTTCTTTTTAGTGAATTAGTAAGTGTCTTACTGGTTAAGCAACAGGATATTGGGTTTACTAATTTTGCATCCAGCAACCCATAAAGCACGCAAATACAACCACGTGGTTCGAAAGAAGAAAATAAGCCATAAGAAGGTCTGGATTCAGTATCTTAGGGGTTTAGTAACGTTAGGAGAGGAAGGCCATGCTGACTAATAGAGACCCCTCTAGTGGCCATAAACAGGTACCCACAGGGAATCAAAATCATATTTTCTCATCTGTACCGCTCCAACATCTTGCTTCCTTTCACACCCTGCAAGTGAAGTTGTCTCCTTGTGTCTAAGTAAGTTCGAATACAGTTGGATGATGAAGAACCACAGCCCATAGGCAAGCAGCAGCCATGTGTATTGGATTGTAGTCTGAAAGCTGACAGGCTTAAAGTGGCTCACAGTATACCAGCAGAGAGATGAGGTCAGCGATTTACTATGTAATGTTCAATGGCACTATGAAAAATCTACTAAGGAAATGTGACACCTCGTTAAGTCCTAGCAGCAGAGGCTGGGATATGCTTGAAGGTAGAGCCAAGAGGGATTTTGATACATGACAATGAAGGATGGAAGGCAAAGGAGACAGGAGTTGTTACAAGGTTTTTGACCTGAGTAATGCAAGTTTGAAGAGGTTATTTCTTGAAATGTTAAGACTGTATGTGGAGTGAGTTTGGGAAGAGTTAGATGAATCTGGAATTCAGAGAGATCCTGAATCAGAGGTCAGTTTTGGAGACACGAGTTTAAAGCCATGAGACTGAATGCATAGTGGCAAATAGATAAATTCCATTTCTATTTTAAGCAATCTGCCAGACTAAATATCCAGAAAAATTCCTTCTGGTGTAGAACACCTAAAATGCTAGATAAAATATAGTAAACTTTAAATAAATAAGTCTGAACTCTAATAAAACAATCAGAAGCCAGACAAAAAATAAAAAACGATTGCCAAATCCAGAGTTTGTTTTAACCTGAGGGTATCTGTCAGTTCCTGAGGACTCAGAGCCTGGCTTTTAACTGGCCATGCATGTTTAGCCCCTAAAATATGGTGGACAGATCAGAGATACTTGAAAAAAGAGAAAACTTGAAATAACTTCATTAGAGAGTACCTTAGGATAAGTCAACCTACCACTCGAAAGGAAATAGTCATAGAGTTGGCACTGGGTGGAGGCATGGACTTATGTTAGGGGACAGAATTAAAACTACCTGTGTGGCCCACAGAACCCACAGTCTGAACATTAAGTTTCTAACATAGCCTGGGTTGTTGGTGACTTCAGGGATAAAGCAAAAAGCAAAAGCAATTCCTCTCTGAAGGAGGTGATTTAGTTACTCACCTGTGTAAAATGTTTATTTTTCTTTGGCTGTTTCCTCCTCTCCCACTTTTGTCAGGAAATTCTTTCCCTTGCCTCTCTGGTCCTTTATCCTATTTCATTTTGATTCTGTTATCAGCGGTGTTCCTTCTTTAGCAATCCATCTGGGGAGAGAACCGTAGCGGGTCAGTTTTCAGAGGTCACAGAAACTAGGCTGCTCCAGGCCCTTACTGCCCCACAAAAAGCTCTTACATCAGCTTGCCACCTAAGTGGGGAAAACCCATCAAAGCTTTAGCAGCAGTTCCCGAACTGACCCACTGCACTTCCTGATGAATTCCTGTTGGCTGTTCTATAGTTATTCTGTTCTTATACACGAGGTTGCTTCTCATTGCTTCCTTCTGCATAGTATGTGGGTCTTAGGGCTGTTGGTGGGTTGTCCCTACTCATATTTTTGACTTCATGAGGATACCTTGTCTCCTAGTTATTGTTTTGCTATCAGTTTTCTCTGTTTTTATATGGGGACTTGGGGTGACTTAGAAACTGTGCCTACCACTACTACTATCTTCTGGAATCCCCATAATAGAATCTTTGTAAAAAGGAAGTAGAACAAGTAGAACAGAGTCAGATTTTATAAACATATGCGAACATATACACACACATATACACAATATATGCAAATATATGTGAATATACATATACAAAAGACCAAGACAGTCCTTAGAATAATGGCACATGAGGAAAGAGCAAGCAGAAATGGCTAAATAGTAAAATGCCTTACTGGCAATAATAATAATAATGTGCAATAGTCAGACCAGCCTCAGGAATAATTGTCGACAGTCCTGCATCTTCTTTGGTGCTGAGCACCTCCTAGTTCTGTGGTCAGCCTCCTCTCCTGGCTTGCCACACCCAGCATCCCAGTAACCTATGTTTTGTGCCTGTCTGTGGCCTGTCAACACCTGTTTTCTGATCCTTCTTTCTTATTCAACCATAATTCAATGTTAAGATTGTTAACTAGTATTTTTGGAAAGAACACAAGACTAAGTGGAAATCTCAATTTAGCCATTAATTGGCTGGATCAGCTTTGACAAATCAGTTTATCTCTGTTCTATAGATAATTGTATGTAATTAGAGATAAATTATAATAAAAATGAAGAAAAGATAGAATCCAAACCTTGTAATCCGTTAATAAAAAGATAAGAGAGAAACACATACACATAGAATAGAGGTATGAGAGACAAGTGACCCATTCATCTCATGTTCTTTTTCATCCCAGATTTGGGTCAGTATCTATAGCACTTCCTTCCCCAGCCAAGGACGAGCTTCCCCAGGGGTTTACACTAGGAATGTGGTAGCAGCCTCCTCCGCCCTGTGCCTTTGCCTTGGTTTCCTGGTTTCTGCTCTCAAGTCTCCTACTGAACATGATCTCACTCTGCAGGAATTCTGCCCAATTCCCATTTCCCACCTTGCTCCCCAGGCTTGACGCCAGCATGGGTCCAGCATTCTTGGTTCCCACTTGCCCGGGAAGACAGAGCCAACAGGGAGACTGATGTGTGGCTTGAATCTTTTTTAGAAGTTACATTAAGTTAAATTTATTAAAATTAGGTGATGAACTGGCATGTGTCCTAGAAAGACACAGTGTTCAAAAATACCACATTCAAACATGACCATAACTTATAAAGGGAATAAAGTCTAGGTCAAAATGTTAAATTATTTTTAAAAAGCTGTCCCATGGTGGAAAATAAAGACATTGTGAAAGATGAGCTTCAAAGTTATTTCCAATTTTGAAAACATTTAATTCTAGTATTTCTCACAAAGATACCTTAACAGAGGAATCCCATGAGGCAGGTTAATTAATTGAGATATGTATTTTTTTGGTTCTTGTTGTTGAAGAAGATATAGGAGAATAAAAGATCTTTTCCCGGTGTCTGGCCAGCTTTCCCTGTGTCTTCCAGGCGTCTGCAGCTTCATTGCTTCAGGAGTTCTTCAGAAGACTTTGTTTTAGTCCTGAGACCTGGAGCTGTAGTAGACAGAGCAGTGGTCAGAACCCTAACTTGTTTGCGGGTGTACCCCACGTGCCCCCAGATTCCCCCAGCTCCTCATCTTGCTTTATTCCCTACCTCACTCTCAAGGCTTAATTTAGCGCCTTAAATATGCCAGCTGCTGTCTTGCTTCCCTCATCTGTGATGCTCTTACGTGGCCGTCTTCTTCCCTGTGAGACAGGCGTCTCTGCCGACCCTGTCAAAATAGGGTTCCTGAGTCCCCTTCTACCGTATCTTGCTTAGCTACTTGTTTTTTTTTTTTTTTATAGAATTTACCACCTCATCAATTATTTTATATGTCTGTGGATTTGCTTTTGGTCTGTCTGCTTTAGTGGGGACGCTTCATCATGTAATGTCCATCATGAAAGGGATCGTGTCTGTTATTCTTAACAATCTGTGCCCAGTGCCCAGTGCCCAGCACAGTTCCTGGAGTACCACAGGCTTTCAGATATTTGATAAGTATTAATGCAAATGAAAAAAAAAAGTGAATGAATAGAACACTTGGGCAAAACTTTGCAGAGGACTAGTCTACAACATTTGAAAGTGGGCACTGGAGTCAAAAAGTAAGTGTTGTTCAACAAGAATAATGTCTCAAAATTCAAGCCACATAATTGAAGCTACTCAGAAAACATAAAGCAGATTGGAGCTAGCTAGAAAAGCAAACCATATGATTAGAAAGAACCTGAGGACTGTTACTTAATAGGGAAACAGACCTTTCAGTCAGATAACTCGATCAAGTTACTTGGTTAAGTAAACATAAGTTGAAAAAATATGACATGCTATTTAGAGTAAATTTTATTTCTTAAGAGGTTAATAACAGTATGAAAAGCTAAAGCTGGAAAAATAAGATAGAAATAAAAATTACTGGGATGTGTCACAGTAAAAGAGACACTGAAGGAAGGGTATAAAAATTCATTTCTGGTGAAGAATTTAAAATGTGCTGTGTGGAATGCCTGCAAAAAAAAAAATCATGGCTGCAAGCACTAAAAATGTGATTATAATGAGTAATGGAAATTTTGCTTAAAATAATATGAGAAGTTAATTACTCAAGTAATTAATTTGAGTAGAAATTAGAAGCTAATGACTTCTAGTATAATTCTCTAGTTCAGATATCAACAAAATAATTGAAAAATATTCCACGACCATAGCACATATATCAGACCATAAACCTGATAATATATGTTTTATTCAAATATAAGAATCAGTTGTCCAAGTTCTGGCAAAATGGATTAATGATGTGGGTGGTACAATCTCAAAGGTCAGGAGAACTAAGGAGGACAGGAGTGAGAGATGGAATGTCATATATTGGCTTTAGGGTTGTCACATTGGTTAATTCTTCCTCATAGGAGCAGTTTATTCTCTGGAAACAGACAGACAGACAGACAGTAGGAAAGGGCAACCAAACAACAAAACAACTAAAATTCTTAGTGATGGGAGTCTGAATCCAGCTCGTCTTTAATCCATCAGTTCCTTGACTTTCAGCTAATTCCCCGTGTCATTAAACAATAGAGAAATAAAGCCCAGAAATCTCTCACTAGGATGCAAAATGCATGCCTCTGTGAGAGTCAGTATCTTTTTGGGTTTTTTTTAACGGAGGTTCTGGGGATTGAACCTACAACCTCATGCATGCTAAGCATGTGCTCTAATACTGAGCTATACCCTCCTTTCCCTAGAATCAGTATCTTGATCAAAGTGTAACTAAACTGTATACAGGCTATTATAACAATTTGGAAAGACATATGAGTCAAATGTATCTACTCTGAGCCTGGAGGAGATTCTTAATGTTTACCAGGTAAGACTTTTTCAAAGTCAGGTTACTGCTGTATCTGATGAAAAAATGGCATACTCTGATAGGTCTTCCAGCTCTAGGCAAAGTCAGTCTCAAGGGCTATTCTTTAAACCTGAAAAATGTATTGAGGGAGATCCCATTAAGGTTGTGTTTAAGAACTGAATCATCCAAGCCTAAAATTAAAACAGTAGCAATCATAAAACTAAGAGAAGATATGAGGTTGGATACCTGCTTATGAGCCGTTTATTCTAAATGAATAACTTGAAGGGTTTTACCACATCTCTCTCTTCAACAAATCTATATGCTATGATCCTCCATTTATCTAGTACCTCTGGAAATTGGTTCAAATAGGTAAAATTTCCAGATAACTGAAGCATCAGAGCTATTTTCTGAAACATATGGCATACCACACTGCTTTGCTACTAGAGGATGATGAATTTAAATACTCCTTCTCCCCCTGAGAGGCTGATTCAAGACCACCATAATGTATTGTCTTTGGTAATGACTTGAGACCCTACTGGGATGTAACAGACTAAAAAATTTTACCCAGACCAAATGGACCCTACACATTCTGCTTCTGTGGTTCTATCAGACTGTAGAATTTTTTTTATTGTTTTCCTTTGGCATTTGCTTCTCTTCCCCTATGTCCTTGTTTCTAATTTATTGACTTCCTACAACGGGAATTCCACTTTAAAAGCTTTATCTCTTCTTTAGAATAAAGTACTTAGGCTTTATGATAACTGTTTGTTTTGCATTGGCATTCACCACACAAAGGTACTTTTTATTTAACTCCAAGTTTGTTGCTGGGTTCTAGATGGTTGAAGATGTGTGAAATGTTATGTCTAAATTAACCACTGGACAATATGTTATTCTTTTTTACTGAGTAATTTGAAAAATGAGATAAACTTCAGTATTATTTGATGCTCAACATGTAGAAATTGAACTTCAAGAATAAAAACATGACTATTTATGAAAGCTAGTGGGTTGGAGTATTCCCCAAAGATAATCTCATATTTCCAGGCTACTGGACACTGTGTGAAACTACAGCAGATACATACTTGACACCCTCTCCCATATACTTTTCAGTAAAGTATAATTATTTTCTGTAAAGAAAAGAAATCCATATTTTTTTTCTGTAAAGTTTTGCCTGTTATTCTGAAGCTAGTATTGTATACGTCACATTGTAATTGGCACGTGTGTGTGTGTGTGGGGGTCCTTAATATCCATAGTAAATTAGACATGATGCTCTTTATTAAATTCTAAAACATTGAGAATGATTCAAACAGATTACTCTGAACAATAAATTTAATTTAAAAACCCATAATTTAGGTTTTTACTTTATTTTAGGTAGTTCGGGGTTTTTGTTCCTCTCTTACTTGCATAACTCTCATCTGGAATCTGTTCCTTCAAGGACCATGTAGAGAAAAGCAACAGCCAGACCTAGTATCGTGATGCTTGAGGCTCCAAACTGTCTCTATGGATTAAAGCCTCTGTTAGGAGAAATGCAGGCTGTGTGAAGGAAAACAAATTTAATCCAAACCTGAGCTAAGAGCAATGCCCTGAAGTTAACCTGGAGAATTATGCAACGGTGGGAGATCCAGCTCCTTTGAATTTCTCCCTCTTAGGATTCCATCCTTCTCCTGTACTATGTGTTTAATCACCCCATTTATTGATTTCACTCTTACTATTTTCAACTTTATTATATAATCAAATATTCTAAATATGTACTTCTCCCTTATATGCAGTCTTTTCTTCAAAGAGACCAGAGGATCCGAAAACATTTTTTGGGGGTAGGGAGAAACTATGTTCAGAAAGTTTCTTTTAATTGTGTCATTAATCCTCCCCAAATTTCTGTGGATTGAATAATAGGCAGGCGGGAATTGAAGCAAAACATTTGCCATTGACTTTCTTCTCATTTCCCTTTAGCTGTGTGCATGGTATCCTGAGGAGGAAATGACTATGCATCTTTAACGTTGTGTGTTTCCCAGATGATATGCAGTAGTCACTTTGTCTTCAATAAACTACTTAGAACATAGAAATAAAACCAAAAGCAAAGATATACCAGTACCTAGATTCTTTAGCTATCTGAAAAATTAGATACCTGGCAAAACACTAGATGAGAAGATAGTAGAGAAACATGTAGTACATAAAAAAAATACTTCTGAAGAGTCTATTTTACTTAAGCTGATGCGTTTTAATTAGGAGAGGCCTCAGTTTTTTTTTCTGTTGATTGACTATTTTATATATAAAATAATGTATATAAAATAAGAATGTAAATAAAACCTTTTCCTATCACATAAGTTTCAAGAATTTTCTCCTGTTTGTTGTTTAATTTGTTTGGAAGTTTATTATTAATTACAGAAGTTTTATATATACTTTATATTGTCAAAACTATCCCTTTTTTTCACTTTATGTCTTCTGTTTTGGGTGTAATGCTCAGAATGGCCAATTCCTTACCAGTATTACACAATTACTCTTCTAAATATGCTCTTCTCTTTCCTTTATGGGTTTATTTAGCTTTTAAGTTTATTTAAAATTTATTTTAGTACCAAGCATGATACAGGGGCCCCACATTTCTCATGCATTAAACACACACACTCTCACAAACACAAACTTATGATTTTAGAGCATGTTACATTTTCTGTATTGGAGTCTTAGGATTCATTTAGGAGTTTTAAAAGTTTGCAATAGATCAGTAATTTTTCTTTTAAAGTTAGGAGAACTTTAATACGATGTCATTGTACTTCTGAATTTAGGAATTTGCTTATTAAAGTTCTTATTGAGCACCAATTATGACCAGGAATTAGGTGCTGAGGATAACTGAACTACAGATCTGCAGCCTCTACCCTCAAGCTTACGGTCTAGTGTGTGGGGGTATGGGGGTGGGGACTGTGAATGCAAGTAGACACCTCCAGAGCACTGTGGTAAAGACTATGCCATTAAACTCTGTCTAAGCTATCTTTGTGGCAGTGAGGGCTCCCAGAGGAAGAGATATCTGAGCTGTGTCTTGGAGGATGAATAGGGATTCACCAAGAAGACAGAGACAGAAGGCATTCCAGGTCAAGGGAGCAGCAGCTGGCAAGATGCGCACGTGAAGTATGCCAGCACATTGAAAAATTATGAGAAGTTTGCTATCATTCAAATAAATGTGCCGGAAAAGATATGGTGCTTGGAAAGATCAATGTTGTGGCTGTTTAGAGGAAGTATTAGAAGAAAGGAGAAAGTGGAGGTTATTGGTTGAGAGTTCTTTTAATAGCCCAGGTGAAATATGGTGAGTATCTGAACTGAAGTCACAGCAATAGAGATGAAGAAGGGAAGTGAGTAAGAAAGAGAAGTACTCGGAAAGTAAACTCCCAGCTTTTGTTTGGTAAACAGCATAGGTGGCGGTAATAAAGCCAGGATATAAGTTACAGGAGACACAGCAAATTTGGGAAATTATTTACCTCTGCAGACCTGAGTTCGATCATCTAAAGACCCTCCAGTCCATAGTTGGTTATTGATGTCTAGAGTACAGGAGCAATATCTGAGCTATGTGATCTGATATCTGAGACACATGGGTGTGTAGATTAAGAATTAAAAAATCAAATGTCTGCAGGTTATAACTGCTAGGTGGACAAAGTAAATGAGTGAAGTGGCTGATAAGGAATGGTGGGGATTGTCATGAGCTGGAGAGAGCATGCTTCATCTCTGGGGACACGGCTGCTACTCCATTCTAATAGGTTATTGATGTGGGATTCCCCGGCCAGTGCTGGCGGCTTTTTTTTTTTTTTTTAAGAGAAACTGGAAATCTAGGTTTTAATATGAGCTCTCCCAATCTCTAACTAGTTTAATATTTTTAGAAGACACTTCGTAAGCCCAAACAAATAGTTGGCTGACCACATCAAGTCAACAGACACCTATGTTGTAGGTGGTAATGTAAATTGTAAACCTGAATGAAATTCCTAAGAAAAATGTAGTGAGAAAAGGAGACCCTCAGCATGAAACTCAAAAACTTGAGGCTGAAAAGAGAGCTTTGAACCAGGTACTGCACAATATAACTAATACTTTTAGTGATGAAAGAGTAAAACTAACATTTTATTGTGCTGCCTAAAGATGTGTCCCATTAGAAATCTGTTATCAACCTCAAGTAAGCCCTCAATTGTGGGTAATCCTACCACATTTCTTTCATCAACTCACCCTCAGCCATCCCAGACATCATTTCAAATCTTCTCCACTATCTTTAAACCTTTGACCCTCACCACTAACCTTAGCAAGCCCCCTTTTCAGCTGGTGACTCCATCTCATGGTTTATAGAGAACGTAGAATCTGTGAGCTGGGTCCTGTGTCGAGTGTAAGGGATATGGGAAATTCCTGTCTTCTGCTGCTCTGTCCTGTTCTTTCCCCTCCAGCTTCTCATGAATCTTACACTCTTGATGCCTTCTGTCTATGATACATTCAGACGCAGCATCTTCATCTTTCTCTAGGTTTTTAAACGCATTCAGCCTCTCCCATGAACAAGAATAATAATTTTTAAAAAAGCAACCACTCCCAGTCCCACAAGTTTCTCCAGCTTGCTCTATCTTCCTTCCCTTTTATAGTCAAGCTTTATGAAGGAATCATGCACACACCCTGTCTCCAGTTCCTTTCCTGCACTCACTCCTTAGACTATCTGATCTAGCTTCTGTTTCAAAGCCCTACCAGACTCGCTCTTGTTAAGGTCGCCATGCTACTAAATCCACTGAAAGTTTTCAGTCCTCTCCTTTCTTGTCCTCTTAGCATCATTTGACCTTGTTGGCCACTCCACTCTTCATGACCTACTGTTTCCCTGGCTTCTGTGATATCTGGCTCTCCTGGGCTTCCTCCTACTCTTTCTTTAGCTCACATCTTATTCTTCACTTCCCCTGGGAACCCTGCCTTTACTGGTTCAAATCTCACTATTATATGCTCTCTACGGGCAATACAGCTCTCCTTTGTAACATTTTTCACTGTGAAACTTTGTGTTTGTCTGTGTGCTCTACTCACTTGTAAGCTAAAGATAGGGAGGGAGCATGCTAGGTTTTCTCATCATTTGCACTGTGTCTAGTCAAAGTCCTGGAGTCTCAATAACTGTCTGTCTAAGGAGTGATTGACTAAGTAACTGACAATGAATGAATTTAAAGCCTAGAACTACAGACAGTAGAGGCTGCCTCACTTGCCTAGCACATGAGGAAATAATTAGAAAACAGATCTGTTTCAAATTATTTCATATTTGGATCATTTTCATTTTTAATTTTTACTCATTAAAAACACGTAAAATATATTTCAGGAGTTTATCTAAAAAGGGTAATTTCAATTTATTTAATTTTCAGATCATTTTTATTTTTAGTTTTTATTCTTCGACTCACACATAATTAATATAACCTCTAAGTAAAGTAACATAAAAATGATTAAGACTTTGTCTCTACTCTTAAAGGTACAATTTTATCTTCTTTACATATAATAAAACTTAAATTGTAAACAAAACTTAAATATCTATTCATTTAAACAGCAAAGAGGATAACTGTAAGGATGATGAAGAGCAAAAGAGGTAGAAGTCTTAAATTATCTCATGGAAATTATATTAAAAATACTTTTATTTCACCCCAAATATTTTTACATTATTAAATATGTCCATGTAGAGGATCTGTATCTAGAGAGTTGCATAAAGAATCTGTATTTAGAAACCAGTATGAATGAACACTTTCAGTATGAGAAATGGACCAAATAATTTTGCTTATGGTCATTGGTCATCAGCCATATTCGTTTAACAAGCATTTATTGAGCACTTGTCATTAGCCATGGTAAGCTGGGCCAGATCTTCATGACCAACTGAATGTGGGGTTGAACATAGTGAGGAGGAAGAGTTCAGAGGGTGCAGAGATTTCTAGATATGTTGATTGCAGAGAAGATGAACAAGAATTATTTCTGGAATTTTGAATTTGGACCACCAATGTGTAACTAAATTAAGACGTGTTGAAAATATGCCTATAGTGAGAAGCGGCAATTTCTTGCTTATAAAAGTCACTTTGGGAATAATTGATACATCAGTGATGGTTGAAAGTCAAGGAGTAGTCAGTATTGTTGAATGTCATGGAGAAGTAAAGCCATGTAATAGGTGAAAAGGGGCTTTGAATTTTCTAATTAAATATATTTGAAAGCCTACTAGTTGGATTTAGAGTTTACAAAACAGAAAATTTTCTCAGAAAATGTGTTGATTTGACACTTCTCTCTGAATGTGTCAGATCAACTCAAGCCATGTCAGACAATCCTGTTCTCAAATCCCAGATTTGCCACCTTTGAAATATGACATTGGTCAAATTTACTGAACCTCTAAAAGCCTGAGTTTCTCATCTGTAATGTGGAGATAGCAATACCTGCCTTTCAACATTTGGGGAAGAATTAAATAAGATGCTTAATGCAATGTCTTTCACGTTAAGTGCCAAATATTAGCATTAAGGATGATGAGGACGATGATGACAACCATCCTGTGTTTATGGGGCCAGGACAAATAGAAGAGAAAAGAAGAAAGGAGACCCTGATTCAACTTAGGGATGACATTTTGAAAGACCAAGTAGTCTAGATGGAGAGGTTTCCCATCACTAGATGATCATTTGGCAGGATGCTGACAGCAGGGTTTGAAGCATAAGATAAAGGTTGACATTTAGTTCTATGATTCTGTTAATTCCCCAAGGAATAGCAGATGGACGTAGGAGGCATAATTTGGAGGAGGGGTAGGGGAAAAGAGACAACTTTCTTATGAGATTAATGGAAAATCTGATACGTTCTTTCACAGCAAAATCAAATGATCCCCAACTAGACAATGACAGTTCTGTGGTCAAATGCAGAGTGGCAGCTATTGTAGTTGACCCTTGAACAATGCGAGGGGTAAGGGCACCCAAACCGCTGCCCAGTGAAAAATTCAAGTATAACTTACACCATGGTTCCTCCATATTCACAGTTTTGAATCCACGGATTCAACCAGTTGTGGAACATGTAGCACTGTAGTGTATGACTACTGAAAAAATCCATGTATAAGTGGATCTGCTCAGTTCAAACCCTGTGTTGTTCAAGGGTCAGCTGTATCCTCAAACACATCGCTGTGCCACTTCTGCCCACACACTGATGTTTGCTAACAGCAGCCTCATTTCCTTCACTGTAATGTCAAAACTTTAGGAAAATAAAAAAAACTTTATCTTCAAAAAATGTTGGGACCCCAGATTTGTGGATATGACAGAATGTGTTTTCCTAAAAATAAAAATCTGGATTTTGAAAACAGATTATTTGTTGGCTGATTAGTAGCATTACAAAAGAATTATTCAATCAAAAAAATAATTACCTATAGAAACCTTTTAAGCATCAACTCTCCAGAAACATTTCATTTCACTCTTAACTTTTGAACTCCATATAGGATGAAGCACTTACTAACGTAGCCATTTCTGAAAACTGTATTCTTTTCGTTGTTTCTGGAGCGGTGGTTGTGAGTGATGGAACGATCCCTGTTTGTTCTTGTGACAGTTCATATTTACTTTTTAGATGAATGGCTAGAACTAAAACTGTAAATTCTAGCTCTAAGTCTAAATGATAATCATAATTCTGGACTCACTACCAGAAGCTCATAGACCTTAGGTACTCTAAACATTAGGACAAGATTTAGTGTGACATTATTTTTCTGAAGAAAGCATTTCAGATAAATTTGCCTAGTCTCTAGATGTCAGAGAATATAGGATGCTTTGTGCAATAATCCCTCCGAGAAGAAACCTTGAAGGAGTCCTATTGTTCTTTATAGCATATGAAACCTGAGCATATGAACTGTTCTTATACACACATCAGCTCTAAATTCTCCAGGGGAAAAAACTCTTTCTAGTTACGAACATACTGAAAAGACCTGTTCTGGACCTGATTTTCTCCCAGGCTAGCAGACTTAGAAAGTGGGTTTGCAGTTCACTCACATGCACCTTGGGTACAGTGTTGTAGAGGGGTCTCCAGGGACAATATTCCTTGTGTTCTGAATGAGAAATAAAGTCACCAGGATAACTAGAGTCTTCTAGGGCTATCTCAGTCACACCCTACATCTTGAGTGGTAACTGTGAGAGGTTCATCAAAGCACCTCCTCATTTGTGTAGGGATGAAGAGAAGGGACAGGTCCCCTTTATCCTTGCAGAGCAAACAAGGGCCCTGTGGTAACGTGTTAGCAGCTTGGCATTCTTGGAATTGACAGTTATGGTTCTACCCAGTCTTATGTGATATTATTAGAACCTGACTGGCAGTGTTTTATAATTCTTTTGAAGCATAAATTTGACTTGAACATGCCAGAAACATGCAAGGCCAGAAAGTTTGAATTAACTAGTGAGCAAATGGATGAGTCCAGTTGACTACTCAGCATCCACATTTCATGTTACATTTGTCGTCTTCCTTCTTGGACATACTTACAACAACTGGAGTAAAGTTATTTTATAACAAAACCTTTGTTTATGTATGAAACCTGGTCGTGAAGTAAGAAAGGAGATAGCTGAATCCAGAGTTCAGTTTAATGCATGCTCATTGTAATGAAAGTGTGATTGAATCACATTTTGAATTCTGTCCAGTTTTTTTTTCATACCTGTGACTTTAGAGATTTCTCAAGGCTCCCATCTTTAGAAATATTTCTCATGATACGAAGGGTTAACTGTATCTCTAAAAAAGTGTAAAACATGTCACGGCACATGGAAAGGAGTTTGAGGATGAAAAATATGATTTAATTTCTGCCTTCCAGGAAAAGTCTTCAAGGCAATGTCTTCTTTTCCCAATGTTTGATCTTTTAAAACATTTATTTGGAGAACATAAACCTTATCAAAAAATCTTCTGTAGGATTATCTTAAATGTTACCCTACAGAGAGAAAATACCTAAAACAATTCCCCACTGCAGTCAGTAAAAGTCAGTTAAATTTAGTCTTATAAACTCATCCTGAAAATTAATTTCCAACAAAAATTTTAGTACAAAATCAATGTTGAAACCAGTTGATAAGAAATTACTTACCATTTCATAATATAGAAAATGGGATGAACTTTTTCTATCAAAGTAACTTCTGATTTGATGTGAAATATGTCAGTGGTTCCTCATTGCCTTCAGGATAAAGCCTATAGTCCTTCCCCTCCCTGGCCTATAAGCCCCTTTATTGCCTTCCATCTGAGCCTCACCTCAAGCTACACGCCCCTGCTCACATTTCGCCAAGCACCAGTCACTCTGAACTATTTACAGTTCCCAGACCTCTGGGCCTTCGTTTATGATGCCTTCTCCTTCTGAAACTCTATGCTCAGTCTTTTGACCTTTATACAGCTTGCCTCAGGAACATGTCTTCTAAAAGGTCCACAGATTTCCCCAGTCTGTGCCCATTGTCCATCCATACCCTTTCCCAAGCACCCAACGCGTCTATTTATCATAGCATTTTTGATGCTGTACCATGATTGCCTACTTGTTAATTTTCCTCATTCATTCATTCATTCGTTCAAGCATTTTGCAGATATTCAGGGAACATTTACCACACGACAACCACTATTCTAGGCACTGAGGATAAACAATGAACAAAAAACCTATCGGTTATCATGGGCCTTAGCTTCCAGTAGGGGCACAGAAACCAACAACATATAAATGTATAATGAAATGCCAGGCAATCTTATGTGCTATGAAGAAAAATCAAAACAGAGAATAAGCTATTTCTCATAGGTAAAGTGGTTGCTTTTAGTAAGAAAGTGCTTGTTTTTAGAAAGATGACCCTGGAAGACACTTTAATGAGATGGTAGGGTTTTTGTTGTTGTTGTTGTTTCTTTTTTGTTTTTATATAGATTGAAGTAAGCAAGAGCAAATAATGCTGGTATTTAAATGAAGTTTTGTTCTAGGCAGAGGAAGCTATACATGCAGTGTCCATGAAACGCAAATATTCCTGGCGTATTTGGAGTAACAGCAAAGAGGAAAGAGTGGTCATTGTGCGCTGTGTTGGGGAGAGAGTAGTAGGAGGTGGTATTAGAGAGATGTCATGGGAATGTTCAAGTAGGACAGTGGTTCTCAGCAAGGCTATATGTTAGAACCAACTGGTGAGCTTTGAAAAAAAAATAATGGGACAGTCCAGTCTCATCCCAGGAGTCTGACTTTAATGACTTGGAGTACAGCCCAGAGATTGGTGCTTTGTTGTTGTTTTGTTTTTTTCCTATCGGCTTTTTTTTCAAGGTTTAATAAATTTTAATTTTAGTAATCAAATGTAAGGGATTCCCTTTATACTTCCAATAACCTGCCACAATTCCCATGTCTTATACACACCCATACACAGCAGTGATAATGAGGGTGAGATCTGAGGTCCTACAGCCTTGCTGCTTTTTACTTTGGCCCAATTATATCACCTCTGTAGGTCTCAGTTTCTTCACCTTGGAAAAAAAGATAATAGTTCCTATCTCACACGATTGTTGTGAAAATCAAAAGTTATAACATAAAAAGTGCTTAGAATGATTCCTGGTATATAATAAGCTTTCAATGTGCAAACTACTGCTTTCGCTATATCATCTCTAGAGTACGTATTTCATGTTCGCAGAATATTTTCTCACTTAATACTAGTATGTGGATACTCTCTGCCCCTCCAGATCCACTCTCCATCCTGCTCTGGGCCTGGGCACCTGACCTGTCTGGGCCGTGTCACGATGGTGCCCAGTTGGAAGGCAATCACAGGACATCATAGGGTGAGAGGAGAATGATGGTAGGATATCAGTCCTCCCAGTGTCCTCTCCCCTGGTATCAGATTGCCATAATTGGGAAAACCTCAGCTCCTGGCAAAAAGCCCTCTCTGCAACTCTCCTTTCAGTTCCAGTAATCACTTTCTTTCCTGCCCTTAAAGACTACTGCTTGGTAAAGCCTTTTCCTTGTTCCTAGCCCAGGGCACTGTCTCTTTTCCCGTATATCTGCTCACAGTCCGGTAGCTAGTCCCTTTATTGGAATCTTTAATTATTTAGTTTAGGGTACATGGATTTTCTTTTGGAATCCTGACTAATACATCTGGAAATAGGCATCATTCCCATTTTGCAGATGGTAACACTGAGGTTTTAAAAGACTCTACCAGGACAGTAAAAAAAAAAGCAGAAATTTCAAGCTGGATGTCCATGAGTTTAAATACTGTGTAAATTTGAGCAAATTATTTAAACTCCTTTTTTTTTTTTGCTGTATGAACCATGTAAACTTATTTTTAGCTGTGTGAGTTTGGGCAAATTATTTAAGCTCTCTAATGTTTAAGTTAAAATAACACTAATGTTCTCTCCCAGCACATAGGATTTCTGTGTTATAAGTGATAATGCATTTAAAATAATCATCATAGTATCAGGCACAGAGTGGTTAATAAAAAATATTAGTTTTGTGTCTCAGGAAGTCCTTACAAGTCATAGTCTTCAGTAAAATTTTGAATATAGTTTAGCAATTTCTGACTGAATATCAGTGATCTCTTTGAAGACTAAACTTTCCCATTTTTATTATTTTATAAGGACATATTTGTATGTACTATTGTCAAGTAAGATTCTTATCGGTGTTCCTTTGTTGTTACTTTAGTCTTGTTTGTTTTGTTTTTAGAAATTTAGCTATAGAATTATGCTTTAACTGCTGAGAGCTCCTTCTACTTTGTATTTCACAGTAGTAAGCTTAGACAAGCATTATGAAAGCAAGATCTTCCTATTAGCCTTCTAATTTAAAAAGTATTTTGGCAGGTTGGCCTAGGGTAGAAAGTTTTCATCAAAATGATTATAGCAATCATCGATACTAAATCTCCCTTTTAGGCAGCCTTTTCCTATTGGTGTATTTGATAATTGCTTATCTTACACAGTGGGACAGATTTAATACAAAGCTATTTCTGAAAGCTTCTCAGAGATAGAAAACAATCATTTGACTTGAAATAACTATTTCCACTTTGAAGATTTTCAGTTATTATTAGAAATCATTTATAATTCAATTGGCAATGGAAGTGACTTTGGACTTCTTTATTGAATCTCATGTTTTGTCCAACAAGTGTATTGATTGGAATATGTCAACTCTAGGCATATTACAGTTTTATTACATGTAACATAACTGTTACTGGGAGATTTCATTACAGAGTGGTGCCCTGGGCCTGATCCTACCAGGAAAAAAATAAATTACTTATTTGCAAAACATTATTTAGGCTCTCAGACTGACAATTCAACAAAAATGAGAAGTTGTCTTTTTTATGTTGAAGGGTTCATTGCCACAGATTCTAGAGTTGAAAAGAAGGGCAGAAAGCAAACTAATGTTAATTGGCTATCCACATGTACCAAATATTCTTCATAATTTATTTAAACATCCCAGCAATTTTGCAAGGCAGGAATTACCTCCAGTTCACTGAGGTTCAGATGGGTAAATATCTGACTGAGTAACCCATCTTGGAAGTCATGTATTTGGGTCTCAGGTATAGGCTTCTCTGATTTCCAAGTCCCAGCTCAATCCATCCCATGTAATCAGCAGAGCTATGTTGTCAGTGTAGAAATTTATTAAGAGAATGGCTTTAAAAATTACTAAAAACCTCATCTGCTTGATATTTAGACAATTTTTTCAACTACTAACTGATCTCAAAGTTTTCTTTCCCCATCCTGTTGTTCTGTTCTCAATTTAAGGGCTCATTATCTCTTAACTGGATTGTTGTAATGCCATTTTAACTTGTCTCCCTGAGTCTAGTTTTGTCCACTCCAATACATTATCCATATTAATATTTTAAACACAAAGACCTGTTTATTAATCCCTATTGAAACCCTTCCATGGTTCCTCATCACCAATAAGATAAAGTCAGAAATCCTCATGACCATGTTTAAGTATTCCACAATCTACCCCCTGCCTACCTATTCAGCAATCAAGGTAATTTCTCATACTTTGTTCCAGGAATACGGAATTCCCCTAAATCTACCACACTTTCCCATACTTTCTAGCTTATACATGTTTCCCCTTGACACTCATCTCCCCATCTTACCTGGAGAATGTTCAATTATCTTTTAAGACCCTTGTCAAAAGTTACCCTTTCAATGAAGTCTTCCGTGTACTTTCTGAATGATTTTATGCCCAAATTTGTTATTTCTATTTGTAAGAACAGTACTGGACTGAAGTTATTTCTTTACATTGTCTCCTCCTTACAGACTTTGAATCCTTTAAAAGCAGTAACTGTGTCTAAATGTTCAATAATGATTCGTGAAAGAATAAACCTATTAAAACCTTTAGAGTGAGTTCCCTGTTTTCAAGCAAATATCTTTAAAAATAGCAACTTCAGGGATCTAGTTCAATACATTGATGCTTCAGATACATTTCTAATTGACTTCCTCTTGGAATCTTCTAAACTGGCCAGGGCAGGCCTTAAAAGTGTGATTTCTTCTCACAGTAGTAAAAGTTAAGGAGAGGGCTCAAGGAAAGAGAGAAGGAAAATGCAAGAATTAGGGAACAAGAAGATAAAGTTGCACCTAGAATAAGCTCAGGTGTCACAGAGTTGAAAGAGGTAGAAGCTGAATAAGAAATACACATATAGCTTCAGAGAGACTCAGAGATGGGTTTTGATTTCCTGAGTACAGAGTAAGTGAGGGAGGGTCATGGATTAAGAAGGGGGATGGGGGCAGTAGGCTGAGCTAAAGAAACTAGAGTGAAAATTACAGCCTGTCCGGGCTCACAGCTGTGTTCTTCCATTTCCCAGTCCAGTATTGGGATGCTGCACAAACCCCACTAATAATCAAAGGCATATCACCCCCATCTCATTTGTCACTCCTGTCAGTAAATAGATTATTTGTTAAGGAAAAAGACAATGAGTTTGGGTAGCAGCAGACATCTGAAATTTACTGAACGAACCCAAACAAAAATTTCGGGCAAATAATGGTATCTTTTTTCTTCACCACTTAGATCCCTTGGAACACAAGTTCCTTGTCTCTATTGACCCTCTGGCGAGTGACATTGACAAGCAAAGGAATGTAAATAGCAAAATGGAAAGGAAAGAGATGCAAGCAGTGGACATAAGCACTAGATAAGCACTAGACAGGGAAATCAGATCCTTTATAATTGCATGTTGACTGTAAGCACAGTTAAACAATCATTAACTCATTTCTTCATTAAACAGAAAATTGGATTGCCCGTGGTTTCCTGAACGTCTGAGAAAACGGTGTGAGAACTAACACTTGATATCGTATGACAGTGTGATACCCACAGGTGCAATCAGACCATCCTCTGACCAGTGATGCCTCCTAATTTGTCTTCATGTCTACAGCCTCTAAGCCTGTGCTGTCCAATACAGTAGACACTACCATATGTGGCTATTTAAATGTAAATATACATTAAAATTATATTTTAAAAGTTCCATTTCTCAGTCACGCTAGCTGTATTTCAGCTGCTCAGCAGCCTCATATGGCTAATATACTGAGCAGTTCAGATATAGAACATACCCAATATTACAGAGATTTTTATGGGCAAGTTCAGCAAGCCTTCCAGTTTGCTCTAAACATCCTCACTAAGCTGAACCCACTCATGCATAATTTTATCATATTACTTCCTTGCTTGGAAACTTCTGACAGGTTTCTTACTGACGCCAGGACAGTACTTCTCAAAATTTAATGTAGAGTCATATTATCTGGAGATCTTGTTAAAATGCAATCTCTGATTCAATAGGACTGAGGTGAACCCACAAATCTGCATTTCATCTCAGCTCCCAGGGGAGGCCGATAGCATTCCTTTAACCATATTTTGTCATCCTACATTTCAAAGTTCTGTGTTCCCTCACCAGCCTGACCTGATGTCCATCAGCTTCCAGAAAGTACCCTCCTTTGCTCCAGCGGCTAAGTGTCTCAACAGTTCCTACTGATGACATTATTCACTTGTGCCCCATTCCTGCATTCATCCGATTCTTTCATCTTCTGGGAGGTTCTCCCCAATGGCTTAAGCCTGTTCACTCACCTCTCTACAAAGGCTTTCAAACTTCAGTGTGTGTAGGGAGCTTGAGAACTTGCACTACCCAGGAGAATCTGGTCATTAGGTTTGGGATGGGACCCAAAGCCCCCTTGATGATTAATTAATTGACTACAGGTGATTCTAAAATCAGTATTTCCCTAACCAAACTCTGAGAAATATTGCCTTAGTATACTTCTTATCTCCACAACTGATTTTAATACTTAAAAAACTTACAGATAATCTTATACTGACATTCAATGCTTGTAGTGTTTTTTTATTTATTGCTAACCTAGGTATGAGCAATCTATTTATGTCTAAAAATGGAATCCCTTGAGGGAGATTTTAAAACCTTCCCTCAGGGGCTTCATCCCCAGAGATTCTGATTTAATTGGTAAGAGAATAGGCATTGTTTTTGTTTGTTTGGTTTGGTTTCCAAAACTCGGTAATTAGTTTCTACAAATTTGGTGACTTGAGACAAGAGAAATTTATTCTCTCTGGCTTCTGGAGGTTAAAGTCTGAAATCAAGGTGCTGGCAGGGCCATGCTTCCTCAGAAGGTCGTAGGGAAGCCTCTGTTGCACACTTGTCTCCAGCTCCTTGTGGTTGCCAGCAATCCTCGGCACTCCCTGGCTTACAGATGTGTGGCTCCAGTTTCTGCCTCCTTCACTGCATAGCCTCCCTTCCTCTGTCTGCATCTCCAAATCTCATTCTTCTTATAAGCACACCAGTCATGGGGTTTAGGATGCACCCATATCACATATAACCCCTTCTTAACTTGATTCCATCTCAGAGACTGTTTCACATAAGGTCACATTCACAGATATCTGGGGTTAGGATTTCAACATTTGTGTGTGTGGGGGGGACACAATTCAACCTACAAGTTCCCCAGGTGATTCTAATGTGCAGCCAGGTTTTAAGAACAATGGTCTGGACTCATGGGTTCTGAAACTTGAGTGCACAGCAGAATCGCCATGGGGGATGGTGATATAAGGACTGCTGAATCCAAACCCCAAGATTTAATAGGTCTGGGCTGGGCCCAAGTATATGAATTTTTCTGACAAGTTTGAAAGCCACTGGTGTAGGGGAGAAGGAAATAAAATGGATGTACAATTGACCCTTGAATAACATGGGTCCACTTAATACGTGGGTTTGTTTCGGTAGTAAATATTACAGTACTACACCACCTGCGTTGCAGCTGGTTGAATCCGTGGAATCGCAGATGCGAGGAATCTCCCACGTGAAGGGCTGAGTCTAAGTTATATGCAGATTTTTGACTGCGCGGAGGGCTGGCACTCTCAGCCCTTCCTTTATTCAAGTGTCAACTGTACTTCTCTCCTACTCTTGGAGGAGCAGCAGAGGCATCACTTGGGAGCTTAGGAGAAAAGCACAATTTTGAACCCACTCCAGATTCTTGAATCAGAGACTGCATTTTAATAAGATTCCCAAGTAGTTTGAATGTTTGTTAATTTTTTAGAAGCATCGTTGTGTACTATTCACAATAAAATTGCTCTTAAATGGCTGGTTGAGTTAATTAGTGAGAGAATGGATGGATAAAGAAATAAATGAAGCAGATTCCCCAACTGCCTATCTCCAAGGAGGCAGAAAGTGGTCCTTCTAAATCCACTGATCAAGAAGTTGTCTTAGTAATTATGAAGACAGTGGCTTGTCAGTGTTGTGGCTCCAAGGAGCCTGAGGGTTCTTCAGCAACTGAGAGTTCTCTGCTTATTTGGCCTTTTCCAGGCTTTAACCAAAAATTTCCATACTCCTCTCCCCCTGCCCCTTTAAATGACCTCATCTTAACATTGTATGGCTTCTCTATCAGCACTTCATCATTTCTGCCAAAGTCTGAAATAGGAGGCTGGCTGGAATAAGAGAAACACAGCACAGTGTAGATTTAGTGATGAACTGGCTTTGGGCCAGAAGGGTAGCAGGTAAGTTTCAGAGTTTCAGCTGAAAAAGAAAGAAAAGCTTTTAGAAAGCTTTGAGCCAAGTCAAAACATGCCATATATGATTTTCTTTTGGCAGATATGCTGTAAAGTAAGAGTAGACCAAATTCCCCAGGTAATAGTAATTGATCTATAAATGTCATTATTGATAGATTGTGTTTCTGGAAACATTGTTCTAGAGCTAAAGTGCTCATGTGCGTCTCAGAAAGGAATTCAGAGTCAGGCTGTGAAAGTCCTTCTTCTCTCTCCAGTACTGATTTCCTTTTTTTCTCCTGGAGAGCTGTGCTTTTTTTGCTTTTGAATCAAGTCACATACCCAAGCAGTCACAAAAAGTCATCTTCTAGAAGGCCAAAATTTTCTTGTAAAAAGTTGTTTTTAAAAGGCCATTAGCTATCATTTCTTTAAGGTGCCATTTCACATCCACATTGAATCATTTGATAGGAAGATTGATGGAGTTCACATTAAGGCTTACTTTTTTTTTTTCCCCTGTCAATTTGAGGAAGAGTTCATATTTCATTTTAATAAAATGGGCTTTGTCTGGAGAGGCACAGTCTGATTTCAGGGAGCAATGCTGTGCATATGTTGCATCCTGCAACATGGCTTGAGGAACATTCCTTTAATATTTTGTTACCTCCTCTTCCTCTTCTGTAAAATAGGATGAACAGAATCATCAATCTGTCTCCCAGATGTCTATTAGATTTAAATAGAACACATGTTTCATAACTAAGAAAAAAATTCCACTATGTCTTTAGCCATTTAATATCGGTACATCTCTGTAATCACCACTTAATTTAATTTAAATTTTATTTTCTTTTTGGTATGAGCTTATAAAAATCAGTTTCCACATTGTCAATGCTTGATTAAGGCAAATAGGATTTTTGATCTGAAATCTAAAGCTACACACATTGGTAGCTTTAGAATAAAAAACAAATTAACAACTCAAGATATCTCTTCATTTGTGCACAGTAAGAAATGTTCTTTACCCAAATCCAGGATGAAAAATTCTCCTTCTTCTCCCTTGCATATTTTCTGCTGGTAAGTTGCTGAATCACTGTGTGTGGCAGCCAAGTTCAACTCTATTGGGCATGCCTCTTTGAGAGTTGTCAGGGGCACCCAAGGTCCGTCTTCTATTTCTAGACAATAGTAATAGAAGAGCAGCCTGACACCATACTCTAAACAGCCGTGTGTGTGTTTGTGTGTGTGTGTGAGAAAGAGAAAGAGAAAGAGAAATTATTTTCTTCCCCCTTATTAAAGCTGATAGAAACTCTATCTCTTCATGTTTATGCAAATCACAGATTGTACAATTTGAGCATAATGTAGAGATCTTAAGAAATCATGTAATGTGAACTCTAAATTGTAGTATGATAAAGTGTAGATAGCCCTGGCCATGAGTCAAGAGAGTTGGGTCCTGTCTCACTGAGGTACGTATATTGTAAATCACTTTCCAGAACTAGTGTGAGAAAACATTTGATAACTAAGAATCTTTTTCTCTCCCTTTGAAAATAAACCACAGGCTGTAGGTTGACTCTACTTTCTTTAGTTCTTATTGGGAATAGATGCTACATTCTGGTAATAATGTTTTATTGGTTTCCCGTTCTATTACCATCTTTCTTTTCCCCAAATTAGAAACAAGTCTCTTTAATCCATCCTTGAAAAAGCCTTCTGTAATCCCTTAATTATTATCCATTAGGGCTAGACATAATACACAGTAAAGGGCTGATGAGCACTCAATAAGACTGCAGATGATTTTACAGATCTAGAGTATTAGCTCTACTAGAGAAGGAACTGATTTAAGTGCTGGAAAAGGCCTCCCTGGATTTGACTGAACACTAATAATGTGACACTGAGCATGTTACGCAAACTCTCTGAGTATTAGTTTCTTTCTCCCTGATAGAAGAGTGGTAATAGTACCTACATGGTAGGATCCTTATGAGAATGAAATGATATACGTAAAGTTTTTTATCATGGTGCTTTATATGTAGTAAATATTGGTGAATCTGAGCTGAAATACGGCCCTTAATGGTTTGTCCAATTGATTTACTTACATTGAAATACTGTCTAGTTGGATGCTTCTTAAAATGCTTGTACCTACCTGGGATGCCTTTTCCCACCCAGTGGTGGGCCGGGAGCTGCCTGAAATTGTAGGTTCTGGGTTGCCTTCTGCTTTTGGGTAGAGAGCCTGTCTAGATCTTCTGTTGCTGTTGGGTGGAGGGCAAGGAGGCATTAGGCTTCTTGGCCTTCTACCAGTGAGTAGAGGGTGAGAAGGTGCTCGCCTGGATCTTCTGCTGCTGGGTAGAGGCTGGGAGCTGCCAGGTCTGGGAGCTCTCTGTTTTGGATGGTAGATCCAGAGATGCTGGCTCTGGGCTACCTTCTGCCTCTGGGTGGAGGGCCTGGAGACACTGCCTGCTGGTACCATCAATGTGACTGAAAGGGCTTCTTGCTTTCCATAGCTCTTGAAAGAGCATAGAACATGGAGTGGGCACATATATTTTAATACCACTGATTGAGTAGCTTTTTCCTGGCTGAGAAATCCTAGATTTATTTTCTCAGTGCTATTCATGGCTTAACCTTCTATTTGTTAAGATGGCATTCTATTTATTAAAGCAATTTCTGTTCAATGGGTATAAAGCTTCAGTAATGCTAGGTGAATAAGGTTTAGAAGTCCACTGTACCACATAGTGCCTGCAGTTAACAGTACAGTATTGTGCACTTCAAAATTTGTTAAGAGGGTAGATCTCATGTCAAGCATTCTTCACACACACACACACACACACACACACACACACACACACAGCCAAAGGAACACAAGAAAACTTTGGGAGGTGTTCTAGGTGTCTGTTACCTTGATTGTGGCGATGGTATCACAGGTCTTTGCATATGTTCAAACTCATCAACTTGTACACATTAAATATGTGTAGTTCTTTATATATAAATTATACCTTAATAAACCTGTTTAAAAAGATGATTTCTGTTGAGTCTAATTTACTCCATTCTGTATTGGTTCTACCAGTTAATTAGTGCCATTTTGATGCTGTTTTACATAGTCTTAATTGCTCATTACTAATATTGGCATTATAAGAAATGAGAAAAAATTTAAAAGAGCACAACTATTGCTAGATAACAAATTGACAGACATTAAACTATTGCTAGATTAATATTAAAGACAAGAGCATTTGCTTTGGATTTCTTATTAGGATAGTAGATTTAAGTAACTGGATTTGTTATTATGCCAAAAAGTGGAAAATTTGTTCCAATAAAACAGCTCTGCAAACGTTAGCTTGTTCGCGCTTTAAATTAGTTAAATTATTAAAACCATTATTGGTTCCAGAAACTTAACTTGACCAAAGGCCAAATAATTTATTCAGTAAATATTAATTCAACAAATATTGACAGATTACTGGCCACTTGCTAGGTTCTAATCTGCTTTAAGAAAAATAGTCTTTTTTTATGGAATGAATTTTACAATCTATTCTGTTTCTCTGAATCTCTCTGTCATTTGTTCCCTGGATGGAATAACCCACACATTTAGCCTTGATAGAGCCCATATAAACTATGACATCTCAGTGTCTTGTCCAGTAGAAAACTGGAGTCTAGAGCCACAGCATTGGCGCCAAAGTGGCAGGTATCCTGGAAATGGCCAAGAAGCCTCCCTGACAGCTGGAAGAGCTGTGGGTACTAAACACAGCCAAACCTCCCCTCTTGAGTTCTGTGAATTAGGGAAGCAGGAGGGTGTATCATAGCAATTACACCAGCATTGGTACACTGTTATGTCATTACTTACCCCTTGACATCTTGAACTTTACCTAAAGCAATTGCTTTTTAATCTGAATTCTTATTTTTAAAATTGATAAGATTTATTTTTCAGAGGCAGCACCCACACTTGTACTTAAGAGAAAGTTCTGAGGGTAGCTTTAAAATAACACACACTTCTTAACAGTGGGGGGACCTTGTTCAATTGAAATACGGTCACCTTTAGTGCATTTAAAAACAGCACAGATTTTTACGTCTAAATGATACAGGATACTCTATATTTGCTATATAATAGATTGTTATACAGTATTTATATTTCAAAAAGTGGAATTGAATGGGGGGATCACTGATCAGTCAAGACACAGATCTTAGAGCTTTTACAAATCTCTCAGACTATCTGAGGCTGGATGATTCTGGAACCCTAACACAGTCTTTCATTTTGTTCTCTTTGGTCTCATAAGCTAAGGCTGGCATCTGTTTTGACAGGTGTGGCGCAATCAGATCTTCATGAACAGCGACACACTGAACTTCAGAGTAGGCAGCCCCACCCAGCACCTGGAGGTGACCCTTGTTGCTGGTGTCCTTTGCTTCCAAGCTGATTCTTTAGGGTCAGAGTTCCAAGGAAAAACTTAGCCCAATTAATTGCATTTATATTTCTCATTTCTCTCTTTCTCAGTGTCCTCAAACTCAACCAGTCCAGTTGTGTAAAGGTAGATTCCAACCACAATAGGGAACCTGAGGCCCACACCCAACTAGGTCTACCCACAAAATCCTAAGGAATCTAAGTAAGCTGTTATCGAGTTTGGGCTTTAGTGCATAATGAATGAATGGGCTAGGAACTGACAAACCTTGTGGTGTGATGTAGACTGTGGACATTGATCTTCTATTAGCATTCATCTACGTGGATTACTTCTCTTCTCTGCTCTGCTAAGATTCTTTAAGTAGGTCAGTCACTTCCCTATTGGGAGGTACTGCCAGGAAGTGGAAAGATTAAATCAGCTGCTCATAAGCCTTTGATAGGCCAAAATCTAGAAAACTCAGAGACTTACAGGAACCAACCAGATAATTACTGCTGGTCTGGTACTGACTCTTGTGACTCCCAAAGCACATTGCATCGATTGAAAAAGAGTGGCTGCTCCTAGGGTTTCCAATTATCCTGGCTTTATAGACTGAGGGGGTTTTCAAGATGTGGATTCTCAGCATGAAAACTGGAGAAGTCCTGAGCAATGAGGATGCATTGGCCACCCTGGCTTCTACTCCACATGGCCAGTTGTTACTATAGTTGAACTTCCCTCTTTCCACCCTTCCTTTCTTCATTATGTAAAATCTCCTGATGTTGGGAATTAATTCAAATCTAAAAGATAGTCTGTGGATAAAAACACCGACCACATTTGATTTCATGTCCATATGAATAAGCAATCTGTCATAGCTTCCTGCTTTTCTTCATCACCAGCTTTACTGTGTGTCTTTTCAATTTCATCATTAGGAAACTCTGAATGTCTGTCAATACACCACTCTCAGACTATAACCTCCTTTTTAAATCTCCTTTACAAAGGCACTTGAGCCTTTTCTTTTTCAGTACCATCCCCTCTGTCAGCATCATCCTTCATAGAGGAAACTGAAGCTACCATATGGAAAGAGCCTTAATTCCCCTCTATTGCACCTTGAAATTTAGGTGCCTGTCTCTCTACTACGTGGCTCAGAGGAGGGGGAGCCATGGGGCCATCTTGATCAAGCATAACTCTGCCCCTTGTGTTTTTAATCTAATTCACTTCTAACTGTCTAGGACATGTCCAAATCATTTATCTCCATCCTCTCATTCTGTGTTAGTCCTAGGTTCTTGCTGCTTATCTTGAATCCATTTAAGTCTCTTCCATCTCAAAAAAAAAAAAAATCAGATATGTCTCTCTACATCCTCCAACCCCACCTTTCTCACTCCTTCACACACTAGGTTTTCAAATGCTCTTGTCCAGCATCTTCTCTTCCTATTCCCACTTAAACATTTTCCACTTGAGCATTTTCCATAGTCTCTCTAATTAACAACCTTACTCAGCACACTTAACACACTCAATGCCAAGAGAATAATTTTATTTTCTAATGTACTTGCCCTAAGGAGTATTTGACTGTCACTCACACTTCCCCCCCATTGTTCTATACAGAGAATTGCCTGTGTGTGCAGATGTCTTCCTCATTTTTCTAGCCATTTCTCAGCCTCCTTCTTTGTATCCTCTATAATTTTTCCCAGTTTTATACTTACTTCTCATACTAACCAGTAGCTTTGTTGTTCTCACTCATAACCTCAGCATACCACCAGTGTATGATAACTCTCAAATCTATACCTGTGTCTCTGACCTCTCTTCTGAGTTCTTGATTCATAATATGCAGTACCCTGTGGAAAATCTGTACCTAAAAGTCCTAGAATCCTGCAAAGACAACATATATACAATTGATGTGTGATCTTTCCCAGACTTTTCATCGTATCCCTTGTAAGTGTCACCAGAATTGATTAATTTTTTTCCAGCCTTTACCTTGAGAATCCTCATAGAAATCTTCCTTTTCCCATTTCCCCACCCTTAACTAGTACTATGTTAATGTGAATCCAGCCAGAAGCAGACACCAAGACAGCATGAGATGTTCAAGAGATTACGGAGGGTACATGCTGGTGATGGATAAAGAGAAGGGAGCAGGAGTCAATGTGAAGAGCCTGCAAAGCACATCGCTTCTCTGTGAGGAAAAGGGGGAGGAAGATTGGGTAGGAAGACAAGAAACTTTCAGTCAGGCCAAGGGGGAGTCCTCCAGCCAGTCTCTCGTTATAGGTGTCCTGTATCCTACAGGAGTCTTGCATCATATAGGAATGGCCTACACTGGTGCCCCAGCCATGCTCAGGGGGAGCAGCCCATGGGAAGCATGACCTTACCATGAATGAAGTGGTGGAACTAACGAGATGGAAGCTGGGGCCACTGGTCAATTATATTCCACCTGCAGGAGGTCTAAGAGGTACATTTTCATGGCTGCCACTTTCTAAACCCGGTTCATTTAACTCCCTAAAGCTGTGTCACACTTCTTTCTGATCCACTCCTCTGAACATGGCCTCATCATCTTTTTTTTTTTTTTAATGGGGGGAATGCTAACTGTTCTCCCTGCCACCACTCTTGTCTGCCTTCCTCTCCAATTCATTCTCCAAGCTGCTGACAGAAATGCTCCTTTTCACATGCAAATCCAGTTTGGTGACTCCCAGCAACCAGATTACAATATTTCAGTGGACACTCAGGGATAAAAGCCAAGCTTCGTTGCATGGAAACTAGGATGTACCAAAATTCCACTGGGCCTGTCAAACTGCATCTCTCAACATTACCTACCTCTCCAGAAATGTACGATGGAGTCCACTCCAATGCATTTTCCTGAATTTCATGCCTCATGCCTTTGTACACACAGTTTCATCTCCCTAAAGTATCCACACTTTCACTGCCTCCCCCTGACCCCTGGCCTCATTATTAATTGCCACATGGCTCAGTGTATTCTCCTAAGCCAACAGTTTTTGTCTTGGCTGTACAGTGGCTGGAGAGCTTTAACAACAAAATGAAACAAAACTGATGTTTGTGTTCCATGCCTAAACAGTCTTCTTTAGTTAGTCTGGCTTCTTTTCCTCAGCATAGCATTTTTGAGAGTTTTCCATGTATGTATTAGTAGGTTCCTTAAATAATTGCTAGGTTGGTGGTAACTAAAGAGACTTAAAAAAATAGTGAACATATATACTGCTGAGTTAGGGTGACTGCCAGAGTCCTTTTGCCACTGATGATACATCGAAAGCAATTTGAAAATTAAGCATTTATATGGAGCATTTGAAGTAAAAGGTTAGCAACTATTTAATGGAAAAAATTAGTTGTTTGAATTCAACTCTTTTTTTTAAAAAAACCAATTATTTCTGTGAACTAATTTTTCAAAACAATTTGGAAGTTTTTGTGGAAAGATCATGTACACAAGACAATAAAAACTACTGATTCTAAGGGGGTGGAGGGTGTGAAGGGATAGACTGGGATTTCAAAATTGTAGAATAGATAAACAAGATTACACTGTATAGCACAGGGAAATATACACAAAATGTTATGATAACTCACAGAGAAAAAAATGTGACAATGAGTGTGTATATGTCCATGAATGACTGAAAAATTGTGCTGAACACTGGAATTTGACACAACATTGTAAAATGATTATAAATCAATAAAAAATGTTAAAAAAAAACAAACTACTGATTCTATTTGCTTCACAAAGGAAAGAAAACAACATGTATTCAAGAAATTTGGCTCTTAGGAGTGTCTAACTTCTTGTCCTGCATAAGAAAGATATGAGGCAGTAAACTTGGCCTTGCCTCCTGAGGGTCTGCTTTCAGCTAGAGTTGGACACTGGAACCAAGAGTAAGATGGCACACAAGGTGGATCCCCCGGCAGAAAGTAGGGCAGCCTGCCTCACTGAAGCATAGGTCACAAGGGCCGAAGCAGAGAGGCAGAACCAAGGTATGATGGTATGGGAAGGGTGACCAGAGTAAGGGATCTCAGAGTAGAGGAGAGGGCCCCTGAGGTCACAGCTACAAGCCCTTCATACACAGCTGTGTCTTGACTGTAAGTGGGTCATGAGTTGGGAAGAGCTTTAAACTGGTTCAGCTATTCCTGTGGGGAAAAAAAAACCAACTGAAGCAGTAACTAAATGCCATTTTCTGGAGTGGAACAAGAGGCCTACTCATATCTGGAATGATTTATAGTATATTGGAGAAATTTTTAAAAAACAAGGGGTCTTAAAAGCATCCAGGCAGAACATGCAAGTTACCTGTGAAAGAAAGGAACTAGCTTGGCCTCAGTTTTCTCTTTTTAAAAACGGAGGCCACCAGGAACAAAGCAACATCCACATCATCCTGAGGGAAGAGGCTGTACCCAGCACAGTTCTTGTTTATGTAGGGTACCAGAATAGACTTTCAAGTATGCAAAGATTCTAAAAACATTTCACTCACTTGCACTACTTCATAGAAAAAAAAAACTACTTGAAGGTATGTGTAGCCAGCTGAAAGATGACTAACATGTAAGATTTTATGAGAAAGTTATGCTATAAAAGATTGATGATAAGCTTCAGTGTCAGTTAAATATAGAAGTAGGTCAACAAATCTATCGTAGACTGCATAGAAAAGATAATTTATATGGGTTACATTCCATCTCTAAAGTGCAAACAAAACAAAACAAAATTCACATAAAGAACCTCCCCTATATTGTGTCAAATGCCTTATAAAAGATTACATCCTGTCATTCAATAATCCTTTCCCTGAATTGGCTGAAAAAATAATCTGAGATACAGACAGTACATACACAAGGATGTTCCTAGCATCATTATTTATTGAAGTGAAAAGCTGAACCTAAATATCAGCAATTGTAGAATGGGTACCCAGTTACACATACATTTGAAATAAGTGGAGAAAAAAAATCATAAGGCAGAGTACTGTGCGAGATGTGCTGGCATTTGATCCCAAAGGATATTGACAGTGTGATATTTCTGGGCTTGCAAACTGCTGAGCCTGCCTACCTGCTTCCCTGGGCAGGGCTGTCCTTCTTTCACACTTAAAATCTCTACTCTGGGAAGGAGTGTGTAACAGTCATTCCTTTTCTTCCTAATGGTTAATTTAAACCCTGCTTGTAAAATTCTAACAATGAATTTAAACTGATTCCAGTGTTCATTGTTGTCCACCCAATTCTGTACATCCAATCCATTTAGAAAGAAATCTAAAGAGACTGTTACTGCATTTGTCAATCACAAAATCTTCACAGAGGGGAGAGGTCCAGAAACAAAGGATTGAATAGTATTGGCACGAAGTTGGTGTCCATTAAGTATTTATTGAAGATTATTTGAATATATCTGATGAAGAAATTTTGTGTTAGTGAAGTTTTGAGTAGTTCCAGAACTGGTGTGGAGAATTAAATTATTGTTCAGCAAATTCACTGCCCAATGCCCCCACCTCTTTGGGAGAGAGATATCCTCCCTGTCTTTTTGATGATGGGTTTAGCTGTGTGACTAGGTTTGGGCAGTGGGGAGTTGGTGCAGTGAAACAAGCATAGATTTGAAATGTGCTTATGAGATTGGATGTAGTCTTTGCCTTTTACCATGAAAATAGCACACTTAGGTAGCCAGCCCAAGAGGGATGAGAGACCCAGCATGCAGATCTGGACCTGATGTACAGGTTGGCACCACGCACAGCCAATCCAGTCCAGATCAAGCAAATTCCAGCAACTTGCAGATGTGTGAACAAGAAATACATGCTTGTGGCTGTAGGCCACTGAGTTTGGGGATGGTTTCTTATGCAGCATATAGTGGCTGTAGCAAACTGACACAGTTTTGGCTGTAAACTTAGAGCCAAAGCAGTGAATTAAAAAACATATTGTGAAAAATATCAGTACTTGTCAAAATTGAATGTAAGAAATGGAAGAATGTAATGTTACTCCGGAAAATTAAAATTCCAGAGTAATAGCCAGGTGTAATCAGAGGGTAAGCTCATGAGAGAAGGAAAAAAGAGAAAATCAAAAAGAGATTATGTAGAATCTTAAACCCAACAGCAGCTGAGAGGCTAAAATGCTTGTAACAAAACCCTAAGATAGGTGGAAGAAAGTGGAGTAATACACATTGTCTGTAGTTTGATCAGGATGCTTTATTTGTTTGGGCCTCTGTTTTATCTTCTGTAAAAGGGGAAGACATCAGTGGATAAGCTCTTTCAGCATTAAACCTTGATAAGCCTCTTGAGAGCATTTAAAATCTATTTAGGAAAATAAGCTTAGAAAAGAATACAGAAATGGACGCATCAAAGATTTTAAGGAAATCAAATTTTCGTTATTTTGGGAAGCCCTGACTTCTTATCTTCATTTCTTTCTCAAGTTACTAAAAAAGGACACTTATTACTATTGTTCAACAAGAAATCAATGTAATTAAATGAGTAAGGTTCTAGCTTAATGTAAAAGCTGATTTGAGATTTTTAAGTTAGATGTATTTGATGAGTTTACACTTACTTCCTTTTAATTCATTTCTCTGCTAAATGTCAATGTAATATTTTAAGATAGCTTTTATATATCTCAGATTTCCCATGTCAAAGAAACAGTTTATCATTCAACATTTCTTAAGTGAAAGTATACGCTTTAAGCATTTTCATTTAAAAAATCATAAAAGCAGCTGAGAAACAGAAGTCTCTGTAAATTTTTATACAAATGATCAGTCACAAATTTTTGTTAATTTTACACTATTATAGAACTAAGGGTTAAGGGGTAATAGAGACTCTAACAGAGTTTGGAAGGTCACCTAGTTGTTAATAGTGAAACCATCTGTTGAAGAACAGTATAAATACAAGCTTGAGAAATTTACGACACAACATAAATCATTGCAGCAAATATGGCAAAAGTGCCTGGCATTTTAATAGTGATTTGCTTTCAGATGGCCACCTGATGGATTGATAGGGCTTTCTTCACATGCAGTTATCTTCTGTAAAGAATATGTATGGAAGGTGCAAAGCCTCAGTAAGACAGGGCCATGCATCACTAATTGGATTTTGCAAAAGCACTGATGATTTACATCAAAGCTTATTACAGTCTACCCAGGTTAAAACTTACTTAACAGTGGTAAATAATTTTAAAGATTTAAATATTGCCCAAACTTCAAGCTAAAATTCTTGTTTGCTGTTTAAGTGTATCTTTCGTATGCTTCTAACTAACAGAAAATATTAGAAAGGACATTGAACTCATCCAGTAATGCTTTATCCTTATCTTCGGTCATATTCCTAGCCTTTCAATACTTCTGTGTTGCTTGCTTATGCATAAAAACATGACTTTCAACTTTCATTTTTCTAAGCATAACTTTCACTTCTTAAAAATCTTTGGCTAATCCCCTTTACCCTTTATATTTAAAGAGACTTTATCAGTTACAAACTATTTAGTGATCGTCATATTTCACAGTATATTTACTGTTCTGAGAGGAAAACCAGGATTGATTTTTAATTATAGAATAGAAAAAAAATTTAGAATTTTATGATTCAGAATCACTTGATCTTTTAAAGACTAAAATTATGACTTCAGTATGGGCACAATACAAATGAGATCTATGCATTCAAGTAACAGAAATTATGATTGCAAAATAAGATTTAGAAGGAAAAAAAAAACATGGCTGGGCAAAGAGCTCCATTTTACCAAAAAGCTTTCAACAAGTAAGTTTTATAATGAATGTACACCAGATAGTTGTTAGCAATTACATGGAAAATCTAAATAAAAAGCACATGATAATATGCTCTATTCTCAATTCTTATGCCCATGAAGTTGTAGCTATAATGTGGGATAATTGTGATCCACAGGAATTTAAAATGATATACCATGTGTTAGCAAAGTTCAGAGCATTATTTTTAAAGAAGAATAAAATTTTATTTGTTTTATTCTCAACCCTCAGAGGTATATTTAACTTCATAGAGAAATATCACAAAGTAAGCATAGGAGAGGAAAAGCAACAAGATAGATGCTGTCCTCCAATGTATAGTGATTATTTAGTGTTTGGAGGAGAGAGGGAGGATGGAGAATATGTGCACATGAGCAACTATAATAAAAGATGGAGTAAAAAGAAGTACCATCAGTGGGGAGGCTATAGCTCAGTGGTAGAGCACATGCTTAGCATGCACAAGGTCCTGGGTTCAATCCCCAGTACCTCAATTAAATAAATAAAAAATAAACCCAATTACCTCCCCCCTAAACAAATGAAAAAAAAATTTAATTTAAAAAAGAAGGCTGATCTTGCCCCAGGAAACAGAATCCAAATCCAAAAAAAAAGAAGAAGTGCCATCAGAGTGCAAAAAAGTTCCACCTATGTTACGAAAGGGAGCCGGCAGGGGGAGGGGAGAGAGAGGGAGAGAGAAGAAAGAGAAAGAGAATAGATAAATTCATTGATTAAATATTTATTGATAGTCTCCTATGTACCAGATGTTGTACAAGGCTCTTAGCAGACCATAAAGATAAAGAAATACAATTTCTGCTCCTCAGGACTCAAAATCCAAGGAGAGATAAGATATGAAGTGTTCCCACAGCACTCTGTGAATTCAAGAATGGTAGGGACTGTATCTTACTTGTCTTGGCATCCTAAGTGAGTGAATGCTCACAAGGTGCTGAATTCATAATCCTAAGGAATCAATCAGTGATTTGCACACAGATACTTAAAACAAAGCTCAGCAGTACGCATGCTTGTTTCTTATTTAATCCTCACAACAATGCTCTGAGTAGCATCTATCAAATGATGAACTGAGGGTTGGGGGAACTGGGTAAATTGCTCAAAGCCACACAGCTGGTGGGTGTATGGTAGGATGCCTCCAGAAGTAAGGCTTTTAATCACTTTTTTTCTTATTATCTTAGTGCATGATACAAGTTGTAAAAAGATATAGCTAAATTGTTGGAAGGATTAAAGAAGGAATTACTCCAACTAGGTTAATCAGTAGAGGCATCAGTGCGTAGAGGGTTGACCCGGGCACCATAGGATGGGGAGGATTCTGAGGGATGGAAGCAGGATCCAGACCTGTTACTCTCCAGTAATCACAGGCACATGTGAAAATTTAAATAAATTCATTAACATCAAATAAAATTAAGATTTCAGCTCCTCCAATGCACTAGCCGTATGCCAAGGGTTCAATTACTACATGTGGCTTCTGGATACCATATTGCTCAACACAAAATTGTAGGATATTTCTATTCTCACAGAAAGTTCTATTGGAGAGAGCTATTCCAGACAGAAGGGACTTTGAAATCTCCGTGAGGAAACAGCAAAGGCAGTGAGGGAGCAAAGTTCAGGTCTGTTCAGAGAAGATTGGGGTGTTGAGCTTGGTGAGAGTACAAGGTCCACAGCAAGAAGCAGAACATGATAAGTAGGTGCCAGATATACTTTGGGTGATCTTGAATGCCGGAGAGAAGTTACGTGAATTTGGACCGCAATGAGAAACACAGAGCATTTTTCATCAAGGAAGTGACGTTACTGTATCTGTTCTGGAAGTGGTTCATAGAACTAAGAAGATAGTGAGAGTTGATGGCAGGAAAACTGGTTATTAGGCTCTGGGCTTTCATACATGTTGCAAACTTTTGGTATGTTTTACTGAAGAAGAAAGACTGGTGAGGTTTATGAACTCTCAAGACTATTGTTTCGAATACCACAGACAATCATGAGGGCCCCCTTCACCTGGAAGTTAGTGGATTCCAAGATCCCTGGAGTGATTCTCCTTCACAGGAATTTTTCTGTTCACCATTTCGATTTCATTAGTGTAATTGGTAGTGGAGGGAAAGAACCAGCAATGTAATTTAAAAGAGAAAACAGAGCTCAGATAGTAAGATAAAGTTCTGTGTATTTTTACAACTTTGTGTGTCAAAACAGGAAGAGGTAAAGCTCTATCTTTCAGAAGATATTTCAATCTTTGTCACAAACTAAGACAAGGCACTTTTGACAATAAGGATTTCAGGGAACAAATAATGTAGGATTAAAACATTGGGACTAACTCAGAATTTGAAGTTTTACTCAGTGGATTCCTGACCCTAAGGCAATTTTTCTACTAGACCTCACCCTATATTATTGAATTTAAAAATGCTGATTTGGTTCAGTGATTTAGTTGTCCTAAAAGTGTAAATGTTTGTAATTTATACACTTCTCAAGTCTGTAATTAGTGAAAAGCCCTTGAAACTCCTTCAGTTAGAGAATTTTTAATGAGTCGATGTATATCCTCCTCTGAGAGATCTTGAATTCAAAGGGAAGGAAGCAGGTGCAAAAAACCACGAGTGCGTCCTGCTGAACAATCTCTAGCAGAATCAGGATTGAAATGCATACCTCCCAAATCTCGGTGCCAGTTTACATTACTCAGAAAAGCAAGATTGACTTGGCAGCAAATGGAAGAGAATTAACACGAAGAGGAAACCTTGATCATGTTGAGAAGTTAGTTATTAGCTATAGCAATTAACTGCAATTGCCATTACTCACAAAAGAGTAAGATATTTTACACAGCAACTATTACTCAATAAAAGAGAACTCTCCCTCGTAATTATGGTTGTGTGACAAGTGGTGTGCCACAGATCAGCTAAGATAAAGTGAAAATGAGTAATTGTCCTAGCAGCCGTATTTCAAAACACATACATTCTACCACAAGACTAATGTTGACAGTATCTGTCCAGTCCCAGACATCCAAAGGAAAAGTGAACACATTTTACTCTTATTCCAGGATGTTGCCTACAGAATGTCAGACAGGTTCCTGAAAAGACTGTTTTTCATTTAAACGATGGGGAAGTTGGAATTTTTCTACCTTTAATATTTTGATCTGAATTTGGATTTTTCACCTCTTACCTTAATTCTAGCAATATGTTAAGTGAAGACTGAAAACAAGAACTTAACAGAATTGCTCTAAAGTGAGCTATAGTTTTCCATTGGTGCTGCATGTAATTGAAAGTGTTCCTTGACTTTAACCTCAGCATTGTATCAATAATAGGTAATGGTGAATATGTTATAAAAGCAAAGATAAACAATTATAGCAAGGTAGATTTAGTTCCACGTTGAGAGTGTATGTATAATAATGCTTCTGTAGCAAATTATAGGGAATATATTCTAGGCATTCTAGAAAAAAATTCAGAAACAATTTTCGGATGTTTATAATATATTTTACTGGCTTTAAATAAGTTAATGAATTATGCATCAAAGACATGTCTTAAAATGTTCATACAGTATTTTGTCTACTTTGTTGAAAGGTAATTAGATAAATCACCTTTGAGTTCCCCCAATTTCTGATTTCAGCTATATTTATAAAGTAAAATTTATTAGAAAGGGGACTAATTTGTATATTATAAAATCAAATTTAATAATCTGTATGCCAGCTTTTATAATAATAGTCTTGATTTTATAAAAGACTCTTGTCTGGTGGTAAAGAGAATATTCTCTGGAAGTACACTGCTTGGGTTTGAATCACTGCTCCTCTATTTACTAACAGTGAAATCTTGGTCACGATGCTTAATTATACCTCTATTTTTCCATCTGTAAAGTAAGCATAATGGAAAGTACTTACCACATAGGGATGTTGTAGCAAATTGGCTAATATATGGAAAACCCATAGAATAGTGCCCATCACAAAATAAGAGCTATGAAAGTCTTACCTTATATTATTATAGGTCTGTCTTGTATCATACATAACTGGAGCCAATATGTGAGCAACAAATGCAGAAAAAAAATGGAAAGAATTTAAATTTTGATAAGAATAAAGTAAAAATCCTACAGGATATACTTTTAAAAAAACAGTAAAATTTCAGAGGCGCTCAGGTATCAAAAGAAGCACTATAATCATCTAAATAACTTAAGACTGACAATTTTCACCCTCAACTACTTACTTATTAAAAAGCCTTTCTTTATGTTTTTAAGATTTTCACATTTAAAATTTACAAAGACTAAGTTAAGCCAACTTACTGGGGAGCCTCTATTATATTATAAAGCCAGCCAGATGAGGAATAAAAAGGAGTGCTTTAAATAAAGCAGTGGATAATGTCCAAACTTTTAATTAGCTGTGGTAATTGGGAAAATGTACTCTGGATAATTAATGTTCACAGAAAACTCTAAAATCTTGTTTTATTTAAGTCTCTTCAGTTTCTGAGTTTTTAATTTATTGTTGGTTGGAACTGTGAGCTAAAAAGAAAGATACAGCTTCTTCTCTGTTTTATACTTTTCTACTGTATTTTTTATTGGTGAAGATAGGGCCAAAATCAGGAAGGAGAGCTGTATGAGGTTTCGATGGTCTCTTACAATTGAATGATCTCTGAAATAAATTCATATTGGCTCTGAAAACAAAGTTCAGGCTGAGTCAGACCTTAGTCTGAGTCTTGTCTATGCCATTTTCACATTGCACAAATTATTTGAACATTGTAAACCTCAGCTTCCTCCTATGTCAAATAAAAATGGTAGTATTTACTCATTATGATTTTTGGAATTTAAATTAGACACATAAAAAATACATAGTACCTTTCTTGGCATAAATAGTTCAATAAATATGGGCTGCTCTGGTGGTGATGGTGGTGGTGATGATGGTAATAATGGCCATTGGTTCTGCTCCACTAACTCTTTGGTTTTTAATCACTGATGGATTTACCTATTCTGGTGTTTTTTTTTTTTCTACTTCTATAATTCTTCTTTCTCCTTTACAAGACCTTTCTCTATGTACCTCTTTTAAGTAAATATTCCTCAAGGATCTACCTGGTTTCTATTCAGTTTCTCACAATGCAGTCTCTCCCAAGATACATAAAATTCTTTACATTTTTAGGTATTTTTTATGACGGTTCAAAGGCCCTGTCTCTGGCCCTGACTTGTCCCCTGAATCCTTCATCTGATTGGCAAGCTTCAAAGAGATCTCTCACTATTACACCAACCAGTGATATGCTGGTAAGCTGGCTCTCAAAAAAAGAGTTCTTTGTAGAATTTGTCAATTTCTATACTGCAAATAATTTCATCGTGGCCTATTTCTAACTACTATTTTAACAACATTGAACTCAGAGTTGGGAAGAGACATGCATGCTGACTCTAAGACTGGACTTTTCTTAGCTGGTAATTTCCCAAACCAAATTCATCATCTTTGCTTCAGTCCTAGGTAATAGCACATTATTCACCTATTTGTCCAGGCTAGAGACATCAGAATCAGCCATAATGGAATATGAGTTATTCTTCGATTGTCTTTTCCATACCCCTGTGCCTTAGCTGGTGCTGCTGCCTTAAGCTGGACTGTCCCTCCCACATATTCATTGTCGAAATTCTTTAGGTCTAAGCTCAAACATTGAATCTTTTGATGAGCGTTCCTCGCTTGACTGTCTAACTAGAAGTAATCACTTTTTCCTCTGTACTTACATCAGGCATTGGTTTTTTTTTTCTTTAACTAGGAATATCTAAAGTTGGTTTATTAAAAGCAAATTCAGATTTCTCAAGATGAGTAAAGAGAGAAGAACTTCACCTGTGGGGTGTGAAGATGGATTTGAAGTTGTGAGGTCTGGTCTGCCATCATTTCCCTTCCTCTCGGGATAGTCTTGTATGGGTCACAGCCAACAGTGTGGGGACCTAAAAAGAGATCCTCTTTCTTAAATGTTTTAGTCTGAAGATAGATTTTCTTTTACTTCCTTCCTTAATTCTGTCAATACAGTCAAATCAAGACTGGATCTTTAAAACAAAGCATTCAAACACACTCAAGAGAAATAGGAAGGAAACAAAAGGCATTGTGGGCGATCAGATGATGTGGTTTACTCCAGTGTGAACATTTGAGTTTATTAATAGAGCTAATCTTTCAAAAGCATTTATTTATTTTTATTTTTGTTACCCCAGTTACTGTCTTCACCAGAATGCAGAATAAATTTCTGTCTGCTAGGTTAGTGTTTTTCTTGTCTCTAAATCGCTCATGCTGCTGGTACTATATTATGTATAATATATAATTCAACAAATTGTGAGTGCAATTCATGAATGCATAACGTGAGCACTTTGATTTCAAAGTTTAGCTGGAGAAGATTGTGACAGGCAACAAAATATAAATATGCCACTTTCATGTGGTACCCTTCTATTTGTGAACTTTTATGACCTTGTTTGACCTTAAATGTCATATGATAAATAGTAATTTTGTTTTTGTCTGTGTGTTTCTTCTGAAGAAAAAATAGATAAAAGTACACTGTCCAAAACATACAGTAATTCACTAATGGGAGATAACTTTTAGCCTTTCTTTGTCCTTGAGAAGCACGGAGAGCCATGACTTTGTTTTCCCATCCTTAATTTGCAGGCAGTTACTTCTGAAGAATCCAACCTCAGCATGACATTAGGGTTGTGGAAGAAGTATTTGTCCTTTGAAATTTATTTCAAAACATCTGAAAGCTTTCATGGTGTATTTTTCTTAACTGCAGAGCCTTGAACTTCTGGGACAAAAGAGGGAGAGGAGTTGTGGTAAGGACTGAGATTAAACCTTCACCTAGAGAGAAACTGGATGGATGTGCTGGGTTTAGCTCGTTCAGACTTGCTGCTCGTTGCATAAACACTCCCATTCTGTCCATCAGACCCACCCATTTCCGTCTAGTAGAAATCAGTGAATCATGTTCAATCCTGAGTAGGCCATTGTGATCTTTACCTTTTTAAGGTCTACCTATTGCTTTTGCCTCTGATCACCTTTTCCTGGCCTCCTGCCTGTTTACCTGACATCACTGTCTACCAGGCATCTGGATAGCAAAATAGATTTAGAAGATTTGGAATGAAGAAGTATTTTGGAAATAATTAGGCTAGAATTCAGGATACCTGGTTTGGTTCCAGTTCTAGCTGCTTTTGAGTAGCTGTTGATCTTGAATATACCCCATTATGTTTTTGGATATATTTTATAAAATTATTGAATTAAAATAAATAGTATTCATGAATTTGTACTATTCTTTTTTTTAAAAAGGCTTTTAGTGATATATATATTGCACTAATAAGCACAGAAGTAGATATGGTACAATACCAAGAGATTAACAGGATCAAAACAGTTGATAGAGGAAGAGAGGAAAATAGGGAAGAAGATACAGACCTAGGTACAGGGGTGGGTAGCTTTGCCCCCAAGACTTGCCATGTAATATTAATTTTGCAGAAAGGAAATGTTTTTAAGGAGCAGAATGTGCTGACAACTTACAGTGTTGCTTAGTTGTAGACATTGGTTGCTGTTTTATATTAATAATGTTTGCTTCAATGTTTTAGTCTGTATCTTTTGCTCCCCTTTAATTTATAATTTTTCTTTACAATAGAAAAAATAAAAACAGTGAAGAAAAAGCTTAAAATAACAATTATACTCATTACTCAGAATCATTTTGCCACACTTTTGAAATTCTAGTGTTTATTTGTACACAATGTATATATTAGTTTGTTTTCTTCCAGATGAAGATCTCAAGATAATGACTTGAGGGCAAATAGTTTGTTTGAGTTGAGCAGGGGACACCAGCAGGGCTGTGGGACAGTGGGGGAAGGGAAAACAAGAGGAAGAGTACTTTAGTCAATCTGCCTCTGTGGTGGGTACCTGGAGTTAATCCTTTGGAAAGACTCTGGGAAGTGGTATGAAACACAGTTCTCAAGAATCCAGAACCTAAAGTTCAAGGGGGCTGGTTTTAGGGCTGCTGGGGTGCATGTTAATCTCTCAGTACTTCTGAATCACTGTGAGCAGAGGGGCACAGCAGCCACAGTTGAAGGGGGATGGCACTTGGGCACAGGAGTGTGGATAGTGACAGTAGGGAGTCAGCTGGAGCACACAGAAGGGTTAGAGGGATGTGGTTGGAGCACTGACAGTGTCTGCTTCAATATATCACCTAGTATTTCAGGTAATCAATTTTCAAAATAAAGATGAAACATATTTACCTTAAACAAGTTAGAAAAGTAAAAATGATATAAATATTTTAAAATCATTCCAAATTTGACCTTCTGGTAGTGGTCATTAATATGTTTAGGTGAAAGTCATTCATTCCACACTTAAATAAGTGTGTTTGTGTGTGTGTGTGTGGAGAGAGAGAGAGTATATGTGCTTCATTTCAGGAAAAATTTTTTATGTTGGCTGAAAGAAAAATGCACAATGTAAAAGTTGCAAGTTTTATTTGGGGACCTTACTGAGGACTATAGCCTGGGAGATAAGCTCTCAGATAGCTATGAGGAACAACTCCAAAGAGGTAAGGGAGGAACCAGGATGTATGTGAATTTTTTACTGGAAAAAAACATGTAGTAGAATATCAAAAAATTATTGCTGATTACAAAGAACAGACATCTCTAGTTAATGATTTTAGGGCTTTTCTATGTATGGGAAGATTCAAGAATCTGGGGTCATTGAAATTTTTCCTTAGATATGCATCTTAACTATCTAGGGGCCGGTATATCCAAGGCACAGAATGCTTCCTGTTTTTCTTCATTGTGAATTACCCTTGGGGTGCACTTCTTGGTGGGCAACTGTGGTGTCTCATGGCTTCATCCTTGTAGAACTGGAATGACAGGCAACATTCTTTTCTTTATAGATGCATCTGCTTTTCTTTGGTCAGATTCCTCATTTGAGGAGTACTAGATGTATATTTTTTTAAATTGAAGTATTGTTGATTTACAGTGTTGTGTTAATGTCAGCTGTACAGCAAAGTGATTCAGTTACACACATATATGTATATATATTCATTTTCAGATTCTTTTCCATTATGGGTTATTACCAGATAAAATAGTATAGTAATATAGATTGAATATAGTTCCCTGTGCTATACAGTAGGTCCTTATTGTTTATCTATTTTACATATAATAGCATGTATATGTTAATCCCAAACTCCTAATTTGTCTCTCCCCAGCACCCCTGTGAGTATGTTTCTGGTTTATAAATAAGTTCATTTATATCATTTTTTTTTAGATTCCACATAAAAGTGCTATCATGTGATATTTGTCTTTCTCTATCTGACTTCACTTAATATGATAATCTCTATGTCCATCCATGTTGCTGCAAATGGAATTATTTCATTCCTTTTTATGCCTAAGTAATATTTCATTGTGTATATATACCACAACTTACTTATCCATTCATCTGTTGATAAACATTTAGGTTGCTTCCATGTCTTGGCTATTGTAAATAGTGCTGCTGTGAACACTGGGCTGCATGTATCTTTTCAAGTTATAGTTTTATCTGGATGTCATTTTTATCAAGAGTGGGATTGTTGGATCATATGGAAACTCTATTTTTCATTCTTTAAGGAACTCCATAATGTTCTCCATAGTGGCTGCACCAATTTACATTCCAACCAACAGTGTGGAAGGGTTTCTTTTTCTCTACACCCTCTTCAACACTTATTATTTGTAGACTTTTTAATGATGCCCATTCTGACTGGTGTGAGGTGATGCCTCATTATGGTTTTGATTTGCATTTCGCTAATAATTAGTTTTGATGAGCATCTATTAATGTGCCTGTTGGCACATCTGTGTGTCTTCTTTAGAGAAATGTCTATTTATTGGGTTTTTTGTTTGTTTATATTAAGCTGTATGGGCTGTTTATATATTTTGGAACATATTTGCAAATTATGCGACCAACAAGGGAGGAGTGCTCTATATTCTTATGTTGAATTTCTTTGTCTTCTGTGATTGCTTTAATTTGGGGGGCCTCTTTCATATGCATTTAGTAAAATCAGCTCAAACCTTCTAGGTCAGTATTTAAATTTTTAGTGAAGTTTATTTTAACTTTATCTTCTTTAATTTACTGATTTCTGTGATTATGTTTATAGCCTTCTTTTATTTTCTTAAATATGCATCTCCCCTTTTCCTCTATTTTTATTGTTCATCATCTTATCTTTGAGCTTTTGAATTCATATTCTTACTAAGTTATTCTCTAAGGTAAGATCATTGTGATAAATTTTCTTGTGCTTTGAAGTATGTTTTCTTTTACATTTAGGGTCCTTATTTTCCTTTGAAAGTCATGTTCCTTTCTTGCTAGCTTTCTTCCTCTTCTCTGTGTATTTTTTGTTTTGCTATATGTTTGCATATTTGCTTTGGCACTTTCTTTCACATTGCTCATAATTGGGCAGTTCTATTCAGACATTTTTTCTGATATAAAGTGAGTATACTCATGAGTCTTCCTAGTATGGCTGAACCAAGTTTCATTTGCCTCTCTAACCACCATTTAAGAGATACTTTATTTTCTGTCCATTTTCAGTAAATGGATAGAATGGAAAGGGTGGCAGAAAAACTCAAAGTGGTTATGCAGTCTTTAATACTGTGGTTCTGGTCTCTCTTCTGAGATGTTGTTAAATATCCTATAGAAGTTGTCAAACCAACTAGTTTGGTAAGTCACATTCTTACGGGAGCTATATTGGGATAACATACTGTTTCCTCAATTCAATGTGTTTGCCTCACTTCTCTAGAATAGTAGTAATTCAGCTTCTTGGCTTCAGGACAAAGAAAAAGTTAATCTTTCAATTTACTCTTCCTTATATGTAAAAATACTTAGCTACTGATATTTTTCAAACTATATCTTTATGTGGGAGAACACCCAAGAATTGACTGGGATAATTTACTTATAATGAGATTACAGCTATCTGGTTTTATGCCATCCATGATGATACCAATAACTGGATGAGTCAGGGTTTTTTTTAAACATTTTTTTAATTGAGTTATAGTCATTTTACAATGTTGTGTCAAATTCCAGTGTAGAGCACAATTTTTCAGTCATACGTGAACATACATACATTCATTGTCACATTCTCTTTCGCTGTGAGCCACCACAAGATCCTGTATATATTTCCCTGTGCTACACAGTACAGTCTTGTTTATCTGTTTTACATTTTGAAATCCCAGTCTGTCCCTTCCCACCCCCTGTCACCCTGGCAACCACAAGTTTGTATTCTATGTCTATGAGTCTGTTTTCGTTTTGTGTTTAACCTTCATGACAGGGCAAAAAAGTTTGCTACACTCCCATTTATGGCTTTACTTGTTTTTCTGGTAGTGTCTTAGAGATCACTTTTAAGTAATCAATATTTAGACTTACTTTTTGTTTTTATTGAAATATAGTTGATTTATAATACTATATTAGTTTCACATATACAAGATAGTGATTCAATATATACAGATTATACTCTATTTAAAGTTATTACAAAATAATGGCTGTGTTTCCCTGAAGTGCACAATTCATCCTTATTGGGTATTTATGTTATACGTAGTAGTTTGTATCTTTTAATCCCCTATTGCTGTTTTGCCCCATCTACCCACTAGTAACCCCTATTTTGTTCACATCTGTGAGTCTGTTTCTATTTTGTTATATTTATTTATTTGCTTTGTTTTTTGGATTCTACATGTAAGTGATAACATAGAGTATTTGTCTTTATCTGTGTGACTTACTTCACAAAACGTACTACCATCTAAGTCCATCCACATTGTTGCAAATGGCAGAGTTGCTTTCTTTTTAATGGCTGAGTAGTATCCCATTTTATGTATATATAATGTCTTTTTTACCCATTCATTTATTGATGGACACTCAACTTACTTCTGTATCTTGGCTATTGTAAATAATGCTGCTATGGATATTGGAATGCATGTGTCTTTCTGAATTAGTGTTTTCAGATTTATTCTTGAATAATAGTAATAATATACTTGCAACTTAAAAAAATCTTACAATATACAGAAAGAACTCCTGTATTGGAGCAAAGTTAAACTATCTGGGGATTATGATAATTTTCAGTTAATTTATTTTGTAATTCTAAATAGGTATACTGTGATGTGAAATATGTAACTCAGAAGTAGGATGATCAAAGGTGACCTCTAAGAATACTATCATGTTAAACATGTAATTAAACTGAAGGTATCTGTATAAGTCAAAACCCACAGCAGATGGAAAAAAATTATTGAATAATATTTAATAAAAAAGACAAGGGGACAGGGGATCATGAAGCACCTTTACTCAGGGACTAGGAACAGTGGGATGGTGTTATCACCTCTAAATTGGAAGGTGTAGGGGAAGGAAGGCTTATAGACCTGGTGTTGGCCATATGAGGGGGCTGCCCCTGACGTGGAGGAACACGTTCACAGCTGAAACCTTGACAAAGGAGGGAGGAAATGGGGAGGGAGAGACTCTGACCCTTCTCTCCTTCCAAACTCTGATCTCAGCAGCTTGTGAGAGTGCAAGTAAGAATTAAACAGTATCTTCCATTGACCAAACCCACAGGAAGCCAGAGAGTGGGAGAGCAGGTGTTGAAGAGAGTAGAGCTTAATGGGGCACAGTAAGGCAGGAAAGAGTGGGGAATAAATCTGGAGGGACAGATGGAGGCTGGCCAGCACAGTGTCTCACCCTAATATTCTGTATTTAAAGATCATTTAAAGAACAGGAATGAGTGCTTTAGCTATAGAAGGGGCGTAATTTTTTTGCATTTACGTAAACTTACAAAGCCAGTTATGTATAATTTGTAAAATGAAATTGTTTCATGCATGTTTTGTGTATGTAGGCACTCACAGGCAGAGTTGCTTCTACTACTTTCACAGCTAACGTTTATTGAGTGCTACAAGCAAGGGACTTTTCCAAGGGCTTTAAGAGAATTTACTCATTTTATCCTTAATAGTTGATAAGATCATGCCCATCTTGCAAGTGAGGAAACAGAAGCACGAGAGGTTGCCTCAGGTTAATAGCAAGAAGTAGGCTCCTAACTCAGTAGGGATTCTAACTCGGGCATCTGGCACCAGAGCATCTCACCCTAACTACCATCCCTACACTACGTCTATGCTGTTAGCACCTAGACTTGTCAATTGCTTAATTTTGGAGTCTCAGGAATTTTTATGTCATTTTTATTATACTTGGGTAATAATCACTCAGTTGACAAAGTAACTTATTCTGAAAAAGATGACCCACTTCCCGAACTCTGCACACAACAGCTGAGAATCAGTGTTCTGATGTTCTGTGTCGGAAGGGAACTTAGCCAATCCTCTCTTCAATCCTTTGTGACCCGACCAGTCCCCTTTCTAACCTCATTAGCATCTTGCTGATTCACTTACTGGAACAGATGTAACTCCTGTTTCGTAAGCTTTAAAACCATCCTCCTGAAATATTGCTCAGCTCTTTGACTGTGGCACTATGACGATGTTTTGTACCAGATATGATTCTAATAGCAATGTGTGGCAACTATTTCGAAGGGAAAGAAATCTAACTTTCTTCTCATGGAACAGAATAGAGAATATGGAGACTTTGTAAGAGAAGTAATGATGTCAGTAGCTTCTGAGAAGGAAAGTAGGAGTTAAACACAATCACATAGAATTTCTCTCTTTAAACTGAAGGTCAGTCTGGGAAATATCTCAGTTAGTTCAGGCTGCCAGAACAAAATAGCAAGGACTGGGTGGCTTAAACAACAGAAATGTATTTTCTCACAGTTTTGGAGGCTGGAAGTTCAAGATCAGGGTGCATGGTTGGAGTCTAACGAGAGCTCTCTTCCTGGCTAGCGGATGGCGCCTTCTCTCTGTGTGCTCACATGGCCTTTCCTCAATGTGTGCCTGTTCTTGAAGAGAGAGATGTCTTCCTCTTCTCATCAAGTCAACAGTTCTATCCAATTAGCAACCCACCCTTATTAGCTCTTAACTTAATTACTTCTAAAAGCTCTATCTCCAAATATAGTCATGCTAGAGGTTAGGGCTTCAACACATGAATTTTGGGGTGGACACATTCAGTCCATAGCAAGAAAGTTACTTTTATGATTAGATTAGTAAAATACAGTGATTCTGAACTTTATCCAAGAGCAGTTTTATCACAGCAAATTTATATTTAAAATAGGAATAATAACCCAAGAATGTTTATTAAACAATAAACCAGCAATTACTGCTTTATGAATATGGAAACGTAGGCCATAATTTGGAATTCTATTAGTATTCTTCACTCACTTCAAATTAAACTGGTATCATACAATTTCTCAAACAGATTGGACTTGAAGTTGCAAAGATAATCAATGTTTCTCCTAACTGTTGCCTCCTTCCCCAGTCAGTGCACATGCAGATGACTGTGATAATCAGGGTATGTGGGGAGAGGTGAGGATTATATTGGGTCCCTTCCTTTGGGGCTTCTGTTTGCTTGGGGCAGTGAATCACAGAGGCTGTTAATTGGGAAAAGTATGTTAGCACATTTGTGTCAAAAAGACTTAAGAAAGGTTCAGATGAATGCAGTCAGCTCATAATTCCCACCACCCCTCAAGTGAGTTATTTCATTTGTCCTCTTGTAAGAGGCTGGGTGTTGTCCTTGTGTTACTTCTTTCCACTCAGTTTCTTCAGATATGGCGCTTGACCGTATTTCCTAGAACAATAGCATCTGGGAGTAGTAGGGCACAGTGGTTTAGGGGCATCACTGCTCTGGACCCTGTGCAGTTCTAAAGACAGCCATACTACATCAGAAGGTTGGTTAGCAAAGAGCTTTATGAGCATGGATAGTTGGAATACATTTTTGCATAACAACCCATGCCTTTCACATAACAGCTTGTATGACTTTATGTAACCTCTTAGACTTCAATTTACTTATTTATAACATAGCTCTAATAATAGCATCTAACACATAGTATTGTGAACACTACAGTATTATAAACAAATATATATATGTATGTATATTTATATCCACATGTGATGCATGTGTCTGTCTAGAGAGAAATATCCTTTTACTTGGGACCACTTAATAAATGTCAGTTTTTATTATTTCTAATTTGGGGTTATAATTTCTGTTTAAATCTCTTTGGATAGGTACTTTTATCACAGATCCAATTTAGTTAAATTACGTATTTTTAAAGAGCTAAAGCATGAATAAGTTTGAAGTTATAGAATAAATTATAAAGTTAATTTTTAAAACTGGATTAGGCTGTTACATTAGCCAAGGTTGCAGTATATATGTCTTATCTGGCTCTGAGTTCTTTAATGTATAAAAATGACTTTTTTTTTTGAACGATGAGACTGCATCTAAAAAAAAATCACATGCTTTCAACTTCAATACTGAAAATAACCTTATAACACTAAAATAAATCATCCTATTTTCTACTTAACAATCACTTGATCACCAAGATATGCTCCCCTTTTTTTAAATGGCGATAGACTGTGCTGCGTGAGCATATGAATGCTATAACCCCAGTGACGGTCTGTGCTGTCCTTATTGTCAGGTGATCAGATAAAATGTTTTCTAATGCCACTTGGATTATGTTTAAATCATGATGTGTTCAGCAACAATGTACATGATCAATACTAACAGATTGCCATTGACTCCAAAAACAAATTGAAAACTATGATTTTTAAAACAACCACAAACTGACCGATAAGTTGGAGGCAACAGTGAGAGAAACTTTTTATTTTCCTAAACCATTGAGGACAAATTGCCAGCCTGATATCTCATTACCCCAGAATACCGTGATGTGCATTTTTTACAAACAAGGACCTTTTCCTACACAACTATAATACAACCATTGAAACCAAGAAATCACTACAAAAGCATCACTAGTATTTAATCCTCAGACCCCATTTAAATTTCACCAGTTGGCCCAATAATGTGCTTTATAACAAAAGGATCCAGCTTAGAGTCACAAGATACATGTAGTTGTCAGGTCTGTTTAGTCTCCTTTTCTGGGAGCGGTCTCCTGTCTTTCTTTGACCATCATGACCTTGACACTTGACATTTAAAGGCCAGTGGTTTTGTAGAATGTTCTTAATTTGGGTTTGTCTGATGTTTTCATCTAATTAGATTCAGGTTGCACATCTTTGGTAGGAATAGTGCAGAAGTAATGCTCTATTCTTGCTGTAGCCTATCAGAAGGCACACGATTTTGATTAGTTCCATTACTAAAGAAGTTCACTTTGATCACTAAATTAAGGTGGAGTCTGCAGAACTTCTCCATTATAAAGTTAGTTTTCCTTTTAGTAATCAATAATTGTTTTGTGGGCTGGTGCTTTGAAACTGGGTTAGTATCTTATTCCTCATGAAACTTCCAGTTTATTCATTTATTTATTTGTATCTGTGTGGACTCATGGCTGTCTCTGATACTCAGTGGGCTATAGTTGCTCTTTGCCATTTTTATTTATTTTGATAATTATGTTGACCTTGATTGGGCCACTCAGGGACAGCTACTCCTCTGGACACCCTTCTTACTCTCCTTAAGCTTTACATCCCATGCCTGGCCACCCTCCTACAAAGATGCCCTCTCAACCTGCTGGGGCTCTGGCTTCCTGATCTGGGATCTGGACCACTGCAACTCCCCCAGACGGGCGTAGATGTCTACCTCGCTCTGCTTCACCTAATGGCTTTAGAACTACATTGTTCAGGAAGGAAAGGTGAGGGGAGTGGAGTAGAAGAGAGAGAAAATGAGCCGAAGTTACAATTTTACAGTATGTTGTGTAGCTTTAAAATTCTGAAACTTAAAAAAATTTCTATGATATTTTCTCAATTTCATATAAGGAAGAAAAGTCACTCTCAGGCAATTCATACCTCTTATTTGAGCATACTGGTCAGAAATTTCTTTAAAATTTCTTTTAAAGAAATCTTCTTAATGCTTGTCTATGGCTGCCTCCTGCTTCTGATTAAAAAACATTGAGGGAGGATCTAGTCCTTCGAAGGAGAGAAGACTAATGATGGATTTCTGAAAGGCTTCTTTCAAAGCTTTAAAAGTATGCAATTTAAAGTGTCTGTTCACTAAAGAAAATAATAGAGCACGATGGAATAAATGAAAGATCTTTTTGATTATGGGGGGAAAACATTCCCTTTTAAGGATATAAAACTGTTATGGTGAAACTGACTTGGGACCTGTACATTTTCTGCTGTTCAAATGTAAACCTTAACCCCGACATGACCTCAGTGAGGTGTATACTGTTGAAGAAACCTGTCTGCACACTTTGAGAAAATGTCCAGACAGGAGGGAGCCCAGCCGAGTGAACTCAGCTTTCTGAAGGCTCCCATCGGCCTAACAGTCTGCAGTGCTATCTGGTATTCAAAACCTGTGCTGCTTTGTGCTATCTCTTCTGCTGCTGTCTCACATTATTTCTCCTGCATGTAAACATTTTATGTTTCTGCTTTACTTCATCAACTAGGCTGTAAACAATTTGATTATACAGATGATGCATTTAATAATGATTTTTTCCTGGCTGTCATCCAAAAGAGCAGTAGGTGTGTAATTGTTTGTAGAATGAACGAATGAATGAATCAATGGTCCAGTCAATCAACTACTTAACTCAAGTACCTGGCATTAACCACACTTTAAAAATATTTTCCATCCAAAAAGTCCTTGGGTTTGGGTTTCTCAAGAGAGAAAAAAAAATCTTGCTCTTAATGATCCCATGTTTATTGTTACAGATTCTGTAACAAAAAAGATTCTCATATTTTCCCAATATCATGTAAGAAAACCTTCATGATGTTCTTAAGCAATTCATCCCTCTGTTTTCATATAACCTGAAATTGCTAGAGCAGATGAGAGATTTTCCCGTATTTGTAAAAAGCTCAAGGAAAAATTTAAAAATTGAGTATTCCTATTCTGCCCCAAAGAAAATGCTTCAAATCATCAGATATTTGGTACCATTAGTGGAAGAGCATTACCAGTGTCTTGAGGCAACTACATGCTTCACTAATCAGAGAGTTTGTCTGCTTTTCTGTCTTGCCTTAGCTATGCCAGTTATCTTTAATAAGGTGTTCAACAAATCTTAAGAGTATTGTTATTACGCAGGCAGTAAACAGAACACTCTCCAGAACACGAATTAAGTGCACTTTTCAGCGTCAGCAAATGCCATTTTGAGATAATGCTGTATTTCTCCTCTCTACACACATTTGTTAATCGTAAGCAGTAATATGGCATCTCTAACTTAGATACAGCCTGAAGAAGGTAGTTTACATAAAAACATTGCAAATATAACAAATGTTTTGCATTTTTTCTTTCTAAATATACTGTTTTTCTCTTAGTGACTACTAAAAACAGTAATTGCACCAGATGATGACTTGGGGATTTAATACAGAAAACAGAAATTACACCCCCATCACTTCTCTGCTTGGCCCCTCTAATCCCCCTACTATGGTCTGCTAGATCGGGTATGCTGTGGCCCTCCCCACCCTCCTCCCTGAGCTCATCCCTTTCTACTCACGCCTCTGTCTCTTTACATGTTCCAACTCCTGGGAGAGCCAAGCTAGTTTTCTGCTATGGTGCCTTTTCTTTTGCTCTTCTCCCTGGGAACTGCTTGGTACTGCTTGGAACTGCAGGTAGCCCAAAGTACAGCTTGGTAGTTGTGAAGAGAGTACACTCAGTCACTTTTGTGTGTCTGTATGTGTCAGCTCCTTCCATCTCAAATAAATATGCACTATAAGTAGGTAGAGTGTGTTCTCTATGCAAATGTCACTTCAAAAACAAGTCCCCTGAGACTTCTTCCAAACAGATTGCTGCCTCTGTCTAGGAAGTCCATTGTCTAAAAGGTCTTCCTCTAATTCTCGGCACAGCTGGCTCTGCATCGTGCAAGGCTCAGGTCAAAGGCCAGTCCTTCAGGCAAGCATACTGTCATATACTTCTTCCCCACCCTAGTCACTCTTTCTTACTGTGTTCCTTATTTTTATTTTCTTTGTAGCACTGTAAGTGTCTGAGATAAATTATCTTAATTGTTTTCTACTCAACATTTATATTTTTGCAGTACATTGTGAACACAATGAGAAAAAGAATTGTGTCTGGTTTCTTTTTCCTCTCTATTCTATCTCCAGCTCTTATAGTGGTACCTGATACACAGTAGGCACTCATAATCCATCTGTTGAATGCAGAAAAAATGACTTCTTTGCTTGACAAAGTTGGATACTTGGCCCAGTTCTGAACCAGATGACTCTAGCAATTATATTTAGCAATCATATGACAATTTCAGCTGCCCTCTAACCAGTATTTCTTCAGAATATTTAAATCTTGCTCTGTGTATAACATGACACTTTTAAATAAAAGCAAATGAGTAGACTGGAAAATACAAAACTGTATTTTTTAGAACTCTACTTTTGGACCCAATTAATCAAATGAGAAAGTCAATTAATTCCCCATCCCTTTTCTCAGGCCTGGTGAGTGGCTCCAACGTTCCCCCCACTCATTGCTCAAGCTAGAAATTTGGAAGTTATATAGGTCTAGACTGCTCCCTCTCCCTTATCCCCTCTATGTTCAGTGAATCCTATTGATCATGCCTCCTATTGATCTTTTCTGGCCTTTCACAACAGTGTCCCCTCAGAAGTTCTGATCTCATCATGTCTCAATTAGCATACACTCAGTGTATTTTGTTGAATTTGGAATAGTCCCTATTTTGGCTGTAAAAGCAAAATTTTTCTCATTTTAAAATGTAGTTTACATTTCTCATTTTTTTGCAATATTTTTAAAGGAAGAGTCATACTGAAAAATCAAAGAAAATTCTACATGGCGTTGGTAAAAATGTACAAGCCTCTAGGTAAATAGATGCCAAGTATAACTTTTAATTTTTTAAGAAAGTACATTTGATTTTTTTCAAAAGGTCAGAGAGATCCCTGAGATACATTAGTGTTCAGAGAAGTTGATAGATTTTTCTAAATGACATCAAATATAATTGCAGAAATGTTTAATTTAATTTAATCATTTATTTGTTATAGATTTGGAAATTATGAAGTGTATTCAGTTTTATATTATTTGTACTGAAGAAAATATACTGCTGTTAGGCGTCAATGTAGTATTATGAGAATAGTTGTCTAACATCCATAAAATGAACTGTTGAAAGAGAAAATTACTTGAAGGTACTTCTCACAACAAAGGCAGACTTAATTTTAACTAATGTTGGAAGAAATAATAGTAGCAATATGGAGCTAAGTGCATTATGGGAAAATCACCGATGTAATTAGGCAGTTTCATAGTATTATCTATCACTTGCATATAATTAGGATAAACTCAAGTTTCACTCCAAATTGTTTTTATTAAAAAAAGCAATTTTGAAATTCTAGATATTTGTGGTATTAAGCTTTATTATTATTTTTATTTACTTGGTCTTCTGACAGATCACAAGGGAAGCTTGAATACTTCTGATATGAAGTAAATATATAGAGAACAATGAACTACTTGAAATACTTTACAAATTAACATGCAAATGGGTTTAAAAAACCCCACTGTTGTTATTTCAAAAAAAAGTTGTTGTTTTTTTTTGGAAATTTACAAGGAGAGTTTACTTTTTAAATTGCTGGACACTTAATAAAGTGAAAATTTTATTATGGAGAAAAAACTTCAATATAAGAACACAAAAAGATTAATACTACTTTCAGCAGTTGATTTTAAAACAGAGTAGATGTGAAAAGAAACACTACAATCTACAGGTTAAGATCTGCTGTGCCATATAATGGAATTTGACAAGGCTGAAAAGATTTCAAGTCCTAATGAGAACTGTATGAACTCTAACAGGAATACCATGGGGAATGACTGTGCTTGCCAGAATTGGATTTGGAGGCAGCAGGAATAATATACGCTGGCAACCAGGGTCTGCTTGTTCTTTTACAGTCTGGGACTTGAACAACAACAGCAATATAAACAAAGACACACACTCAACAACATCACACTTCAGAATCAACACATTTTGCTACTTGACCTTTCAGAGCAACTGGCTCTTAATCTTTCCTTGAGAACACAATGTGTCTTAATATTTCCTTCTTGACCCTGTGCCCTCTGGCTTGTTTCCCCTCCACTCTGTCACCTCCTTATTGCTAAGTCTGTCTTCCTGTCTCCCTCTACCCTCATTCTCTTTCCTCACCTACCCCTGCTTGTCACTACCTCCTTCTGGGTTTCTTAGGCACCATATTTCCTCCTTTCCTTCTTTGCTTCCCTGGTCTCCTCAGCTGAGTCCTTTTGGTTTGACTCCAAGCCTCTCGTTTCCTTCTCCCTACAGCTGATTCCACTGACCTCCTCAGGCGGCCTCTTGCAGCTCCACTGCACAGGTTCCCAGCCTCACCCTCCAGCATCCACCATTCCCTGAGTCCTTACTAAGTGCCAGGCAGTTGTACAGAGAGCTTCAGACAAATGATCTCATTTATACTAAGAACCCAGTGAGGGAGGAATTACTGACCCTGTTTTTTTGGATGAGGAAACTGAGGCTCAGAAAGGTTAAGTATCTTGCCCCATTTCTCATGCTTAATAATTGTCTGTGCTAGGATTTGAACCCAACTGAGTCTCACTCTTAAACACCATAGAATGTTAGCCCTTAATTTGTTAAGCACTTATATGGCAAGACTTACCCTGACGGTACACTGTGATTTTCTCCATTTTCTTTCTTTTTTTTTTAAACATTTTTTATTGATTTATAATCATTTTACAATGTTGTGTCAAATTCTAGTGTTCAGCACAATTTTTCAGACATACATGGACATATACACACTTATTATCACATTTTTCCCTCTGTGAGCTACCATAAGATTTTGTGTATCTTTCCCTGTGCTATACAGTATAATCTTGTTTATCTATTCTACAATTTTGAAATCCCAGTCTCTCCCTTCCCACCCTCCACCCCCCTGGCAACCACAAGTCTGTATTGTATGACTATGAGTCTATTTCTGTCCTGTATTTCTGTCCTCTATTCATCAGGGATGTTATAGTTTAAAAAATTTTTTATTTTTATTATTAGGTGCTCTTTGTCTGGTTTTGGCATACTAGTTTCATGTAATAAACTGGTAAGTATTCCTTCATCTTCTATTTTCTGAAAGAACTTTTTAAAATTTCCCTTGAGACTTCCTCCTGACTCATGGATTATTTATGGATTATTTATAGTGTATTTTTTAGTCTCCAAGTGTGTGGATATTTTCCTGTTATCTTTCTCTAATTGATTTCTTTTGTGTCCATAGTGGTCAGAGAGCACACTATCTCAATTCCTTTAAATTTTTTGAAGTTTGTCCTGTGGCACAGGATGTGAGTGTTCTATAATGCTATTGTTGGGTGGAGTGTTCTATAAATGTCAATTGGAGCCTCTTGGTTGATTGTGTTGTGGAGTTTTATATCCTTGCTGATACTTAGTCTAGCAGTTTTATCAGCTGTTGAAAGGGGAATGTTGAAGCCTCCAAATACATTTTTGAATTTGTTTATTTCTCCCTTCAGTTCTTTCAGTTTTTGCTTCACGTATTTTGCAACTCTGTTTTTTTGGTGCATTTACATTTAATACTGCTATGTCTTCTTGGTGGACTGACCCTTTTATTATTATAAAATATTCATTGCTGTCTCTGCTAGTTTTCTTTACTCTGAAGTGAAGTTTATCTGCCATTAATAAAGCTATTCCTGTATTTCTTCAGTGTTTATAAGATGTATCTTGAATCTTTTACTTTCAGTCTGCCTGTATTATTATATTAGAAGTAAGTTTCTTATAGACAGAATGAAGTTGGGTCATGTTTTTAAATCAAGTATGCTAATCTGTGCATTTTATGTGGTGTATTTAGGCCCATTTACATTTAATGTAATTATTGATATGTTAGGTTTTAAATCATATCTTTTTTCTATCTCTCTTTTTTTTGTTTCTGTTGTCTTTTTTATGTCTTTCTGTGGGTTACTTACATATTTTTTAGCATTCCATTTTGTTTTATCTATATTGTTTTTGAGTGTATCAGTTTGCATAACTCCTTTTTAGTTGTAGTTTTACCTATTACATTGTATGGACATAACTTTTCCCATTTACTGTTTTCATTATTTTACCAGTTCAAATTAAGTGTAGAAACTTTACCTCCCCTTTATGTTTCTTTACCCTCCCTCATTTATAATTGTCTTATATATTTTCTCTACATACATTTAGAAACAAATCAAACAGTATTATAATTTTGCTTCAATCATTAAACAATTTAGAAAACTGGAAAGGAGGAAAATCTGTTCTTTTTACCCATACTTTTTCTTACTACGTCCTTCTTTTTTTTATGTTCCAAGATTAGTTCTTTTTACATTTTCCTAAGAGGCGGGAAAGCCCCTGAATAGAAATAACTTTGTGGTATATCCAAGGGAATGGCCTGGGCGAGCTCACAGAATGCCCCATGCCAGCCTCATACCCCAGCAGTCCGATGCTATTATTCCGAGAAGGGCATGGTATCTGCTCACAGAGCCAGAAATGAAGGGCTCATGGGAATGGCAACAAGGAGTGACTGAGCACTGCTGCACAGACACAGGCTTGCTCATGAGTGTCAGTGTTGAGAGATGACAGCGTGGCCTTCTTGGCCGAAGAGATGAAGAGATGCCCTTCTTTCATCCATTAAACTTCTTTATGGATTTAAGTCACAGCTTCAAGGAGAAGGGCAGAGGAACTGAACAAAGTGAAGTTAAATTTCTGCCATATTAGCAGAAGAGAGACTCATGAAAATTAAGCTGAGGTATAGAAAAATAAGTGGAGTAATATTTCTTGCACAGGGGCCTTTGAGTCTTACACTTTATCTTCATGCCTTTTTAAAAAGAATATGTACTTTTCTGCTTCCCTTTCCAACAACATCCTATTTCAGTCAGAATCACTGCCATTATTCCTGATTCTCCAGATGGAATCTCAGTCATTTTTGACTTTTCTTTTTCTCATCTCTGTTTTATTCATAAAACATTATTTCTTCCTACAAAATATTTTATGCCTCTGCCTCAATTTACCACACCATCATTGTCTGAATGTCTTGCTTAGAGCAACAGCATCTTTGCTCCTCTGCTGAATTCCCTATAATATCATTCCCTTAATTTAAAACTTACCATGGCTTTCTATTGTGTTCTGTAATGAATACAAACCTCTTTGATTATTCCTTCACAGTGTGGTTTTATTCTGCCTACTTAACCTTAATTTCTCTCATCCACTGAGCCACAGTGAATCTATTTTTCTCCCTTCCTTCTACCTAAGTCCATCCTCCTCCCAATCTGCTGACTTTGTTCATTTTTCCTTTATGTCCCCACTCTCACATAAAAAGCAAGCCTGACATACTTTCCCTTCTTGCTCCTGAATATTAAGTTCTATTCCACCTTTAAATCCAACTTTGTAACATTTGCCTCCCTGAATATACATTCTCAGTCTACTCTAGTTCAACTGAAATTCTCTTCTCTGTGAAATCCTATTATACTGAGAGCTTCTTGATAGAATTTATCAATTAACTATTCTCCATGTGAGATTTCTTTTTGGTGCCAACTAAATGCCTTCTAGATGCTTGGCACTGTTTTGAAGGCAGAGGTTATAATAATAGAAATATTTAGCCATGATTAGGCACTGACTTTAACCAGTCTGAATGGGCATCTGGCCAATCATCCAGTACCCTGTACCTGTACATATCATTGAATATCATCCCTGGTTGAGGATACACTATCTGTTCGTAAATCAGCTCCACCCTAGCGTGTACCCCTACCCTGGCCACACCTACCTAAGGACAAAAAAAGCCAAAGCTGTAATTGTGAGAGAGAGCACTGCATCAGCAGCCCCACCCCAACTGTAGTCTGTCTTAGGCTGTTCAGGTTATCTATTGCTGTATAATAAACTACTGCCCCTAATTCACAAATAACCACAATTTTATTTTCTGCATCCATTTTGTGGGTCAGGTTTTCACACAAGTCTCAACAAAGATGGGTTGTCTTTGCTCCATGATGTTGAAGGCCTCAGCTAAGAGCCAAGCAGCTGGAGGGACTAGAGTGGCTGGGTGTTTGAATCATTCTCTTCATGCACATGTCTGGTGCCTGGGCTGGTATGATTTGAATGGCTAGAAGTTTCTGGGTTCTCATTCTCTCTCTCTCTGACACACACATGCACACACGCACGCACACCCCTACTTCCTACTTCTCTTTTCAGAGCCTTATCATGTAACCTCTCCCTGAGGCCTCTCCAGCATGTGGCCCCAAGGTAGTCAGCTTTGTATATAGTAACTTGAAGCTCTAAGAGAGAATGTTCCAATCAAAGCTACTCAGCCTTTTATGATCTAGCCTTAGAAGTCACAGTACATCATTTCTGTCATATTCTGTTGGTCAAAACAACCACAGACCCTCTCAGATTCAAGAGGAGGGATCATAGACCCCAATTCTTAATGGAAAGAAATGCCAAGGAATTTGCAGTCCTCCCCCCCTTTTTTTTGAAAATCCACCACACATGCTCTTGATCACTGCCTGAAGGCAATCTATTTCTGTCTTCCCTGTTTCCATCCATCTAAGGACAATCTGTCTAGACTATGGGGAAACTTACTGTTAAAGTTCCTATTTAAATATCAGTTATTTCCATCCTGGGATCCTTCTACAACTTGCCTTCTTTATCCTCATGATCTAGTGTGACCTCCTGGGTACATGTTTGCTTGTCATCAAATTTTTCTTCTCCATCCAGTTTATCCCCCTCTTCTCCCACTTCTGCTCTCTCCTGACCACGTTTCCTACCACCCTGCCCTTTTTTTTTTTTCCTGTGTATTCTAGAGAGACAACTCTTTCCAAAGAAACTTCTATACCCTCAACCTCCTTTTACCAAAAGCTGCTGACAACTCCCCAGTAAAATAATCCGCTCACTCTTTTTCACAGTAGAAGCCATTTTTTCTGTCTCACGACTCTTAACACACCAGAAAAGTGACAGGCATTCGCCTAGATCCCCACTGCTTCTTAACATTATTCTCCACTGCCATGTAAACCTCTCTTTTGAGAGTAATGCCGGCTAATCTTGCTAGCTGCCCCCTTACTCAGTGCTCTTATCCCCCAGTTTTCAAATCAGTTTCCTCCACAACTCCTACAGTCTTCCTGTCAGTCAGTGACCCATCCAGTGACCTAGCCTCACAATTTTGGCTTTCCTCCACTGTGATGGCTTTACCACCATTCAGCCCCACTAAAGACAGCCAGTCCTTCCCTGGACTCTCCCTTCTCCTTTGCCCCATCGATGTCATCCATCTTCCAGTTTCCCCAAGGACGTTGTTTCCCCTGCCATTACCAAGCAGTCTCTGTTTATACCTTTTCCATCTCTAATCTCTGCCTTCTCAAAATACTCGCCTCTTTTCCTCAATATCATCACCTAAACACTTCTTGGGTGATGAGTAATCATTGCTATCTTAATGGTTTAAAAGTGCTCGCAATTAAACACGAATGCTTTCTAGTTTCTAAATCCAACAGACTCTTTATGGCCTTTTCTGTAAAAATGGATACAGGTACCTCTTTCCTGAAATTCCCTTCTGAGACTGCTTTCTTCAGGAGGCTGTCCGAGTTCTTCTTTGGCTTCACTTCTTCCTGCTCAGTACTCTTCTCTGTCCGTCCTACCAATGCCGGTGTTGATTATGGTTCATTCCGCCATCCCTTTGCCGGCCTTTTTTTCTCCCTTGTCTGCACACGCTCCCTGGGTGACTTTTCCTTAGTTACAGGTATCATTTGCACGTGGAAAATTCCCAGACCTCTGTCTCGTGCTATAGCCCTGGAATGGCCTTTGCAGTGACATATGGTACCTCTCCAACCAGATGTCTTCTAAGTATCTCCAACTTAGCAAGCATTGCAGTCTTCTTCTCTACCACCCCGTCCTCCCATACTCACTATGGGGAGTCATTACTAAAACGTAATTCGCAAGTAAAGAAGTAATAATGGTGGTGATTGATTTTAAAAGAAAAAGAAAATGTGAACTTTTCTGTCTCTGTGCTGCTAAGCTGTCTCAGGCAGGCAGAATTTCTTGAAGTACAGGCTGGATGCTGATTGTCACGACCGATATCTCCCAGGATAAGCAATTCTTAACAGCTCCTCTATCTTGCTGAAAATGCCTTTCAAGAATGTCTCTCTTTGTTCTTGTTTTAAGCTCTGCAGGCAACTTTCTGATACATAATTAGATTAAACAAAAAGGGAGATGTCTGTTACTCTGACTGGGATATAGCCGTTGTATACTCATAAAGTGACATTCTGGTTGGTAAATGATCCTCTTGTCAGTTGGCTTGGTGTGAGTCAGTGCCTGAGAGTTGGTGAACTCTAGGTGAACTGTTGAGATCAAGTTTCTAGATCTGCAAAACTGAAGACCAGGCTCTGGACTGTGGTGACTGAAAATAGACCACAAGCCTGAAGGTGAGACCCAGCTAAGGAGGTCAGCAGACCGTTCTTGTGGATATATTTTTAGGTGTACATACTTGGCCTTATATCTATTTGTCCCACACAGCGAATGTCATCGTACAAAGCATCAAAAAGTTGAATACTTGCTTGCTATTTGACAACAGATATTTAATGTGAAAAAGAGCAATTTTAAATGGACTCAATCCCATAATGTGAATTTCTAGGAGACCCACTCTCAATCCCATGGTGTGTTGTCACAAAGCCTCCACGGCATGAAACAGAATCAGAAATTTTAATATCTCTATTAATAGAAATATTAATACTTGTATTATTAAAAACAGAAACAGCAATAACAACAACAAAATGGCATATGGAGTGGCAAAACCTTAGCAGCCTCAAGAACAGTATACCTGCCATTTACAGAGTGTTTATTACATGATAGGTGCTTTGCCTGTTTTATTTTGTTTCATTCTCCCAACATCCTATGAGCTGCAAATTATTATGCCTAGCCAAGAGGGTTTAGGTAACTGGCCCAGGCTACACAAATAGTAAATGGCGAAGATCGATTCAAACCTAAGGCATTTTTATTTCAAAGCCAGTGCTCTTACACATAGTGGACATTTGCTATTTTACTGTTAACTGTTCAAACCAGAGGAGATAGTATGAAGAGTTAAGCTGTCAAAGTTTACATAAATCTCAGTTTCAGTTACACTATCCTTAACTGCAAATAACCACCCTTAGATGTCATCTACATCCTGCCTTAATAATTTGTTTGGGAATTCTAAATGAAATCTTCAGAAGAAGATAATTAAAAAAAAAAAGAATGCATGTAACAAAATTAACAACTAAGATTCTTTGTGTTTATTTAAAAATAGTTTTGAAAAATAATCTCTCATGCCCTATTCCATAACTCCATGCCTACTCTGATGAGTATAGTGTAGTTTTGAATTTTTGACCAGATCCTCAGTAAGAAATCAAATGTCCACTGTGACCCAGGATGTAAGTACATACATGTGTTTTGTGTATGAGTGTGTGTGTGTATGTGTGTCTGGAGTTAAAAATCACAGTCTTATTCACTGAATTAGGGACTCTGATCTATTCTGCTTCATTATGTAAACGAGCACGTATCATAACCAGACCCACTGATGGGTCAAGATCTACAGTTTGAAGATCTCTGGGATGTAGGAGGAATATTCTAGTAGAAGTGAGAACCCTCAGTTCTTTGCTAGTTCTTCCTTTGAACATGAAAACGTTACTCTCATGAGCAAACTGAGGTAATGGAATTGGAACATCTCCAAGATCTCTTTCAGTTTTAACCTAATCATCAAGGAGTTTCCACCTTCATGCAGGTGATCTCCCCTCATCTGGTAATCAGGGAAGATGGTGCATTTTCCCCCTCCATGCAGTACTGACTGCTCCCATGTGTCTCTCATCCCCCACCCCCTTACCCACATCCATTTCCAAGGGGCTGCAGTGCTGTCAGCTGCTCAGCCCAGGGGCCTGACTCCATCCACAGCTGTTGTTTGGATCATCAATCCCAGAAACCCTGCTGGCTGGGGATGTTAGTCCCCAAGTTCCACCCCAAAGCCGTATAACCCCACAGGGCTAAAGCAAGTAAGCACAGTATTAATATTAACACAGATTTCTCATGACGTATGTTGTATGTTTAATGGCCCATCCATCAGACTTCTAAATCACAACAGATCTACTTTGAATTTAGGACATGCTTTTTGCATTTGGAAATGTAAACTCTGACCATATTTAGGCAAAATTCTAAACCTTCTGAAAAGAAAATATAAACTTTCCAGTTCATTAAAGTAAAGAGGGAATTTAAACACAGTATATTTAGAGAGAAGTTTCTTAGACTGTAATGCCAAAGTGATTTTGAAAATCACAAGGTGCTCAAAGCTTTATGGTAAATTCTTCTTAAATAAGAAAGATAATTATCTGTATAATTTCTGTGTATGCACTAAATAAACATACACACACAGGTACATACATGTACAGCCACAAACCTCTACCAAAGCTGATGTTAATAAGAAAGTGTTCCTGATTGGTGAAGTCTGGATAGTACAGCCAATTAAAGAATTAAAACTGACACGTATCTTAGGGGCTGCAAGAGATATGCATTTTTCCATCCACAGGATTCTGGATAGAGTACCTATCTCAGTAGACAACCAAAAAATCCAATGTGGGACCATTGTGCACTTACCTTTGCCACTGAGGGGGAAAGGGTAGAAGTGCTTTAAGCATGTGTCCATTCCATGTACACTTTGCACTGCACAGCACCGTGTATTTATATATATATTTTTTAATAAACTTGAGAGAAGCAGGCAACGTAGGCTAATAGATAAACAGAAACCACAAAGGATTATTAGAATGACTACCTCCGTGGATTAAAAATTAGTGGAGCAAAGATTATAGCTAACGTTTTACACACAGAACACTAGTATGAGAAATACGTATTAAGATTGTGTTCCATATTTTCCTCTAAGAATTAAGTTCCTAATAATTAAATATCAAATAATGATGATCTTATCAATTATCTTGCACTATCTAACACTTCACATTTTACAGTCCAGGCTACACATTGAGATGCCTGTGCTAATTCAGTACCTCCAGTAGTTTTTGCCAGTTGGTGTAACAGTACATGTCAAAATTTGAGGAAATTTGTAACAATTAATTCTATAATAACATAGAAGCCATCAGACTGCATTTCAGAGTTTTATTGAGTTTTTTCAGTTTTAATTATCTATGATAGCTACAATTCTAATGACCATGATTATATCAAAGCTCTGCTGTTATTTTCAATAGCAGATACAAAGTTGGCTGCCATGCCTTAGACACACACACACACACACACACACACACACACTCACACACTAGAAGTTACAGATTCCTGCATGCAAACTTATAGGAAATGTACATTCCTTTTATAATACAATTATGCACAATTAGTCTGAAATTTGTTAAACTATACCATTGATGTAGATAAACCTGAGAAAGCTCAAAATGTCAAGTAACACTGTTTCCATACTGCTCATTCAATGGCACTATTAATCACAAAGAAATCTAGTTCAATGATCCACCATGAAAATCACAGATAATATAAAAATAAACATTTTTTCAAAATCACTAAAACATACCAGAATTCAAATTCACAATTTTTGATATGTAACATATATTCCCCTTCGTATTAATTTGTAATGATGTCTATAATGCAGTGTACAACAGAATTAAAAATTTTTAACAGGATTCAGCAGCCAAATAATACACAGTTATCACTGTAAAACTTGGACCTAAAGTTATCAAATGTACAAAGAAAACATTAAAGTTAGCAGTGTTGGATTGCTGGTAGTGTGTTACTTAGAAACTCCATCTCAAAGAAATTAAGATTACACTATTTCATCTTAAGAAGAAACGGTAACATAAGCATTGAAGCAGAATTGAACACAGTAACTGATTACACCAGCTGCCTCTTTCTCTCCCCATCTCCCTGAAGTATTTCCTTAAATTCTAATGTTGTATCTGCAATGTCCATCCCACCAGACTTCTAAAACAGCTACTCTGAGTTTAGGACAAGCCTTTTGCATTTGGAAATGGGAAACTCTGACTGTATTTGGGGACACAATTTTAAGCATGTTGAAAAGACAATACAGACTTTTCTATAATATTATATAAAATGTAGACAATACATTTTTGTATTTACTATCGATTTTATGACAGTTTGACACCAACTTGTGTCTATATAGAAAGCACCCTAAATAAAAAGATAAACGTGCAAAAGCATTTCTAGAGAAAATTAATCACTTATATCACAAAAAAAGATTAGATTAAAAAATCTGAAGACTTAAACATTTCAAGATACTGATATTTGAAAAGCATCATAATATACAGGAACTCTATTATGTATCATATATTATGTAAAATACACCAGTGTGACATATTAATATTATACATTGTAATAAATATAATTTACATTGGTATGTTGGATCTTTCAAGAAAGTTTTTCAGTCTGTACAACTGAAGGACTATGAGCTTCATCAATAAATACTATCATAATAGTTACAATTTGACCAGCAAAGTTAAAGCTTCACTATATCTCTAACTAGTTACACATCTTTATTGTCACTAGTCCAATTCCAGCTGCTGTAAGCACTGACATCTCTTGTTTCCAAAGGCAGTATAAGTGCACTGCCCCAAGGAGACTGAGAAAACTTACATTTCATAGCCATATCACAGTTGGTGAACTTTGTACGAATTTTCAGCCAAAGACTGGAACTGAAGAACCCTGGAAAATACAATAGCAGATTTCATGCACCTCTGGCTGCCTGTAGTTTTAATGCTTCACCACATTCCCTAAGGCTTCAACAGCTGGATGTCATCCAACCCTTTTAACTTACAGAGAGTGGTCTTGATAGGGTCAAGAGTTCCACAGCTGGCCGAGTGACAGTGTTATGGTTTTAACTCCAAATCCCACTCTCATGCTGTATCTCTTCTTGGTTTGTCTTTTTATTGTGTCCATGCAAACACACACTGATGTGCAAAGAGTCAAAGATGCCAGCGGATGAGCCATAAAATACCTTGATCTCAGCAGTCAAACAGTTTTGTAGTGTGTAATTTAGTTAACTGATAGGTTCTATAACTTTAGTTCTTCTTTTATCAACATGCCAGTAGATTTCTACGTTTATTATTAATATACCTACTTACATCCTATGTCATGAATCAGATTTTCAGCCAATAGATCATCTTGACCCTCTGTATGTTTTCACCATTAGCAGACTCATCCCAGAGACCTATTTGTGCCTAGAAGGAGTTGGTCGTTCTTGTAACTGTTTGGCATGCATCTGCATGTCATCATTGTCCACTATGTGATATATGAAGCTAAAGAAGAAACACTCTGGAAAAAGCACACCAAGAAGTAAAAGGGCATTTCTAGTCACTGCCCACCTCCACATTGGATCCAAACTCCAAAAGAAGGTTCTCTGGAAGCTGAAACAATGTACTTAACACATACTGTAAACCAGGCTGGCATCCTCAGACCTAAAAGGAAGAACACTAAAGTAAATGGTGGGAAAATATTATAGAAATATGTACCATTAGCCTGCACATTCAAGGACGTTGTAAGCTTTGGCATTTCCATTTTGGCCAATTTAGTGTTATTACCCTTGTTGACGTTTGATGACGTTTGATGGGGTAATACATTCATAACATATCTTAGTCTTTTTCTTATAGGATTCCACAACAGACAACACTGTAGGACTCTAACCAGATGAGAACCTAGCTCAAACTTCTCTTTCCTCAAAACAAGGAGATATAGGTAGGACATCTAACAGGTTTCTTCTTGATTTTGTTTCTATAATTCTGTGCAGTGACACTGAACATGTGACAAACTACCATGCCTTAGGAAGTTTAACAGCTTTTCTTCATTGGACCTAGTGGCCAAAGGCTGAGTAAAATGAAGCAAGTCTAGGGAAAAATTGAAGGTCTCACAAGTCTACACTCCACCCAGGAACAGCCAAGTACTGGATCCCAGCTCTGACTTCCCTGTCGCCATGTCCCACAGGGCACTAAGGTTAACACCTTGAGACACAGCCCCAAATTGCTTTACATATGAAGTGCTTTCAAACAAGTTATTCCACCATCAGTTGCAGACTCTGATGTTGGCTTTGTTGGCATGTCTTCACAATTAAAAATTCCTTTGACATTGGGTTGATTTATTTGGTGTTGTAAATTGTGTTACTGTACCACATTATTCTGCATTATATACAATTTGATCATTTCAAGGCCTAGAAATGCAATTCAGTATTCATTAAAATTTATTATTAAAGGTACTGGAGTATTTTACAGATCTGTCGTTACCTCCTGGCAGACAGAAAATATAAAAGAAGACACTGACGGGGAGTCTTCTCTTAAACTATTACTAGTTTGATTAGCAGCTTCTCCACCTTACTTTTTAGTGCTGTGGTACTTCAAGTACTTAAATTTAATTCTTCATATTTCCCTTTCCCATATATTTGGAGTCTTTTTCCTTCAGATATGAGGGTGTAAGATCCAGGAAAGCATCATAGTATGTCGTTCTATCAGCGCAGCCCATACAAATTCTGCCTCCTTTTTATATTTCCACTTACTGTTTTCCAGCATTTGGAAGAAGCAAAAAAAGAGCCTTCACACCATGATTAATTTAAACTAAAGTCTTCATTTTAAAAATGGCTTCTCCCCCCTCCCCATTGCCTTATACACGTGAGATTATGCTTGCAGGTGATGCATTAGGGATGACTTTCAGCCACTCTCCCTCAACTTGCTAACAGTTAATAAACTTTGGTCTGTAATTTATCTGTGATTTTTAAAATTGTTTTTACAGATGTTAAGTGAGCATTTGTCCTGGAACACAATCACGCTGCTAAGGCCACTGCACAGCAGTGGTGCAAGTAAATGCTCTTTATCACAGGAAATCTTACACAGAGTTCATGGTGTTTACAAGGAAAGTACATGCACTCTGATTATTTTGAAGGTATTTTACTTGTAAGATAATGTATGCAGGATTCCACCACCAAACAATTAGCACCCGACATAGAGTGAGCAGTTTTCTAGAAATAACTGGGAAACCATCACTTTTTTAGGCTTTTAAATTCATTGACTTTACTTCTCCATTCAATTCTCCAAAGAAACTCAGCCAGCCACCACCTATACTTACAGGACCAAAAAAGACACTCAGCTAAAATCTGTTCATCTGATACTGAATGAACCGAGTTTAGTGTTTTGCTGTACTCCACTAATTTGATAATGTGGAGTTTCAGTTTGTTCCCACCTCAGATTATTCAAAACATGAAAGACGAGACGAATCACAAATTCATGTTGCAGGTGGTCAGTTTTCTTGGAGAAAGTATTAATATCAAAATAGTTCCAGTACTCATGTGCACTTTAAACAGAAGAGCTTGTAAATTTTAAAGGCAGAAGAGAAAGTAAATGTTTAAGTAGGATATTATTTTATTTTACATACTCCTGGTTAGAAAGAAGGAAGTCCTTGAAAGCAAACCCAAACAAGCTAAGTGTGGGTGTAGGCATTTCCAGTTCTATTTTTTTTTTTTTTTGACTTACTGCTTTCTTAGTTTGAATTTTTTCTAAACTTACTAGAAACTTAAATAAAAGGGGAAAAAAGCACTCGGCTCTATTTAGCATCCTACCATGTTACAAAAGTGGGTGTTTGGGGATTCTGGCCTCTTCACAAGCTTGTATCTCCATTCTGCTTGAACTCGGATAAAATATTGAGGGTCATGTCTTCACTCTTGGATTGCAAATTTGCCTCACTTCTTCTGGAAGCTTTCCTGGTGGCTCGGGAGAGTCTCCTTCTGAAAGTATCTCCTGCCAAGAAATAGAGAATGGGGTCCACACAGCTGTTGAGACTTGCTAGACCTCTTGTCACCTGATAAGTGGCATAAACCCTGTCATTGAAAGCACACATTCCTGGGGCCTGAAAATCCAGCCGGGCCCTCAAATTCATTGTTTTCATCACATGGAAAGGGATGTAAGACACAGCAAAAACAGTCAGTACAATAATCACCAGGTAAATGGATTTCCTTCTCAGAGGCGAGTTGTCCAGGTCTTTGTAAATCAAAGCTCTCACAATTAATCCGTAACAGCCCAAAATCAGCACCAAGGGGACACAGAACATGGCCACGGTCGTGCACATGCTGTAGATGAAATAACTTCGTAGGTACTCATCTGAGGTGGTGTCATAGCAGGTGATGGTTTTGTTTTTCCGGATCCCGGTGCCCGAGTAGAAGAGGATGGGGGAGATCACCACCACCACGATAAGCCACACCAGCACGCTGATGTAGACCGCGTTCTTCTTCTTGAGCCGGCCCAGGGACTTGAGCGGGTACACCACCCCGCTGTACCGGTGCGCGCTGATGCAGGTTAGAAACAAGATGCTGCCATACAGGTTCACGTGGAAGATGAACCTCTGCAGCTTGCACATGGCATCCCCGAAAATCCAGTCTGTCTTATTGAAATAGTAGAAGATGAGCGCTGGCAGGGTCAGCACGTACAAGAAGTCGGCCAGGGCCAAGTTGAACATGTACACGGAGATTCCGCTCCACGGCTTCATGTGGAAGACGAACATCCAGATGGCCACGCTGTTGCCCAGGAAGCCGATAATGAACACCAAGATGTAGACAGTCGGCAGGTAGTAGAACTGGAAGCCTGTCTTGGTCAGTGCGCATTTGTACGGGCCGGCGGCGACGGCGGCGGTAGAGGCGACTGTGCTGTTCCCCCAGGGCGAGCCCGGGCCGGCCAAGAAGGCAGCGTCCGTCCCGTTGGGGACCGCCGGCCACAGCACCTCGGTCATTCTCTCCTCCCCGACTTAAGCGGCGGCTCCAAGGGGCAAGCGGCGGCGAGAGGGCGGCGGCGGCGAAGGGCGCAGCGAGCATCGGAAAGGCGGGCGAGCGGACTGAAGCGGGAGCCGAGGATCCCTGCGGGAGGGGGCGCGCGGGGACTCGCCCACGCCGTCTCCGGCCCCGCGTTCGCCGCGGGCCATGAAAGCCACCCCCGGCCGCGACCGAACCGGGCTGGCCGGATAACCAGCAACTTCCCGGTCCGGCTGGCAGCGCCGAGGTTACACAACAGGGCGCTCAGGACACCGGCGCCGACAACTTTCCGACTGCGCTTTCCCGAGGGGCCGCGGGTTCGCGCTGGAGAGCGCGCCAGGGGCTCAGCCAGGTCGAGCTAAACTCGCTGCGCTGCGCTCAGGCGTGGGGAGGGCGCGCCCCAGCCTCCTTCCCCCAAGATCAACTTCGTTTGGGCATCTTCCTTCTCCCTACCGTGCAAGACAGCAGGTCGGCTCTGGGGCCCGCGCCGCTGCCTCCACCCACCCTGCGCTCAGCCTCTGGGGGCCATCGGAGCGCGCATGGCCGCAGACTCGTGCGCTTCTGGGTCGCGTCCGGTTCGCCGTCTGTGTGAGCTCGCAGGCCCTTCTAGAGCTCTGCTCAGTCCTGAGTGCAGGCTGCGGGAGGGCGAGCCGGGCTCCCCGCGAGGGTGGGCGGAGTTTGGACACCCGGGCAAGTCCGCCCTCCGCGGGGAGGCGAGGGGCGTGCCTCCGCCAAGACCGCCGGGCTGCCAGCCCACGCTCCCCAGGGTGTTCACCTCCAGCCGGAGGCGTCTTCTGGGGAGCCGATCTTCACCGTGGCCCGGCGCGATCCGCTTTTGCCCCGCTGCCGCTACCGGAGTCCGCGGCAAGGGCGAGGGGCACGCTTGTTCGCGATCATGTTTGGCTGCTGGGGAGCGATTGGCCCGCGAGCGTTCCTTCGCTCTTCCGCCAGCTGTCTCGACAAAGTGAAGTTGCTGACACGCAGGAAACCCCTCTCACCGTTCAGAGTCTTCTGCCTACTACCCTGGAGCTGATCAGAATGAGACTGAAGTCACTAGGGCCCTCGAGGACCGCGCCAGGTGTTCGCAGGTTCCAAGGAGCCAGCAGTCCCCAGCTGGGAACGCCCTGCGGCTCTGTGCGCCGCGCTTCACCGGGACTGCATTCCTGGCAGTTGGCAGGAACCTGCTACTCCCAGGAAGCTTTCAAAGGAGAGAGGGTGGGGAGGGAGATCGGGAGAGCCTTTCTGCCCTTCTAGGTTGCTTTTTCCTTTTTATTTCAGTATTGTTTTTTCTTAATCAAATGCTAATAAACCGACATCATTGATGACATCAACGTGAGAATTTCTGAATGGACTTTTTAGAAATATTGTTAGGCGATACTTCACATTGCGTCAGCACAATTTAACTTGTTATCTACCATCTACCTACAGTGCAGGGTCTCCAAATCTTCCTGTCTGGTACATTAACTAAAGATAAGAGGCTAAAAAAAAAAAAAAAAAAAGATCAGAGGCTGCAGTAAAATAATAATAATAACAACAACAACAACAAAACAACATATTGTTCGGGAAATAACTTGAATATTAAATATAACTTATATAGAAAGATGTAAAGGCAATTTCAGCTCCAAAGTGATTAAGGTATAGTTTGGGAAGTTTATTACCAATCCTATTTCTTTAAGTTAAAGAGATTAGTCACAATGATCTCTGATAAGTACCCTAACAATATTGGTTGGGACTTCCTTTAATACTACGTTTATTGAAAAATTCATTTCAAAATTGTAGCTGAGTAAGTTTGGTTGGGAACTAAATGAATTATTAGTTGTTGAGGGACATGTTTAAATGGGCCCACACAGGGATGGAATCGAGCGATTTTTGACAGTTTACTGATTAACAATATGTTTTATGTGAAATAGTCACAAAGACTTTTCTCTTTGAAGGAAAAAATCCAAAAAGAAAATATCTGTAGAATATATGCTATAAAGAGGCTTTCTAGTCTCGGATGTTACATGATACTCTTCTCTTAAAAAATACTCAAAACCACCAGCTCCTGGCCTTGATCCCACAAAGAAAAAATTCCCCACAAGACCCAGACAGTCCTTTCGAGAGACAGATGGAGAAAGGACCAAATCCAAACACATGGCATGGTGAGCTCACTAGTATTTTGAGTTGTAGTCAGTTGAACAGCATGAAAAGCAGTGATAAAAATGGAGTACATAACTCAAGGGCATCAGTATTATTGTTTTGATACAGTCTAAATTGAGATGAATGCTACAGGCCTCAGTTTTCTCATCTATAAAATAAGGGAGTTGAATTTGATTTTTTCTTTCATATATGATTCTGTAATTCTGAGCCTTAACATGAAACATTAACATATTGTTTGATTAGAATGGTATTGACTAGGATGATTGTCTATTAAGAGAGAGAGGGAAGCAGAGAAAAACATTGAGTTCTGTTGGTACTCAGTAGGTCCTAACTCCTCACTCCTTTGCATTTTTCATTTGCAACATAAGCAATATGTAACCTCATTCAGAAGTCTTTTGCAAATGTATTAACTCATAATGTGAGTGTTTTGAAATGTATGCTTGGTCCAGATGCCATTAAGTACTTTCAGAAAACTTGACACTCTAGAAGGAATTTGGAGGAGGTTGTTGTCCTAAGTGCACCACAGACCTTTTAAAATAATATTGAAAAGGTAAATTTTATAAACACTGCTTTTACATTCCACATATTTAATTGCAGATTTATAATATGTTTAAATTATATTTTAAATCAAAGTTGTGCCTTTTGGGAATGACTTGTATGTATTCAGTTATTCTTTTGTTGACTTTGTTAACTTTCTATTTGTAATACATTGAACTAGATTTAATAAAGGAAAAAATAAAACACCATCTAAAACCCAATAACATATCAGTATTTATTGATGCTTGAATACCAATTACAAATGCTTTAAAGGTATGAAAAGAATATGTTTCATATCTTTAAGTGACTTACCTCAAACATTTTGTATTAATTTATTTTTTATTTGATCAATGATGTAAATGCCTGATTTTAAAAGACTAACAATATAATTGGAAATGCAAAGAATGTGCAAAGTTAACCATAATAATAACATATAACAGTAGCAATAATAATAAGCCTTTCCTGTATACTTAGCACTGTACTGAGTCCTTTAATCCTTAAAATATCCTATGATAGTTGACAATTGTATCCCTATTTTATAAGTGGTTAAACAAAGGCACAGAGAGTTTAAGTAATTCATCCATAGTCACACAGTAGAAATTGGGATTTAAACGTCAGCCATTTCTCCCTAAAGCTGTATATTTAACCACTATTATATGATGAAATACACAATAGTACAGGGCATTGATTGGAAAATTAACTGTTAGTGGCCACTACTAAAAAAGGTTGAGTATAGAAAGTGTTACTCCCAGAAACCTTCTATCAAGAAAATTTTAAACCAGATCTTGAAGGTACTGAGTCAAAGAGTATTTCAGAAGCTTCCCAAATGTTCTGCTCTACTTAGGCTTTTAAAAAATAACCAACAATTTATATATAATTTGAGAAGGACAGGCAATTCTGGGGAAGTCAGATCCGTTCAGTTTCAGACTCAGAAATAAAAAGGCTGTCCTTTTTGTGTTTACAAAGATTCTAATAAGCCATCTTGAGGAATGGACTACTTTCACCTTTCTTAAAGTCACAGAAAATCCAGCACTCATTGAGGGAGGAAAGATTATTGAAAAAATTCTAATTGAGGGCCACAACATAAAAAAAGAAAAAGAAAACTTCTGATAAACATAAAGTGTAAAATCTCCCAACTTTAAAGTTGAGACAAAGAAACGTGAAATTTGATTAAATAAACATAATACTACAAATGCTAAACCTAAATCAGGTAGCAGTGGGAAAGAAGGGAAAGCCAATGGGTGGGCAACCGTTAGGATTCTGCGGGGAGAGAGGATGAGACCCTGATTTGGAGATTAGGGAATCCTTTGAGAGATCCCTCTAAGTGTAACAACTAAGATGTGATAACTTCTGAGATGTACCTTAAGAAAGTGAGGAGACTCTTCTATTCCCCAAGAAGAATAGAGGAGAAAGAAAGAGGAGAAAGAACCTAAGGAATTCACAGCTTATGACCCTGGGTAAAGTAGATGCAAGAGGGCTGAGGTGGAGCACACAGAAAGGATGAAAGATTGTCCTGGGCTGCGGAGGGCCCAGCTGCTCCTATAAATGATGCACTTGTCATGGATCCAATCAGGAGACTTACTGAAATTTATTTCATTAGCAATCACAGCAGGGGTAGAGGACACAGAATAGGAGACAGCCTGAATGCTCCAAGGTTGGAATGAATGCGGAGGGAAGAGGAGAAGAAAGGACCAGGGAGGCAGAGGAAAGAGAGAGGGGAAGGGAGAGGGAGGAAGGAGAGGGAAAGCAGGAGGGGAAATTCCAGGTGTGTGGGGGAGAGAAGAGAAAGCAAAGTGCTTGCTCAGAACTGGGCAGAGAATTTAGGAAATCTCACTGAGCATTGCTGTTCAGTTATTTAGGTTTGAAGCTGGATGGCTGTGGGGGGAGGGGTCTGGGAGGTGGTGAGATGGCACAGGCTGTGTGGTCCTGTGGTCACAGAGCAGTGTTTCTATAGAGGATCTGCCCCTTGGCAGATGACATTGAGCTAGGTTTTCCATCTGTGCTCTTTCATTTACAAGGACCTGTAAAATCCCAGTCCGCCTAAATCTTCTTTCATCCTTCAGAAGATTTCTTGCTCCTAAAAGTTCAGAATCTTCTAGTGAACTGCTTCCTTGTATTACCCTTTTTAATATTTACTTTCCTTATCATCATCCACATGAAGCCTTCGTTCCTAGTCTTGGGCACTTCATAATATTTTTAAAAGAATTTTTGTTAAACCCAGAATCAAAGACACCAGTCCTAGCTTGTAGTCTTTCTCTAATTATTATTATCTGATAAATATTCCCTTTGCTCTCTTTGTATCTGACCTCTCTGGTTTCACAAAGACATGTTTCACAACATTTACTGATAACAGATTGGCAATGCTGTATTACATTCCAATTCTTCTCCAGTTTCTTTATACACTTAACTTTTTCAGAAGATAGGGAAATAAATGTTTGTAAAGCCTGGTTGTGCAAAAATACCTTTAGAACCAGTTACCTATATCCAAGATCTTACACCACAGTCATGGACCCATGGAGGGTTTCCATGGTAGCACAAAGGACAAGAATATGACATTATTTGAGTTTTATTTGTCATCACTATTGTAGCCACCATAAACAATTTGTTGACTTCTGGTACATCCATATTTTGAGTACCTAAGCTAAATTCCAAATAGGTAAAAGAAAATCATATGTAAAAATAAAGAAATACCTGTTTTCCTCACGTTAAGTCTCATCTTCCATCAGCCGACTCCTGGGATGTTGATCTCAGTTATGTCCTGAATGTTTCACATTTTTCAAGATTAAAGTTAATAGCAGTTATTGTCACTCACATTTCAGATTTTGGAATTTGGCTTTCTGAAAAGTCGGTAAGTTTTCACCAGTGGCACTCAAAGTGTGAGCCAACTTTAAACATGAGCATTGTGTCCATTTTTATAACTTTGAGATTCTTGTAGAAAGGCTGGAAGGGTGGGCTAATCCCAGAGGGTTTTCTTACAACAAGCCCACCTTTGGACACTCTGCTGGGAGGAGACCTGGGTGGCCAAAGAAAGCCCCCAAGAAGCCAACACACTAAAGTGAAATAGACCCACCCCTTGTTCTCTAAAAACGATAAAAACAATAAAATGGAATAAAGTAAAATCCAATATAGAAACAGTTATTCAGAGTTGACAGAGAACCCAAATAGGTAATGTTTCAGATGGAGAAATAATCAGTTACTCCTTAGCAGCTTTTTTCCATGACAGGGTTTAGCAGAACCTCAGAACCTTACATTAGTTACGATTTTCATCTTTCAACTTTAGTTCTAGACACCTGATACTGCAGCTGAATATTTATCTTAGAGGCTGTGTTATACTTATAATAACTGCCTAAGTAAAACACTATCTTAGCTCACCAGCAACATCTACTTTGAGTGTTTTAGCACTGTTTCTCAAACTTGACTATGCATACAGATCGCTTGGGGACTCTTGCTAAAATACAGTTGTAGATATGGGATGGAGCCCAAGACTTTGCATTTGTAACAAGTTTCCTTTATCCAGGCTCCTCATCCAACCACTACACTCTGAGTAGCAAAATTTTATATGCTTCTGCTTGACATCGCTTTGCTATGCCAATTTGAAGACACTGTAGCTGCTCCTGTCCCATGACTAAAATACATTAAGGGTTTGGCAATCTTGAACTGTGGTATACATGTGCTGTGTACTGTTTGGAATGCTTTTTTGTTGTTGTTGTTGTTGTTGTTGTTGATTGAAAATTATTATGGAATGCTTTTTTGGTGTATTAGCTCATAGCACGTGGTTTTGAAGAAGACAGAACTGGGTTCAAAGATCAGTTAGGCCCACTTGACACCTGTGTAACTAGACACACTGCCAAACCCGTCTCATGTCAATGTTCTTATCAAATATCTCATGTATCAAAGATAGCTGTGAGAATCTGATCATGTATGTAACGTATTTAGGATTGTACCTCGGACACAGTAAGTGCATAATAAATGGTAGCTATTATTATCATCATTATTATTTATAATACTCTCATTATTTTTACCTTAATGAGTGTATCTTGATAATGGGGCATTTGAATGTAAGAAATCAAATCCATAAATACCAGGTTGGGCAAATAAAGTGACTTTATTGGAAAGGTACAGGAGTTTGGGCTTTATAAGGAAGAGATTATAGGAACTTAAAAGTCAGGGGTTTTGCCTAATCTCTGTACTTCTCCAAAGACATAGAGTTTCTGTCCTCTGCCTTTCTCTGGTCAACCACTTGCTTTTCTTTCCCTCCCTCCTTTCCCTCCCTCTCTTTTTCCTCCTCTTCCTTTCTCTCTCTCTCTGCTAATCAGTTTTCTCTTCCCACATGGATATGACTCAATGAAGCAACTCCAAGTGTGAGCATGATTTCCAATAACAACTTCCTGGGGAAAGATGTGGACCTATGTGGTCAAGTTCACTTTGGCCTGGAGGTGAAGAGGGTGAGCCAAGTGATCAGAGCTTTCCTCCAGGGCTGAGTGACAGACCCCAAGAATAAACCAGAGAAGGCTAGGCTACTTCTCTTAGGAGGGAATATGGGGGCAGGGAGTGAAATTGTTATCACCTCTGGTGTAGAAGGCAGTACAGCCATGGATGTGATTGGTGGGTGGTGGGGGGAGAAGAGGAGAACAAGGGTTTCAGTTATGTAATTGTGACAGGCAGACTCTAAAGTATCGAGGCCGGAGGATTGTGCCTGGGACCTTTCAGAGGCTGGTGGAGAAAACAGTGCTCCAAGATGGGTGAGGGCAGGCCCTGAGGACCTCTGCTTTGTCAAGGAAGTTGGTGAGAACTAGCTACTGATGAGAGCACCCAAGTGGAGATCTGCAGAACAGATGGAAAAACTGAGCGGAATGAATGAACTAAGGAGGCAGAAGGCAGAAAAATCCTGTTGTCTTTTCTATTTTGTCTTCTCTGAGGGCATTTGGGGAAAGGACGAAATGAAGAAAGAAAAAAATCTTTGCATTCCTGCTAGGAAAATGGAAGTCTTCCTTCAATCAAAGATAAATTATGAGGTTCTGCTTCCATCGTGGAAACCAGCCCAAGGCATGGTCATTGCTCCTGGGACCCTAATTATTAATTCAGTTGAGAGGAACCCAGGGGACATATTTACAGTCATTTGAGTCTCTGGAAATCAGGAGTTTGACGTGAGCCTCAGAGCAGCAGAGAAATCGAATTTGGTGGAGAGGATGAATGCCTCAGGAGAAAGTGAAAAGTAAGCCTGGAAAAACTGTGGTGTGTGACGTTAATCCATCATGGTTAACAGCTCTGCTCCTTCTCAGGCATGAAATTTTGGCTGTAGGATATGTTATAATTTACTTTGGTAAGATACCATGAGAGGTTAGATTAGATATCATCTCTGTGAAAGTGGAAGACTGGTCAGGGTTTGGGTTGGAAGCGTATGTGTGAAGGGCAGCTGTGGCAAGGGGGTCTGAGCCTGACAACCAATCCAGTACTTCTCATTTAGAGATAGGCAAAGATCACCACCAGCATGGGGATCCTCAGGGACAGGCCAGAGATAGACTTCACAAAGTCATGAATTTAGTGCTCAGTGAGTAAGGAAAAATGGTTTAGGAATGGAGGATAAGGGCCTTCATTAGTGGAAAAAAAAAAAAAAAAAGAGGGGGAAGGAAAAATTTCTATATAGTTGTACCAGGGATGAAGGTCATCTTTATAGTATTTACTCAAGAGCATAGTGTATGTTACAGTATAACGCAGTGTTATATGCTATATTATAATCAGCAGAAGGGGAAATGAAAGAACTGAACTGTGAACATCTGCTCAGCATAAATGCAGGAAAAAGATGCAGGGATCTACCATAAGGAAAGGTCATGGGATGGGCATTTCAAGAGCAGAAGGGGAAATATAGCAGTCGCTACTCTGGCCACGATGGAAAAGGCAAAGGGAAACAGACCTGGTGGGTACGATGAACAAGAGCGAGGTCTGTAAATCAGCTGGAATATGAGGAAAGGAGACAAACTCTCCTCTGAAAAGTTCACTTCGGTTAGAAGTTCTTAGAGGAACTTCCTCATATGAGGAAGGGAAGGGAACCCACTGCTTCTTTCTCGTGGAGGGAAACACTGAAGGAAATGAATACAACATCTCAAAGATGTAAATATACAATGTTAAACATAATAAGTATAAAAAAGGTTATATGGGGAAATTGGAAAATGAGGAATCGGGTCTATGGTGATATGTGAGGAGATACAGGAAGAAATAAGGTATAAATCTTCAGGCAATGAGGAGAGGCAAAAAAGAAGGAGGAGGGGGAGGGGGAGCAAGGAGTCAGTGGTAAAAGTTGGTCATCAAAGAAACCTTTAACATTTTATAAACTTCCTACCAGTCTAGATAATGCAGAACTTAAAGTTATGATCTATAGTGAGAAAAATGTTAAGCCTCAGAAGATTGATTATATAATACTCTGAAATGAAAAGCACATGTGTGTGTGTACACATAAACACACACATAAATGTGTGTGAGAATGTGTGTATTATAAAGAGGAGCAGGACTGAAAATGAAGGAAGGAGGACTTGTGCCTCTTCAGACAGGGAAGTTAAAGAAAGACTGTTGATTATCAGGTGGATAATTTAAAATGTGATTGAAAAAATATATGGCTAATGCCAAGGTGTCAGCACTGAAGAAAGAAAGAATTTAATAGTAATCAGACTTCAACATTCAAGAAGCGAAGACGTGATGGCATTTTTAGAGACGAAACTTTCTAGGTTAATGCCCTCAGCCGAATTCCTCCAGCAGACTGCCTGAGCTGACTCGTCTCCTTTATGGCTGGCTTATTGGAACAGCAAATATGATGAAATAAAATGACTCACCTATATTTCTAACGAAAATTACTCAACTAATTACTCAAGAACAGGATTATTGTGAGAAGAAAATGGACTGCAGGTAAGTCACATATAAATATATATACATGCACTCACACACAGAAAAACAGATGGAAAATTCTATACCCTGGCACAAACAATATTAATGTCTACTCATCCAGAGATTTTTCCTTTTAAATATATTCATGTGAATATGTATTTATACTTAGTTTTAAACCAGGGTCCTTCATGGTTGTGTCCTGCCTTCCTGCCAGGATATATGTATATGTGTATATCCATATCTTACCATTTCTTTCTTTTTTCTTAATGGTGACAGGATACTACCTGTTGAAAGGATAAAGAAAAAAAATTAGATAAATAGTTTTCTGATGCTACTAAGCAGGAAAGACTGACAGAATAACGGAGGGCTTGATACATAAAATACAGGGATGTCCCATAAAGGGGCAAAGGGAGCCTGGTTTCCTTTAGAGAAATCATGATTCATCAATTAAGTTTAGATCAAGACTTTGAATTGAGTAAACCATAATTTTCTTTCCAATAACGAAGATAAAACTCTTACCCTTTAAGTTACTGCAAAAACTTTATAACCCAACATTCCCTGGTCAGAAGTTTTCAGATAAAAAAGAATCAGCATGGCAGATGGCATGGATATATAGCATTTTAAGGTAGTTCTAAAAGAAATGTAAATGAAATGAAAAAATATCAAACATAAATGCATTTAAGGTACAAAAATGAAACAGATATTTACTCTGAATTTATTAAAAGGACAAAGATGAAATGATAAAGACAATAAAAACACAAGGAAGAAGTACCTAAAATTAACTAATAACCTATACAAGGAGTTGTTGTAAGAGCCACTAAGTCAAAAAGAAGAGCAAAAAAAAAAAAAAAAAAAAAAAAGCATTTACATGGAAAATATAAGGAAGATCCAAAGATAAATGAGAAATTGGAAACAGGACAGTGAACATAATGAGACATTATAAATAGTTATTTTGGAAAATCGAGTGAGCTAAGCCAAGTGATTCAGGGTGGAGTGGTTATTCACAGCCATCGCTAAGATAGTTATAAAAATAATACCAGATATTTAATGAGCACTTACTGTGTTAAGTCTACAGCACTTGACACTTTTTTTCTAATTTAATCTTTGGGAATAATAAAAAGATAGTGCTCTGCTGAAGAATCAGGTTTTACATAAATGGGAAAGAAAGAGAGGAACAGGAAAGTCAAGGGACAATAAAGGCATCGAGACACAGGAAAAGACCCTAAACTTAAAAAGGAATATAAGGTGAATTAAATACAAGGAAATGTCAAAGTAAATCAATATCTACAAAATATAAGCTTCTGAATTTGATACTGAATGTGTAAAACAAAATCGATTAAGAAGTTACAGGATATAAAACCAGGGCAAAACAGAGCTGCCATGCAGAACATTTTTTAAAAACCCCAAAACTCCTAATTAAAACCAATATTGGAAAACCTGGCAGTTCTCCAAAAGAAGCACATAAGGATAAAGTACCTCCTAATAAGGGAATGCACTATAGGAAAAGATTTGGGAGCCAGATGGCTGGGGTTATTAACTGGAGGAATGGCAGCAAGGAGCTGGGAGAAGCAGGCAAGTTAAATATAAATTCGTTGGGTATTATTGGAAGGAAAAGAAAGGATCCAAAAATCCTAATCATGGGGATAAACTTCTGGGAGAGCAAAAATGCAGGAGCCTATAAATGAGTGAAAGGAACAGGAGGACGTGCCAAATGGGCAAAACCACATTATAGAAAAGATGGGTAAACCACATCATAGCAAAAAGGAGGAGGAAAGAGTGGAAGGGTAAAGAAAATACAAGAAATTGCTTTTCAAAGCCATGCAGATTGTTGGTTGGAGAAGAGTAATAACTGCATACATAAGGAGTGCTTTTACATGGCATCAGTAACAGTGAATATATAAAGAGAAAATATTACATACAGAAAATAAACATCAGAGCACAAATACTGTTTCATTTGCTGAATTCCGGAGTATGAGGAAGTGGAATCAGTTAGGTTTGAGGTACTGAAGATGCAAGGGTCATTCCAGTGGCTTCCCCATAATGGTGTCCAATTAAGAACACTAGGAGACCCGGAAATTGGTTCTCTCTGGTCTATTCCCCTTGGGGCGTGAAGACACCTAAGATAGAATGACTGCCTTCTCTTCTAGCTAGTGTAAGCAACTCAATGCTTTAAATGTGATGTTCTTTCTCAATAATGGAATCTCTGTATTATTTACTTTTATGCTTTACAACAGTTAGAGACATTGGGGCTTCATACTTAGTGTAAATCCTGTGAAAATTATTGAAGTTTCCCTTTTATCCTCAGGGCGGAGAGTGTGCCAACACTTATCTAATAATTCTCTGTTCTTTCTCAGTAACCCTTAAACTATGCTTCTCCAAAATCGGCAAATGAATATAACTCTTATGTCTCTTCCTGTGAAATTTTTAAACAGAGACAAGTAATAAGATGAGGTATTTTTGATGTAAATTTGGATGACATTGCAAGAATGATAAAACAAATATTACCTAGAACTCAAAACCCTTGGTAAACAAATGTCGCCTGAGTTGTGAAAGTACAATCAATATTGGATTCTAGCTTCAGCTCTCCCACTGCCTGACAGTGGGCATTGAGCCTCCCTATACAGAGTTTCTTTGTCTGTAACGCAGAGTATTTTTATATCTACCCATCTTTTGGGGTATTATGAGAATTAGATAATGGACTGGTACTTTCAGCTATTTGGAAAAACCAATGCTACATAATTATTTAAGTGTTATTTTAAAATCTTGTGCTTTGCAAAAAAAAAAAAAAGCTAAGTTTTTGAGATTCCCTATTCAGTCAAATATGTATTCTTTATATAGCACCTATCATAAAAGCATTCCCTAAGTACTGGTTTTTACTGTTTACCATATTAATACTTAATAACATGGAATCTGGATTATTATTCTATTAAAGGCTACTTCTTCTGAAACACAGCAAGGAAGTAGATAATATGAATCTGTATATAGCAAATATATTTTTCATTCTATTTCTTATTCCTAAGATAGGACTTCCATTATATTTTTTGTGCTCAAAGGAGTTATATTTTCTCCCAATTTTGTTAAATTGAGATTTTTAAAAAAGGCTCTCTGTATCAGCCCCAAGTCTTCCTCTCCAAACCCTATCCTCATGTCAAGCAACATAGTTCTACTCCCCATGTATCCTGTGATAATTCTGGCCTATCAGTCTTTCTTCATGACATTTACTCTTCCTTTCGCTGTCCTCTCTGCCTTTTCCACTTTTTCATCCTTTAAAAACCTTGAAAAACTGATGCAATGAAAGACTGAAGTATATACAGATACAGGCACACATATGTAAGCGTGCATGTATAATGTATGTTTATACCTGATATTTTATATTCAAAGCTAATGATAAAATGCTTGTTTATATACATTTTAACTTCCCTATACTATTCAAAGATTTTGTTTTCATGGGATTGTTTTCTTAAATGTTCAAACTCTCTCCCGTCCCACTTCGTTGTTTTGTCTGATGTGAAGCCCCCTGCTTTATAGTCCGCACCCTTGGGGAACCCCTGGAGTGAGAGAGAAGAGGAGAAACTGATAGACATCACTGAATATTGAGATAAAAACCCAAAGAAAGAGCTTAAAAAGTTGAAACTGTCTTTTTCTGGAGAGAAGGATTTAAATTTGGTAGAGTTGACCACACATCCTTTAGCAGTGAGTTTGTTGTACCTGCTTGCATGAATAGCTTTGGCAAAAAACAAAATAAAACAAACAGCACACAGTTAAAGCAAGTATAATCAAAGGAAAAGTATAGGTTGCATTTTAAAAATTGAAGCCTTTGGTGACTTTTTTCTTTTTGATAGTAACAACACATTTATTGTATCATCCACCCAAAGATAGATGATTTTTTTTTAAAAGCAAAATTAGTACGCTATGTAGAACAAGTAATTTTATTTCTGATGATTCAATACTCAATAGTGATTCAGGGTCAGTCATTATGGATGTCAACTTGGTTATATAAATAGAAACTGTGCAAGGAACTGTAATGGATATGTGTCTAACCCAGAACACAAGTAAGAAACAAAACTCGGACAGTTTCTTTTGAGAAATGATTTACCTATTTTAATTTTCTCAGATTTCATAAAAGCAAATTAGCAAAATAAGATTTTGAATTAATTTAGCTATGAAAGATCTAAATTAGTAGTCTCAGTTTGATGTTTCTTAAGGAGTCAATTTTGTTATTAGGAAACATTTTCCTTTTGCTGATTTTGTCAATTGTACATAAACGTTTTTTAAGATTGTGTCTAACTGCAAAATACATGTCATTAGTATATGATTGACTGCTATTTTAATCACATACTATATTGATTTTACTCTTCAATACATAAAGAGTTTTGTACTTCGTTGTATTTGGCTGAAGTGGGGATTAAGTTTTATAAATTATGTCTTTATGAATATTTCTTTGGTGGTTTGGGGATTCTCCATTTATCATTTGAAAATTGCATTTATAATAGAAACTTTTATCAGAGCAAAAAAGAATACTGAAATTGCACTTACAAATCCCAAGTGAAAAAATTCTCAATCACAAAACATAGAAGACATGTCTAGGAACTGGCAGGTTAATGTTCTCAAGAAACCACCTGGGAATAAAGCTGAGAAATTATATCTCAGATATTTGATAATCTGGTGGTCACTTTTAAGTAGGTATTGGAAACAGGATATTATTTCTCTGTGTTTAATAAAAGCATTGTGATCTATCTCTATCAGTTAATGAGAGAGAGCAAGGCACTTCAGCATGGCTAAGTTTAATTTTTTAAGAATATAAAAAAGTTCTGAGTTGATAGGTAATTCCTAACTACATTGGGTCTATCTTTCCTGCCAAAGTGATTGTGCTACTGTAAATATACTCTCCTACCTTTACAAGGAAAATGGAATCAATCTAATATTACCTGCTACCTCTGAGTGTGAATTGTTACTTTGCCATAGGTTTGCACTCCCCAACCTCCACCCTTTCTTCATCTGATAGATCCAAGTAGTCACCAGTCATTAAATGTCCATCTGTACAGTATCAGGTCATTTCTCAGTTAGGTATATTTTGACTGAAAAAAATAGATTGCCACATTGCAAACTTTTTAACTAATAAAGAAAGGCCTCAGTAAATGGAAGACTTAGAACAAAAAAATGTTTTGTACTTTTTCAGGGAGGAATAGGTGTTGCCATTTACCAATACTAGTTATTGCACGTGTTCTGCAAAGCAGGCAGTACATCTGAAAATCAAATGATCTGGTAAAGTTAAGAGATGTCCATGAGTGATTGGTTTATGTAATATTCATATTGTCAAGCAAATTTTTAAGAAAAATATTTTAACATCTTGGACATTTCTACCATTCCGTCCTCACTGTTCCTACTTAGAACAGTCACCTCTTGGAGAGAAGAAAAAGTTAATCTCTAACCAGACTATATCCTACAAAAACCGCAGGCACAGTCTGTAGATGGTCTTTCCTGTCTCTGAACTAATGTGGAACATTTGCAGTACTTTCACATCCAGTAATGTACTTCACCATAGGAACTTTGTAGTCTCCAAAGCCTAACATCAATCGATGGGCTTTTAATTTTTAAAATAATCGTTCTTTTCATGGAAGAAAAATGCTCCATGCTGGTGATAAGTGGAGGAAAACAAAAGATAATCTTTATTTACTCTGGGATTGGATAAACTAAATAGTACCAAAAGAAATTCCTGAACACGTATTTCATATCAGAACAATTTGAGGCTAGTTAAAGCAGTATTTTATTCATAAGAAAAAAATCACTGGGGACTGAATAATGTGTCTGGATACTTTAGGTATGAGAAATCCATAGTAGAATCTGGCAAAAGAATCCCTAACTAAATAGGGCTGAAATTCTGCCAAGTGAATTAATCCCACCCCTTAGGCTTTGTCTCCTCAGCTCTCTCCTTAATGATTATTTGGCCGGTGCTAATATTTATTGCTTATAATCTTAAATACATAAGGTGTGCTTGTTGACGTGGCCTCTAGTTATGTTTACAGAGTGAAGGACACACATTACCAGTCATAAAATTGTACTGACCTTTGTCATTAAAAAACAAAAAACAAAAAACAAAAAACAAAAAAACCTCAAACCTAAGAGATGTGTCCAAAAGTGGACTTTCACTTGCAAATGGCAGAAAATTCAGCCCAAACTGGCTTTGGACAAGGAGCTGATAATGCTCACTTAACTGAGCTTAGGGAAGGGCTAGCCCCCTCTCTTTTTCTCCTGGCCTCTCCTCCTTTGTTCTTCTCGGTGCTTTCTTTCCTCTCTTTCGCTCTCTTTTCTGCCTAACATCTAGGTCTCCATTTGCCTTCGTACTTTTGCAGGTTTCCCAGATCTCATATCCCCTGAGAGTCAGTCTGGCAGGAGGGAGAATTCTCCTGTCTCTTCTCAGCATTCCTGGAGAGTGCTTACTTTCACTTCTGATGGAGTAATGTAAACCATTACTAAACTATCCACTGTTCGGGATAGGAGACTGGTACGTATTGATTAGCTTAGAACTAAATCACTCGTTTCCCTTCTGAACCCCATCTGTATTCGTTTCTTACGGCTACCCTAAAAAATTGCCACAAACTTGGTGGATTAAAAAAACACATTTATTCTCATACAGTTCTGGAGGGCAGAAATCCAACGTCAGTTTTACTGGGCCAAAAATCAAGGTATGAGGAGACCCATGCTCCCTCTGGAGGCTCTCGGGGTTGGGGGGATCCATTTATGAGCATTTTCCAGCTTCTAGAGCTGCATTCCTTGGCTCTGGCCCCTTCCTCTACCTTCAAAGCCAGCAGCCGAGCATCGTGCTTTAGTGGTCACATTACCTTCTTCTTCTGTAATCAAATCTCTCTCTGCCTCCCTCTTATAATGACGTTTACCATTACATTTAGGTTCATCCGTATAATGTAGGATAATTGTCTAAGCTCAATACCCTTAATTTAGTCATGTCTGCAAAATTTTTGCCGCATAAAATAGCATTCACAGGTTCCAAGGATTTGGACCTGGGTATCTTTGAGGGCCATTATTCAACCTGCCACACACAATCTGAGCATAAAAACAGAAAGGAGGGGAGATGGAAACACAATGAATGTTAGGAAGATAAGTAACAAGTATCTAATACTGATGTGTGTTAGAAGCTGTTTTTCTTTTGTTCCTTTGTCTTTTGTAATTATATTACCAAAGCAAGGGTCCTCCTTGTGCTTCTAATTTTAATTTAACGTCAATGGCCAAATTATCAGGTGTATAGAAAACATAAGTGGATAATGAGAAGCTAGGAATCCAGCTGTGACTTGAACTTTGCATGGCGGAAAATTATCTGTTCTAAGGATGGTTTGGGCATTAGAATTTTCTTCAGATTATAATGTTGGTTCCTTTCTGTGGCTTGACGATGGAGCTGTGCTTTGTTCACTTCTTAAGTACATGAATCAAGTAAGAATTTTAGTCAGGCACAATAGAATAGCTATAAAATATGTCAGTTGACAGTGAGTGTATTTTCTACTCCAAAACATACATGAGAAACTAGATTAGCATCAATTATGGTTGAGGTTAAATAATAGATGTTTTGTAAAATACCTTACATTGCCCGACTGCTGTACATTTGAGCCTTCATATGTACCAAAATCTCTTCTTAAATCGGTGGTTCAGTGTACTTCTTTTTGTACTTCCCTTAATGCAATCAAATTGTAGCATCCTCTTCTAGTTTTCAGACTCTCAGAGGAAGATGGGACAGGTTTGTTTGGCTTGGAATTAAAATTGTCTGTCCTTAAACATCTGTGGTCTTTGATCTGCTTAAATAAAGGAATTAAATAAATTATAAGAGCTATGTTGTGGATGAGAATCAGAACATTTGGGTTTAAATCTCTATTTTGGCTAGTTGCTAGTTATCAGTTGTGAGACCTTGACAAAATTACTGCACCTCTCTGATCCTCTACTTTTTTAATCCATAAAATGGGAAGTAATAGCTATTATCCACGGTTACTCTCGGCATTAAGTGTGTGAAGCACAGCATACAGCACCAAAAATTATGGGTGTCTTCAAAATCATTATATTCATTCTATTTTTTGGATATTGCTTAATATATAACTTTATTCAAGTGTTTTGCAGGAACTGATATGTTAATAACAGTTTAGTGAATAGTTACTCTGTGTTCTGCCCTTAAGGGGGAGCCTTCAATCCTGCTATGTAGTTTCTAGTAGAAACTACACCCCTATTAAAACTGTTTGATATCACCTAACAGAACAGATGTAAATAAATTTGACATAAATTTAGCTGCTATTTTCAAGAGAGTGCTTTTTTTTTTGACGGAGGTACTGGGGATTGAACCCAGGACCTCGTGCATGCTGATAAACATGCACTCTACCATGGCGCTGTTTCCCTCCCTCTAGCCACTATTTTAAATAGTTGAGTATATTTTAAAAGATTTATTTTAAAAATAGCATTAGATAATAATTTTCAGTAACTGAAAAAAAAACTTTGATTTGCGGACATGATTCAAGAAGATTTTAAATGTAAAGTGAGAAACTAGATAATAAAGGCCACCTTAGTGAGTGGCCTGGCAGATGAGTTCAGCAATCTAGGCCAGATACTAAAACTGGTAACACTTTGAAGCCGTCTGCATCCCTGCGATTCATGTATTTGCGTATACCTATCAGTTTCAAGTTTATCTATAGGCACAATGGAATTGTATGAAAATAGCTACACAAAGAGCAGTTTTAAAAAGAAACAAAGTTGGTTTGTTTTGATTTTTAGATTCCACATATAAGTGAAAACCTACAGTTTTTGTCTTTCTCTGTGTGGCTTATTTCACTGAGCATAATACCCTCCAGGCCCATCCATGTTGTTGCAAATGACAAGATTTCATTCTTTCCTGTGGCTGAGTAATAATATCCCATTATAGATATAAACATATATATACCACATTTCCTTTATCCATTTATCTATCAGTGGCACTTAGGTTGCTTCCACAACTTGGAGGGGTGAGGGAACGTGTAAAATTGGAGATTAAGAGTTACAAACTACCAGTTTTAAAATAAATAAGTCACAGTAACATACGGCTCAGTGAACATAATCAGTAATACTATAATAACTTTGTGCAATGCATCATCTATAGAAATACTAAATCACTGTGTTATACACCTGAAACTAATATAATACTATAAGATAAGTATACTTTAAAAAAAAAGGAGAAAGAGAAAAACAAAGCTGTAGCTTTGTGGTCATATTAGCAATAGCCTCTGATTATGTTGGGTTGTCATGTACAACTAATTATATAATTAAAGCTAGATGTATTGCATTTAAAAAGTTAACTTCAAAGTACAAATTCTTATCTATATTTTTCCCTTCTCTTCTCACTTTGATGCTATATATATATTAAAAAAAAAAAAGCAAAGTGAAACTGAATACTGGTAATCAAAATCATTCTAATGATCAAATACATCTTGAAAAAAATTTCTTTGTCTGGCATGAACAAATATAATAATACAAAATTTTAAGGGCTTAATGGAAAAAGAAACCCTGTGTAGTTAATTTTTCAGTCTTTACCAAAAAGATGGTGAAGAGGCAAATTTTGGTTAACAACACTAAAATATACTAAAGTTACTTTAATTGTAGAACCTCAGACTTACAATGAAGTAATATGGCATTCAGAGGTCCATCTATTATAGCCCCAAACAGTGCTTCTCCTGTTACTTCATAAGGTGCCCTAAGCCTTTAATGAGTAAAGATGTGACTTTCTAAAATAAGTAATGCCTTTAATTTTAAAATAAAAATGAAAACAACTGGCTGGCATTGCCCCATGAAGAATACAATGTTCCAAAATTACAGAAAGAAAGAGAAGCTCAAATTAAATCATTAGTCCCTGGTGAAAATTTAATGAAGTCGACATAGGTAACACTTATTTTAGACGCATAATTTTTGACTTAATAATGTGTGATTCCTAAGATCTGTAATTATTTGAACAGGTTTTGTAAAAGAGCCACTTGCAAAAGAATATGCTGAGACTTAGACAAAGAGGTTAATTTTTTTCATCAGCAGGAGTGAGAGAGATTACGTTCTCCAAAAGGGAAGGAAAACATGCAAGCAGAATCATCTGTCTTCCATAGTAATGCCCTTCTATTTGTTATCAGCTATGGGGAAGGTTTAGACCGTCAGTCTGTAGCTAAATTTTGTCTACTTCCTGCTTAATGGAGGGTGAATCAGGAAACTTGTTTGGTTAATTTTAGCCTAGAAAGTTTTTAAAAGCGGCTCAGAAGAACTAAGGCAACACAGTTAGGTATTGATTTTCCTGACTCAAACCAAGAGGCATAAATCATATGCCCTGTCCAAGTTCTTCCTGAAGATATCAATACTCTTCCCATAAGGCCATCTGTGGTTTAACATTTTGATCGCTGAGGTGGAAAAATAGGCACCAGAGCCAACTGAGATGTGGAAGATGGGGGTGCATCTTTTCTGATGAAATTCTGGACCACCAAATAGGTTTCTGTTAAATCTCTGGGTCGTGAAATACATCTCGGGCCATATTGATCAGGGCACCCAACACGCAACTGCTACCCTGACATGTACAAACTCTGAGGGTAGGAAATGGGTATCCCAGTATAAGAAAACGATGTAAATAGGTATAAAACACATTTGTGAGTGCTTTGAAAATACCCTGTCTCATTTGGATAAATTTTTATTGTTTGCACCGACTCTTCTCTATCTTTATCATTTTATTTTTCATTCAGTCATGCACCAATATTTTTCACTACCCACCTTGAGCCAAGTATGATTCTACAAGCTGAACATACAGGAGTGAACAAGACAGATGGGGTTCTTGCCCCTTGGAGAAAAATATGTAAACAAGCTAATGAACTCCTGCAGGTTGTCAGCAATTCTGTAAAGGAAGTAGTGCTTAGATACAGAGTAGTTGGGAGATTCCGTTCAAAGGGATGTTAAAGAGGGTTCTCCAAGTTTGTGCCAACATCTAAGCAATATCTTAAAAGAGAGTGGGTTTAAGATAAGAACTGGTGAATCAGCTTGCCTGGATAAGGGAGGAAGAATGCCCTGAGATGGAAAGCATCTTGGCAAGGATGAAGAATTGAAAAGAGGTGAAAATTGTGAGGGAAATGGCAGTGAGTACTGGAGAGGCAGTCAGAATTCAAAATTTCAGATCTGACGGGCTTCCTAGCACAAGTTAAGAAATTTAGATTTTATTATAATAGCATTTATTATGGAGTTATTACTAATATATCTTATGACAATATTCTGCTTAGGGTAAGCCAATAGTTAAACTTTTTTAAAAAAGCTTTAAAGATACTCTTTAAGTAATTGCAAAATGGAATTGCTCAACCTAATCTATTTTATTTTTAATAACTTTCAAAATAAGTTTACCGTGCAAACCTCAGAAATATATTTAAGGAAATTTCAAGGGGACTTTGGAATTGCTGGGGAATGCATTGTGGCAGTTACTCCATAAAGAGGGACTGGTTGGTAGAGAAGGAGGGTGTGGGAGGAGTCCTGATAAGGGAATCTGACAAACAGTGGAGCACACGCTTTCACATCAGCCTCCATTCCTTTTTCTTTTCCTCTGTATCCTTTCACATATTTCACAACCAAGATGCACAGAGAGACTGGCTTAGCTTGATGTCAGAAACAGTGGGCATGTGATTTGGAAAGATCCTTACTGTTCCTCTGGGGATATTTATGATGAACAGGAACGTGTTAACTACTCAGAGCATTCAGACAGTAGACTCCATAACACCCCCTACAGCATGGGTACACAAACACACACAGCCCCACACTTTTTTCATCAGAGCGTAGGGAGTCAGGAAGTTCTCAGTAACATGCAGGCAGACACCCACCAGCTAGCACATTACCGCCAGCTGTGATGTCCCCGCAGCAGGGAGGAACACACACTCCTCACTGGGGTGAGGGTGTGGAGGGTGCTTAGCGAGCGAACCGACCCAGCAAAATGTCAACACAGGGAATGAAGATATAAGTGGATATAAGTGCTTATTTTTTCCTATAGAGACTAAATAAAGGTGACTAGGGAATGTGACTTCAGTTTGCTTATTGAAATTTTAATATGGTTTTAAGTTCTAATGTATTGTAATGCCTTATCAGCTGGAGCTATCAAAGTAGTTTCACACAAGCTTTCACACTAGCTGGGACAGTTTCTTTAAACAAAGGAAGACCTGGAGAATGAAAAGTTGCCTGTATCTGAGGTACAAATCAGTTTTTGTTTCAGTCCACTTAGGAAATTATTCCAATATTGTTTTTTCCTAGAAAAACATCTCATTTTCTTCTATATATGATTTCTTGAAGCATGGTGAGTATACTTGGTCCAAGAGAAAATTTTCTACTTTCATAACTACATTAAAAGGAAATATTTGAAAATAAACTGAATATTTGAAGTAAAGTAAGCAGTCTTTTCTAATAGGTTTCTGAAACAATGTCCATTTGGTTTCAAGATTGAAAATAATGTTACAGCAGCAGCAGAACTTCCAGTGTGATTAACTAGAATGTTAAGTTAGTAGGAAATATCAGTTTACTAGATTAGTATTTATGGAATGGAATGTATTTACATTAAAAATAGATGATGCCAATCATTTCCATTACTCTTGTACTGCTTTTCCATACTAGTTTTCTACCACTTGATGAAAAAAATTTTTCCCCACTTCTGGAATAATCTAGCTACATTTGATCTGCCTGAGAACATTCTTTAAGAAGGTTATCCTTTTCCCTTTCTCCTTTCATACGTGTCCTTCTCCGACTGAATTGCCCTCCTTATTACCCTTCTCATCCATCTTGAATCTTTTGAAGGTGCATTGTCCCAAGGAAGAAAAGTCTCTGACTTTTCAAACAAAGGAATATTTTAGTCTGTTGGCATTAGTGTTGAGAAAGTGAATTACTCCAAAGACTCAGTTTAAAAAAATCCCTTTGCAACGTGAGTTGTTACTAATGATTTGATTTCAACAAACATGAGGGAGGAACCAACTGAATTGCCTACTGGCAGATGATTAGAAATGTTTGTGATGTATCACTCTGTGATTTTGCCGTATAGTTCTAGAGGAGTTCAAAGAATTGAAGAACGCTGCTCTAACAAAAATCCTTCTATTCCCATGTACTTAATTTATATGAATGATTTTTTTTCAGCATTTGACTTCTCCCTCAAACAAAATTGAAAAGGAAAAATAGGAAAGAAATTGATGCTGAACCTATCTCATTTTAAGAAGCAACTCATATCTTAAAATCATTTGCAATAAAATTATACTTTATGTTAAATATTACCCTGTGAAAATTTATTTCCCATTTTTGTTGTTTTGATTAATTATATATATATATTAGTATTATAAATGTAACTAATCCTGACAATATGTTTTGACACTTAGGGCATTATGGTCACAGGAAATGCTACTACTACTAAAAATAATAATAAAGACATGTCAACTTACATATATATATATTTTTTTGATGTAGCAAACTATGCTAAGATGATCCATAAAACACTTTAAAGCATAGATTTATATTACATAGAGAAAAAATTCTGCCCAAGATTTGGAATGAAATAACAATTCAAGGAGATAAAGAACTATGTAAAGTTTTCAACACTTAAAGAGCACGTTCATGTATCATTTAAAGGGATAATGTTGTGACTGTGTCACAGATTGCCGAGGCATTAGGAGTCCATTATGTTTGAAAGAGTAACATAATAGTTGATGTTAAATATTTACAATACACCAGAAGTCATATCCTTGGCAACCATTTAAAATAATTATGAAAAAGTTTAGAAGTCAACTTAAAAACTTTTTTGAAAGAACAATGACCTAGTGGACAAAAACTAAGAAACTTCCTTCAAAAGAATAGCAAACTTGCAGAAACAGTTTCTACTGGAAGGCAGGTTTATGCAACCAGGAGCTGAAGGCCAGGGTCCTCACAATGCTCTCCAAGACCCTACACTGGGTCCCCGATCCTCCCTTTCCTTCTATTCTTTTCCCAGATCCCTTTACCTCAGTGATGCTGTGCTTCTCGTCATTCTTCAGACACGCTTGCCGAGGTCCTTCCTCTGACTTTGTGGTGCTTACTCCCTCTCCCTGAAACACCCTTTCCCCAGATGTCTTCCTGTCTCACTCTGCGCCCTCCTGCAAGTCATTATCATCTACTAAGGCCTACTATCATCTACTATTGAGGCCTCCCCCTCCAATAAAGCTGCATTTGCCTCAGCCCCAACTCTCCCTTGCTGTATTTTCCCCATGGCACACAGTCCTTCTAACACACAGCGTGACTGAGTTACTTATTAAGGTTTAGTCCCTACCCACTCTGGAATGCAAGCCCCATGAGAGCAGAGATTTTGTCTCTTGCTCACTGCTCTGTCTCTAGCACCTAAAACGGTACTTGGAACTCAGTGGGCACTCAGTGAAAGATGTTGCAGGGATGAATATGCAAGTGGTTTCCAAGATTCATGGCCTGCATGTCAAAGGCTTCTTTAGAAGGAAATGACAAAACCTCTTATAAATTTATTTTCAAAGAAATTTTCTTGTCAGTATCAGTAGGAATAATGGGAAATCTATCATGACGGATTAAGGAACCAAGCCATCCTTATTCCCCGTTAGTCATTTATTATAGTTATAACTTCTCCTCACTACAGCAAGACCATGAAGAGGCTCGCATTCATTCCTTTATTCATTCTGTCAGTTAGTTAATTAAGGAACAATTATTCAGCTTCTATTGGCCACTCTGCCCTTGG